>NC_068438.1:26080055-26419346 GCF_023373465.1 Oncorhynchus keta
TTATTTTTTCTCGTGCCACTTATAACTGGGCTAGATAATTCCCTCTAGGTAAGAGCGGAGTGTATTTGTTTTTGAAGCAGCTTTAATATTGTTGAAAAGAGTCTTGGGCAGCAGTGCTGTATGAATCCCTCAGAACCTTATCTCTCCTCTGAACGCCCCATCAAAAGATAGTAAAGACACACGAGGGCTTGATGCCGTGAGCCATTGTGGAGAAAGCAATAAACAAACTGCAAATGTCAGAGATGGCTCAACGCTGTTGGACATGTTCCTTTCCAATGCTGTTTTATCCCTCTGAATAATGGATCAAATGGATAGAGGCTTGGAGGGAGGGAAGGGTTTGCATATACAGTATTCACATATGAGTGTGTGTTTACCATTTATGTTTATGTGTGTGCATGCGGGCGGGTGTGTCTGTGTGCATGCGGGTATGAGTAGGCCTGTGTGTACTTAGCATAGAATGACTGTAAACTTTAAGGTCAGTCTGCGACATGTGTGGGCCAGGTGTATATTGACAGACCTGAACATGACCCACACTACTAAGGCAACGTGTCACAAAGGATTCACTTTTCCCATTGTCAAGACAATGGACAAGTCAGGCAGACTCCCTATAGGCCAGCACTGTGGAAGATCGGGATGGCTTCCAAATCTGTCATGCTTTCATGGCAGTGCGATACTCTCCTCTGTGACTTAGCTGTGGTGTCTTGGGGCCTCTCTCTGCCTCTGATATTTCCCAATGCTAACCCACTCCAAAATAATCATTAATTGTATACTTAATTTGTCGCATTCTGATTCGTGAGTAAGCTGCAATAACATTAACATTGACTATGATGATTGCAGTTTTCACTCAACTGTGGTTTATCTTCTGACTCCAGCTGGAGCTGTTCTCTTCTCTGTCAAACCAGACCTCTGTCTAAACTCTGCCAAAGCTAAGTGGTAACAGTCATTTTCTTTCAATTGAGTGTTCAATATACTGTTGAAGTCGGGAGTTTACATACACTTAGGTTGGAGTCATTAAAACTCATTTTTCAACCGCTCCAAAAATGTCTTCTTAACAAACTATAGTGCTGGCAAGTCGGTTAGGACATCTACATTGTGCTTGACACAAGTAATTTTTCCAACAATTGTTTGCAGACAGATTATCAAAGTATCACAGTTCCAGTGGGTCAGAAGTTTACATACGGTAAGTTAACTGTGCCTTTAAACAGCTTGTCAAATTCCAAATAATGATGTCATGGATTTAGAAGCTTCTGATAGGCTAATTGACATCATTTGAGTCGATTGGAGGTGCACCTGTGGATGTATTTCAAGTCCTACCTTGAAATTAGCCAAGACCTCAGAAAAACAATTGTAGACCTCCACAAGTCTGGTTCATCCTTGAGAGAAATTTCCAAACGCCTGAAGGTACCACGTTCATCTGTACAAACAATAGTACGCAAGTATAAACACCATGGGACAACGCAGCGTCATACCACTCAGGAAGGAGACACGTTCTGTCTCCTAGAGGTGAACGTACTTTGGTGCGAAAAGGTGCGAATCAATCCCAGAACAACAGCAAAGGACCTTGTGAGATGCTGGAGGAAACATTTACAAAAGTATCTATATCCACAGTAAAATTAGTCCTATATCGACATAACCTGAAAGGCCACTTAGCAAGGAAGAAGCCACTGCTCCAAAACCGCCATAAAAAGCCAGACTACGGTTTGCGACTGCACATGGGTAAAAATATCTTACTTTTTGGAGAAATGTCCTCTGATCTGATGAAACAAAAATAGAGCAGTTTGGCCATAATGACCATCATTATGTTTGGAGGAAAACGGGGGAGGCTTGCAAGCCAAAGAACACCATCTCAACCGTGAAGCACGAGGGTGGCAGCATCATGTTGTGGGGCTGCTTTGCTGCAGGGGGGTCTGGTGCACTTCACAAAATAGATGGCATCATGAGGGAGGAAAAGTATGTGGATATATTGAAGCAACATCTCAAGACATCAGTCAGGAAGTTAAAGCTTGGTCGCAAATGGGTCTTCCAAATGGACAATGACACCAAGCATACTTCCAAAGTTGTGACAAAATGGCTTAAGGACAACAAAGTCAAGGTACTGGAGTGGCCATCACAAAGCCCTGACCTCAATCCTATAGAAAATGTGTGGGCAGAACTGAAAATCATGTGCGAGCAAGGAGGCCTACAAACCTGACTGCTGTCAGGAGGAATGGGCCAAAATGTACCCACGTTATTGTGGGATGCTTGTGGAAGGCTACCCAAAACGTTTGACCCAAGTTAAACAATTTAAATGTAATGCTACCAAATACTAATTGAGTGTATGTAAACTTCTGACCCACTGGGAATGTGATGAAAAAAATAAAAGCTGAAATAAATCATTCTCTTTACTATTATTCTGACATTTCACATTCTTAAAATAAAGTGGTGATCCTAACTGACCTAAGTCGGGGAATTTTTACTAGTATTAAATGTCAGGAATTGTGAAAAACTGAGTTTAAATGTATTTGGCTAAGGTGTGTGTAAACTTCCGACTTTAACTGTACTTCTGAGGTATTGATCCATGGGTGATATATGTTCATGTCTGACAGCTTTTACTTGAGCATCTCTGCATACTTCTAAATGCTGTCAACATACACACATGGTCTGATAATGACAATGGCTGTCAGGATTTGACATTGGTATCTCATCCCATAGCCTAGTGGGAGTAGCTAACTGAGGAAACGTAGAACACTTAGCAGTATTTGACGAGAGGAAAGGGACCAGTGGTTAGACACCCAATCAGGAGGGGACAGAAGGGGTACCAAACCTCCAGGGGTCACACCCAGCAGCTGTTGTCTGTCACTTTGATGTCCCACCAACCACATACGCAAACAAACCAACATGTACATACACACACAGGCATGTACGCATACACACAAAAACACACACACACAAACACAGACACATTCATGTACGCATACACACACACGCACACACAGGCATGTATGCATACAAACACACACACACAGGCATGTACATATGCCCACACACAAACACACAAACACCCTGGTGAGTCATAGTGCAATGCCAACGTGGAAAAAGAGAGTAGCTGGTAAAGAGAAACGTTTAACCATTGGCTGTAGGATTTTGGCTGGTGAAATGGGGGACACAATCCAATCGAGAACAGAAATTAGCAGCTAGCCCCAAGTGGGTGTCAAGCTGAGGGTGGTGAGGGGTTACTGTCTGTGCTGCTCTACAAACCCAATGTATTCCATCAAAAAAACTTAAGAGACAGTTTCCATGGTAATATCCCAAACCTTCATTTGGTGCTACTTTGGATACCCACATGGCCAAACCTCTCTTTCAGGTTTCAGTGCAAATCAAAATCAAATAAAATGTTATTTGTCACAGGCGCAGATGTGCACCTTACCATGAAATGCTTACTTACAAGCCCCTAACCAACAATGCAGTTGTTGAGAAAATATTTACTAAATAAACTAGTGAATGAAATACAAAAATAATCTAAAAGTAACACAAGAAAATAACATAAAAATAACGAGAAAATATACAGGTGTTACCATGTGCGAGGGTACAGGTTAATCAATGTCATTTGTAAAGTGACTATGCATATATAATAAACAGGAAGTAGCAGAAGTGTAAAAACATAAAAAGAATGTGGGGGGGTAATGTAAATAGTCTGGGTGGCCATCAGATTAATTGTCCAGCTGTCTTATGGCTTGAGGGTAAAGTTGTTAAGGAGACTTTTGGTCCTTGACTTCGCCGTCCAGTACCGCTTGCCAGGCAGTAGCAGAGAGAATAGTCTATGACTTGGGTGACTGGAGTCTATGACTTGGGTGACTGGAGTCTATGACTTGGGTGACTGGAGTCTATGACTTGGGTGACTGGAGTCTATAACTTGGGTGACTGGAGTCTATAACTTGGGTGACTGGACTCTTTGACAATTTTTGGGGTCTTCCTCTGACACCGCCTAGTATATAGGTTCTGGTTGTCAGGATGCTTGGCCCCAGTGATGTACTGGGCCATACGCACTACCCTCTGTAGCGCCTTACAGTCAGATGCCGAGCAGTTACCATACTAGGTCATGATGCAACTGTAGAACTTTATGCAACTGTAAAAATACATCTGAAACAGACAGCTGCACCTCCAAACACACTGGCTACTTGTCACGCCCTGACCGTAGATTGTTTTGTATGTTTCTATTTTTATTTTGGTCAGGGTGTGATGTGGGTGGGTTTTGTTCTATGTCTGTATTTCTATGTGTTTGGCCTGGTATGGTTCCCAATCAGAGTCAGCTGTCAATCGTTGTCTCTGATTGACAACCATACTTAGGCAGCCTGGTTTCGCCCTTGAGTTGTGGGTAGTTGTTTTCTGTTTTGTGTGTATCACCTGACAGAACTGTTTTGTTCTCGTTATTCCTCGTTGTTATTTTGTTTAGTGTTCAGTTTTGATTCAACTTGAATACTTACCACGCTGCACCTTGGTCCTCTCCTTCCTCCACCTACGACGGTCGTTACACTACTGCTATCTTCCCATCTACCATCTCTCTCATGGCTGTAAACATGAAATAACCAGTCAGGAGAGAAGGCTCTTTGTTGTGGTTAGTTAGATATATTTTCCAATCAAATCATACACAAATGGAAGGAGGTAGCCTCTTCAACCAGACAGCAGCATACTGATGCAAGGAAAGGATTTTCTTCCCTCAGAAAGTAAAGATTACATAATTTATCACACTACAACTCAGCAGCAACTCAACTTATAAAATACTAATGTGGCTTCTGTTTATTGAAAGGCTGGGTATTATTATTCTGCAACCAATAAGAGAGACAAAAGTGGAAAGTGTGTGTAAGCGGTGCTTTTAAACACATTTTCATTCATTGTCTCTTGTCACTCAAAGGGTTTTTTAAAACTCAAGGCTTTCAGGTAAATCCCCTGTTCCAAGTAAGTGACTATTCATGGATAATATGATCAGCTCTCACACTTTACTGTTTACTCTGGGCAGAGAGAAAGCACATAAGCATGGATTTTAATGTGGGTTTTTTAAATTAATATTTAACTAGGACAAATTGAGCATCCATTCATATCTGGACATCAGAGACAGTGTCTATATTATCCCCATATTCTCAATTGACTGTTTTCACTAGGTCAGCAGCGAAGTGTGGGTGAGGTGTGTAAGTGGGGAGGTGGTAGATTCAATCCCTCATGCTGAGCATTGTCACTTCAATTTAAGGTTTGTGAGTGTCCATGTGTGATAGCTGTGTAGGTGGTAGTTGCGTAAATGTCAAAGCCAAATGTGTATATGTGTTTAAATGAGTGAATGGGTGTATTACCGACATGTGTGGTCTAGTCTAGCTACCACAAGGCCTCAGAATGTGTGGTCTAGTCTAGCTACCACAAGGCCTCAGAATGTGTGGTCTAGTCTAGCTACCACAAGGCCTCAGAATGTGTGGTCTAGCTACCACAAGGCCTCAGAATGTGTGGTCCAGCTACCACAATGCCTTAGAATGTGTGGTCTAGTCTAGCTACCACAAGGCCTCAGAATGTGTGGTCTAGTCTAGCTACCACAAGGCCTCAGAATGTGTGGTCTAGTCTAGCTACCACAAGGCCTCAGAATGTGTGGTCTAGTCTAGCTACCACAAGGCCTCAGAATGTGTGGTCTAGCTACCACAAGGCCTCAGAATGTGTGGTCTAGTCTAGTTACCACAAGGCCTCAGAATGACAGTGAGGCGCTGAGCTGAGCCTGGACGTGCTGCCACAGAGCCACGGCAGGGTTAATCTCTGTGTGAAAATGCTGATATGCCTTGAGACTCCACATTAGGAGGCCATCCTTCCCTGTCATCAGGGCTTTAATTGCCACGGCCAGGTGCAAACAGCATGTAATCGTGTTTGTCAGCCCTGGCATTTTATTTATAATTTTGTCTTTTTGACAAGCAATTTGGGAATAGAGATGGATTTGAAAGAGCTGGCTGGCGTGCGCTGGAGGGGTGGAGTCGCATTTAGGGGAACGGAGAAAAAGAGAAACAGAGGGAGAGAGAGAGAGAGACACACAGAGAGAGAGAGAGAGAGTGTGTGTATGTGTATGTGTGTGTGCGTGTCCCTTCATCACTCCTGCTCTGCCTTGTGATCTATGTATCTGCCCAGCCCCAGCCTTGTCCTGAGGAATCCCTAGCTTATTGAGTGCAGAAAATGACCCTCCTGTTCCTAGGCCTCGTGAATAGAAAGACCTTGCTTTGGCCCATCTGGCTATAACACTATAGGATGTGAAATTGGATCATTCCTTCGCTGCTTTTTGTGGATGGCCCCTCCAGGCTTTGTTTAAAGCCCACACAGATAAAAACAACATCACAACACCCAGCCAATAATAATACACAATACATATTCAGCGACAACCATGCATTGACGGTGGATTTACAGACAGTGGTGTCACATTTCCAGCATTGAGACGAGAAGCAATTGACCATAGCTGAGGGTTTTGAATGAGGTCCCAGGTGGGAGAAGAATACCTCTGCTCCCACAATGCAGCAGAGATGGTGGCCCAGGGAGTCATGGGAGCTTAATCCTGGTCGGCTAAAACCTGCCCTCAATCCCCCTCCTATTGTCCCATTGTTGTGGCTGATAGAGTGTGTTTGGATACTCAGGTGCGCCTCCTCTTGTGGCTCACCACCCTCCTATGGCCTTTGAGTGCCTCTGACTCCCCATCGCCATTTGTATTATTGTCACATTGTTTAGCATAGAGAAGAGGTCCTTTGTGCAGAGGACCAGGGGGTGTCTTCTGCTGTGCCTGAAGAGAATGATGAGGGTGCTTTAGTAGCTGGAGTGCTTCCTCTGCCTTAGTATTCAAATGGAGGACACAGCCTTGGAGAGAGCAGCCTCAGAGATAGAGGGCAAGTTTAATAAATGGCTCTTTCAGAGGAAACCTGAGTTGATTTAGTTTACTCCCATATGAGATGAGGAACATGTCTATGGAAACGCGAGTGAGAGCTTGTGACAAAGAGAAGAAGAAAAGAAGAGAAATGTTCCTGCCATCGTGGCACTCTTCTCCTGCATGTCTTATGACAACCGCACAGCTTTCTCCATACAACCACTGACCTCACTGGAGGAGAAAGGAAATTCATTTCTCAAGACTGAGAAATACATAACGTCCCATACAAAACATTAGGCGTGTGTGCGTGCGTGCGTCTCTCAGGGAGAAGGCAGAGTGCTTCATTTCATTTGAAAATATACTCTTCCATCATACATCCATAAAAACTGTGGAGTATAATGACATTTTGTATTAAGTACCCTGCTTTATCAAGTTTTCCATTGGAGACTTGAGGAGCCACCATGAATGCTCCGCATTAATGAATTGTTTAGGAAACGTTTCAGTGCACTTAGAGATAAAGTTTTAATCTTTAATATATTAAGTAGTATGGTATTTTAAATTCAATTGAGTTCTTCATTGGCTCACATGCATCACATGCACCACATCCCAGACCATACCCACAATTCCTCAATTATTGATGTTGTGGTATTGGTTCATGTCGGTTGTAGCCTTGTCACCCTTTTCTCTGGGAGAGCAGAGGAGCAGTCTGCTTTCCTATGTGTAGTGATGCAGGCAGCACAGCGCCTGATGGAGCAGAAGCAGCATAGAGCAGAGCACTGTTTTTCCTCAGAGTAGGTAGAGCTTATCACACGGCTGACTAGAGGAGGAGGAGGAGGAGGAGAGAAGGTGAAACTGGCCATGAGACTGACTGGTTTGGCTTGCCTGGACTACTGGGAACACGAGGACTACTGGGGGCATGATGCTGTGACAAAGCTAAGGAGAACGTCTACTTCTTGCCTCTACTACCCAGAGAGGTGATGCAAGCAATGCCATCTTCTATTCAAGATATTGATTGTCATCTAAAATTGTCAATCAGGTCATGCCTGAGGTTATTCTCTTGAAGACTATCGATTCATATGTGGAAGGAGTGAAGTTTTACACAACTCTGTCTGGGAGAGGGGATACATGTACTTTTTATACAACGGGGGGGTCTAATCCTGAATGATGATGGGTTAAAACCCACATTTCAGCCGCTTTCCACCGGTTACATCTATGACTTTAAAATGCCTATTTACTCTGTTCCATCTGACTGCGCAATCCACTGTCTCATCAGCACAGCCAGGCAACTTTTAAACTTGATCTCCATTATAAAAGCATCTAGACATTATCTCACATTTCTTTTAGACTAACATTTCGTTTTCAACAGCAGAGATTTGTATAAACCTTGCTGTCTGTCTCTCTGACATTTGCAACATTGTTTCAATATTCAAATTCGATCACCTGCTGTCCCAGAGTAATGAACGTATCGGGATTTCGGAACGAGACAGAGAGACAGGCACCGTTTCTCAGCCATTCGAAATCATGAATCAGATGGCATCATTGTCATGGATGTATACAAAAAACTGTAAATTGAAAAAAGGTCAAATGAAACTCTGCTAATTTGCAGTCTTTCCAGCTTCAGTTTGAAGTGATTGTGTTACTGTAGCTGTGTTGTTGGCTAGCTCCTCTGAACAACAGTGTCCTGATGAGTGAGCACATTTTCTATGCCAGGCGAAATTGCGCCTCATTAGCTCATTGTTATGGATGTATCCAAACAAATGTTATTAGAAAAAAGCATCAACAAATGCAAAGGCAGCTACTTTGCTGTTATTCTGGCTGTACTTTTTGACGTGACTATAAGTTAGCCATAGTTGGCTAGCTAGCAAGCAAGGGATAAGAACGTTGCCAGGTGTCATGGCAATGGAACATTTAGAACAAACAACTAGGTCGTGTCCATAGATACAGAACAAAAATACTAAATGACTGGGCCGCGCCAATAGATACAGAATAAAAAGAATGAACGACTGGGTCACGTCTCTAGCAACCCTAGGTTTGTGTCAGAACTATATCTTGTGGAAGGATGAAATAGTATAAATAAATTAATCTCAAAATAAAGCTTTTAATGAAAGTATGTCATTATTTGAATATGTTGGTAACCCATTGTATATAAGTGATAATGCCCTCGAAGGCATAATGCCCTCAAAGCCTGGATATCCTCAGCCAATATATCCTCCAAACACTGGCTTCTCGTGCATTATCACTTCGTCAACCTCTTCTTTACCAATCCCTCAGCTAGTTGTATTTACTAATTCTGCTCCAACATACACTCCCATTCTGTCATAGATTGCTCAGCTATTACTTCCTATTATCTGGACCACTCTTCTTCCCCGTCGACCACCACCTACAACTTCAGAGCAATGGACCTACTTTCCTATTCCAGATGTCCCACTTCACCTTTCATAATCTCCATCTTGGGTTAATTCAAAATGCATGTCTTCCCACTGAGGTCCTCCACCCAGGAGTCAACACTTCTAAAGCTGGTTATTGATTGGTTTCTATTGAAGTCTATCGCCTCTGGCTAGATGCAGGTATGCTATGGTGTTTTGGTTATTGCAATGATTCTTGTTCACATTCAATTAAGGTTTTCTTTTGGATTCAGTGTTTCTTGCAAATGCCTTGTGTTTCATACACATTTCAACAATGTGTTTTATAGTACATGGCTGGCAGTCAGTCAATTTGATTAATGAGTAATATACAGTACATGGTCATAAAGATACTGTCATTATTAATGTCACCTACTTTTATCATCAAGTTCTGTTCCCATTTATATGTTGATCAATGTCTCATATCTATTTCACACAAACCTGCCAGAAAGGTTATGTCCTGGGGTCCCAGCATATCGCAGGGCCAACATCCAACAGGCTGGCCCCTACAGAAACTTCAATCAGACCAAAGTTTTGGATGGCTCGCCCTTTCATTTCTGAAGCGTGCTAGGCTTTTAAAAGGTTGTTATATTCACTCAGGGTTGTGTCGCATGCAGAGCAGCATTTCTTCCCTCTCCAGACAAGGCTCCAGGATGGTTTGAGCCCCCCTGCTATGCCACACTTGTTTGTGCCAGAAAAGGCGAAAGCGATGGGTGCATTGTCCCTGTGACATCGATGGCCAACACATGAAACGCTTTTGTGTCCGAGTCTGGTCTGCCTTCTTCTCCAGCCTGACTCTTGATCAGTCCCTTCCTCCCTTCAGCCGGAGGATGTGGGAGACTGGCTGTAGTCCCACGGTGGCCAGCCTCGTCTTCATCCTGTATCCCCTTTAATCCCGGTGTTCCGCTGAGGCTACTGTTTCATTTTGTGCTGCCTTTTTAAGCCATCCATCCATGGATCTATCCTCCTCCTGTCTTCTTGTGTGCCTGGCAGCGATGACACCCACGACTTCTGTCTGGTCTGGTTCAAAGCTTGAGCCTGGAAGTCCCATAGAGGGAGGGAAGGGTCGGGGGCTTGATGTCTGTGGAGACAAACTGTTGGAGGGATTCTAATGAGACCAGTGGGAATGAAGGGGGATACTAGCGTTGCCTGCTATAGAGGAGGGGACAAATCAAGGTGTATAACAGAATGAGAAGTCGGCACGTCAGGAAAATGAAAGTGGAGGGAAGGAAGGGCTGGGAAAATAGATGGATGGTTGGATGGATGGACAGAGGAATGCATGCAGAGCCTCAAGAGGCTTCAGGCAAGAACAGACAGGATTTGGGAAAACAAAACCCCACTGTGATTGAGATGAGTGGTGAAAAAATCAGCCAAAGACTGAGGCTGTAAGTAAATAGCATCATAGGCATCAGCACGCCTTTGTTCTCCCCTTACCTGGGACCCAACTGGATGCATACCTGAGAGTAGAAGCTAGTGTCTACTACTCTGTGGCAAGCAGCAGGAGATATCTCCACTCACAACACCAATAGAGAGAGTGATGAAGATGTGTCTAGCGACTTCTACATGGTTACATTACACTACGATTCTGTTGTCAGAAATGTCTGATCATGCAAACTTCTCTAAGGGAAACTATATATTTCCCAATCAGATAATTGTGTATCTTTTTAACCCTGATGATTACAAAGATAAGTATTGTTATAGAGTTATATATATTACTATGTGACATGACAGTACTGTATAATAAGTATACCAAACATTAGCAACATCTTCCTAATACAAATATTGTTATAGTGTTGTAGGTGAAAATATAGCACTTGATTACTATGTGACATGACATTAGCCTCCTGAGACATTCAGCCTCCTGAGGTTGAAGGGCCACTGTTGCACCTTCTTTACCATCAGTTTATTCACTCAGAAATAGTTTGGGTGGACTATTTCAGTTTGTCAAGGATGTGTATGCCGAGGAACATGAAGCTTTCCACCTTCTCCACTGCGGTCCCTTCGATGTGGATAGGGCGGTGCTCCCTCTGCTGTTTCCTGAAGTCCACGATCAGATCAACATAATCACCTAGATGACCCACCCTAGTCACACCCCGACTTAACCAACATAGAAAATAAAAAGCTCTCTATGGTCAGGGCGTGACACACAATCACACCATGAGAAGATAATCATGAAAAATACACCCCGCCTTCTTATTCTTATTCCTGAGAGAGATCCTGTCTGCGTGATGAACTGAGCACCAAACTGGCTGTACGGACTCAGAGAGTATATCCATAGAGAGCCATGTTTCCGTGAAACAGAGCATGTTACAATCCCTGATGTCTCTATGGAAGGAAATCCTCACCCTGAGCTCGTCAACTGTATTATCCAGAGAATGAACATCAGCGAATAATATACTCAGAAGCGGTGGGTGGTGTGCGTGCCTCCTGAGATGGACTAGGAGTCCACTCCAAATACCTCTTCTGGTGGTGTTTTGGATCAGCCGGTGGGTGGTGTTTTGCCAGTGTTGTTTTGGATCAGCCTCTGGAATCAGTTCAATTGTCCTGGGGGGTACGAATAAAGGACCCAATTCAGGAAAGTTGTATTCAAATCAAATTAAATCAAGCTTTATTTCCCACATGCGCCGAATACAACAAGCGTAGACTTTACCGTGAAATGCTGACTTACAAGCCCTTAACCAACAGCGCCATTCAAGAAGAAGAAAATATTCACCAAGTAGGCTAAAATAAAAAGTCATAATAAAGAATAACAATAACGAGGCAATATACAGAGGGCACCAGTACTGAGTCAGTGTGTAGGGGTACAGGCTAGTTGAGGTAATCTTTACATTACATTTACATTTACATTTAAGTCATTTAGCAGACGCTCTTATCCAGAGCGACTTACAAATTGGTGCATACACCTTATGACATCCAGTGGAACCAGCCACTTTACAATAGTGCATCTAAATCTTTTAGGGGGGGGGGGGTGAGAAGGATTACTTATCCTATCCTAGGTATTCCTTAAAGAGGTGGGGTTTCAGGTGTCTCCGGAAGGTGGTGATTGACTCCGCTGTCCTGGCGTCGTGTGGGAGTTTGTTCCACCATTGGGGGGCCAGAGCAGCGAACAGTTTTGACTGGGCTGAGCGGGAACTGTACTTCCTCAGTGGTAGGGAGGCGAGCAGGCCAGAGGTGGATGAACGCAGTGCCCTTGTTTGGGTGTAGGGCCTGATCAGAGCCTGGAGGTACTGAGGTGCCGTTCCCCTCACAGCTCCGTAGGCAAGCACCATGGTCTTGTAGCGGATGCGAGCTTCAACTGGAAGCCAGTGGAGAGAGCGGAGGAGCGGGGTGACGTGAGAGAACTTGGGAAGGTTGAACACCAGACGGGCTGCGGCATTCTGGATGAGTTGTAGGGGTTTAATGGCACAGGCAGGGAGCCCAGCCAACAGCGAGTTGCAGTAATCCAGACGGGAGATGACAAGTGCCTGGATTAGGACCTGCGCCACTTCCTGTGTGAGGCAGGGTCGTACTCTGCGGATGTTGTAGAGCATGAACCTACAGGAACGGGCCACCGCCTTGATGTTAGTTGAGAACGACAGGGTGTTGTCCAGGATCACGCCAAGGTTCTTAGCACTCTGGGAGGAGGACACAATGGAGTTGTCAACCGTGATGGCGAGATCATGGAACGGGCAGTCCTTCCCCGGGAGGAAGAGGAGCTCCGTCTTGCCGAGGTTCAGCTTGAGGTCGTGATCCGTCATCCACACTGATATGTCTGCCAGACATGCAGAGATGCGATTCGCCACCTGGTCATCAGAAGGGGGAAAGGAGAAGATTAATTGTGTGTCATCTGCATAGCAATGATAGGAGAGACCATGTGAGGTTATGACAGAGCCAAGTGACTTGGTGTATAGCGAGAATAGGAGAGGGCCTAGAACAGAGCCCTGGGGGACACCAGTGGTGAGAGCGCGTGGTGAGGAGACAGATTCTCGCCACGCCACCTGGTAGGAGCGACCTGTCAGGTAGGACGCAATCCAAGCGTGGGCCGCGCCGGAGATGCCCAACTCGGAGAGGGTGGAGAGGAGGATCTGATGGTTCACAGTATCGAAGGCAGCCGATAGGTCTAGAAGGATGAGAGCAGAGGAGAGAGAGTTAGCTTTAGCAGTGCGGAGCGCCTCCGTGATGCAGAGAAGAGCAGTCTCAGTTGAATGACTAGTCTTGAAACCTGACTGATTTGGATCAAGAAGGTCATTCTGAGAGAGATAGCGGTAGAGCTGGCCAAGGACGGCACGCTCAAGAGTTTTGGAGAGAAAAGAGAGAAGGGATACTGGTCTGTAGTTGTTGACATCGGAGGGATCGAGTGTAGGTTTTTTCAGAAGGGGTGCAACTCTCGCTCTCTTGAAGACGGAAGGGACGTAGCCAGCGGTCAGGGATGAGTTGATGAGCGAGGTGAGGTAAGGGAGAAGGTCTCCGAAAATGGTCTGGAGAAGAGAGGAGGGGATAGGGTCAAGCGGGCAGGTTGTTGGGCGGCCGGCCGTCACAAGACGCGAGATTTCATCTGGAGAGAGAGGGGAGAAAGAGGTCAGAGCACAGGGTAGGGCAGTGTGAGCAGAACCAGCGGTGTCGTTTGACTTAGCAAGCGAGGATCGGATGTCGTCGACCTTCTTTTCAAAATGGTTGACGAAGTCATCTGCAGAGAGGGAGGAGGGGGGGGAGGGGGAGGAGGATTCAGGAGGGAGGAGAAGGTGGCAAAGAGCTTCCTAGGGTTAGAGGCAGATGCTTGGAATTTAGAGTGGTAGAAAGTGGCTTTAGCAGCAGAGACAGAGGAGGAAAATGTAGAGAGGATGGAGTGAAAGGATGCCAGGTCCGCAGGGAGGCGAGTTTTCCTCCATTTCCGCTCGGCTGCCCGGAGCCCTGTTCTGTGAGCTCGCAATGAGTCATGTAGGTGGGGGCGATGTGACTATACATAGGTATCAAACAAACAGCGAGTAGCAGCAGTGTACAAGGGGATCAGTCAATGTAAATTGTCACGTGGTGATTTTTATGAATTGTTTAGTAGTCTAATGGCTTGGGGGTAGAAGCTGTTGAGGAGCATTTTGGTCCTCAAAAGGCTCCTAAACAGGTACCGCTTGCTATGCGGTAGCAGAGAAAACAGTCTATAACTTGGGTGACTTGTGTCTGACAATTTAATGGGCTTTCCTCTGATGGCAGGAAGCTTGGCCCCAGTGATGTACTGGGCCGTTCGCATTACCCCCTGTAGCACCTTACAGTCAGATGCCGAGCAGTTGCCATACCAGACGGTGATGCAACCGGTCAGGATGCTCTCTATGGTGCAGCTGAATAACCTTTTGAGGATCTGGGGACCCATGCCAAATATTTTCAGTCTCCAGAGGAGGAAAAGGTTTTGTCGTGCCCTCTTCACAACTGTCTTAGTATGTTTGAACCGTGATAGTTCGTAGTCGATATGGACACCAAGGAACTTGAAACTCTCGACCCGCTCCACTACAGTGCCTTTTCCTGTAGTCCACGATCAGCTCCTTTGTCTTGCTCACATTGAAGGAGAGGTTGTTGTTCTGGCACCACACTGCCAGTTCTCTGACCTCCAGTATTCCTGGTCATAATGCTGGTATTGGAGGCGGCAGGTAGCCTAGTGGTTAGAGCGTTGGTCTAGTAACTGAAAGGTTGCAAGATCAAATCCCCAAGCTGACAACATAAAAATCTGTCGTTCTGCCCCTGAGCACTGTTCCAAATCAAATCAAATGTATTTGTCACAAACACATGGTTAGCAGATGTTAAAAAATGTGAGTGTAGTGAAATGCTTGTGCTTCTAGTTCTGACAATGCACTAATAACCAACAAGTAATCTAACCTAACAATTCCAAACTACTACCTTAAAGATATATGAATGAGTGATGTTACAGAACTGCATAGGCTAGATGGTATCGAGTACAGTATATACATATGAGATGAGTAAAGTAGGGTATGTAAACAAAGTGGCTGGTGATACATGTATTACATAAAGATACAGTAGATGATATAGAGTACAGTATATACATATGAGATGAGTAATGTAGGGTATGTGAACATTATATTAAGTAGCATTGTTTAAAGTGGCTAGTGATATTTTATATTTTACATACATTTCCATCAATTCCCAATATTAAAGTGGCTGGAGTTGAGTCAGTGTGTTGGCAGCAGCCACTCAATGTTAGTGGTGGCTGTTTAACAGTCTGATGGCCTTGAGATAGAAGCTGTTTTTCAGTCTCTCGGTCCCTGCTTTGATGCACCTGTACTGACCTCGCCTTCTGGATGATAGTGGGGTGAACAGGCAGTGGCTCGGGTGGTTGTTGTCCTTGATGATCTTTATGGCCTATCTGTGACATCGGGTGGTGTAGGTGTCCTGGAGGGCAGGTAGTTTGCCCCCGGTGATGCGTTGTGCAGACCTCACTACCCTCTGGAGAGCCTTACGGTTGTGGGCGGAGCAGTTGCCGTACCAGACGGTGATACAGCCCGACAGGATGCTCTCGATTGTGCATCTGTAGAAGTTTGTGAGTGCTTTTGGTGACAAGCTGAATTTCTTCAGCCTCCTGAGGTTGAAGAGGCACTGCTGCGCCTTCTTCACGACGCTGTCAGTCTGGGTGGACCAATTCAGTTTTCCGTGACGTTTACGCCGAGAAACTTAAAACTTACTACCCTCTCCACTACTGTCCCATCGATGTGGATAGGGGTGTGCTTCCTCTGCTGTTTCCTGAATTCCACAATCATCTCCTTTGTTTTTCTGACGTTGAGTGTGAGGTTATTTTCCTGACACCACACTCCGAGGGCCCTCACCTCCTCCCTGTAGACCGTCTCGTCGTTGTTGGTAATCAAGCCTACCACTGTAGTGTCGTCCACAAACTTGATGATTGAGTTGGAGGCGTGCATGGCCACGCAGTCGTGGGTGAACAGAACATGGAGTACAGGAGAGGGCTCAGAACGCACCCTTGTGGGGCCCCAGTATTAAGGATCAGCGGGGTGGAGATGTTGTTACCTACCCTCACCACCAGGGGGCGGCCCGTCAGGAAGTCCAGTACCCAGTTGCACAGGGCGGGGTCGAGACCAGGGTCTCGAGCTTGATGATGAGTTTGGAGGGTACTATGGTGTTAAATGCTGAGCTGTAGTCGATGAACAGCATTCTCACATAGGTATTCCTCTGGTCCAGATGGGTTAGGGCAGTGTGCAGTATGGTTGAGATACGCCATCATTGAAAATAAGAATTTCCTCTTAACTGACTTGCCTATTTAAATAAAGGTGAAATAAAAATGCTGGTGAGTTACCGCCGCTCTGATATCCAAAAGTTATTTCCGGATGTATGTAATAACAATTTAAATAATTGGGCTAATAATGTAAATAATAACACACACAAAAAAAAAACTGCAAAGTTGCTTAGGAGCTAGAAGCACAGTTGCCCTATCTTTCGGTTCCATTTTCTTCATGTGTGGGTTTATGTGTTAATACTTTGACTGAATCATGTTGTTTTGTTCATCTGTGTCTTTTTCCACTATTTACGTGCATTTTACCTGCAGTGTGCTGTAATCCCAAGGCCAAGAGATTATGGTTTTGATCTGAGAGTGAATTAATTAAGCTCTCGCCACATTTGCAATCGATAAACAGTAAAGCTATTGGCAGGATTTCTATCTCCATCCACCTCCTATTGTCAAAACATCCTCCCAAGCTTTGAGCTCAAGCTGACTGTAGGCATTCAGAAAAAAATGACCATTCTTGGCATGTCTGTATCGACTTACACTAAGCAAGAGGACTGGAGGGATCAGGAGCAACAATGCAGGGTTCTTCAGAATCAGAGATGGATTTATGTCATGATTGTCAATAATCTGTTCTCCTGCTCCTCAGTCAGAGACTGCAGTCAGTGAAGCCCAATTTGTATTTCTGTTTTTGTAACTGTCAGATAGATGGACGTGTGTCCATGTTTGCAGCAGACCAGTCAATGAGGCATTGATTAAGAGAGCCAGGCCTTAGTCTGAGATGCCTAAGTGACGGATGGGCCTCATTTTAAACAGGAAAAGAATATCAAATAAAATGCAAATAAAAAACAAAATGCATTATCTGAAACTTTGGTTATAGCACAATCTACCATATGGAATAAACTCTTTGATTGAAATAATTATCCTCATTTGTTAATGAATGACGCGTGGCATGAACACTGGCTGTGAGTAGCAGAGACACACAACACTTAATGATTTGCTATTATTCTCTTTCATTATCAGCCAGGTATTGAAAAGCTGTGAATTAACTACATATAATATTTTCACTAATTAATGGCCTCTACTTTAGGATTTCTGTGGACTGATACTATATGTGAAATTAATGTCAAATTAAATTCATAATATACAAAAATATGACCAAATAGTGCTCAAAATTGCCTTCCAAAGGCCGTCCCTGACAGACAAAGTGAGACGGTTTACTAAGTCATGTTTGTTCAGGTTTTTGTTTAGAATGTGTTTTTGTGTGTTTGCTTTGATGTGGAGTTTATCAAGTCAGCAAGGAATGAAATCGCAATTAAGCCAATTGGTACGGCACCAGCTCAAAGCCTTGGCTTGTTAGTTCAACACTGGGTTAGCCGGAAACACTCCAACTCTCATTATTTTAGTCCTTTGTTTATAATGGCGCAGTTTTGTGTTTTTGAAAAATTAGCTAATAATTTATTGGGCAGCTGCTATCTCCAGCACTATTGTATCAGTTGTGTTTGTGTGGCTGGTAGTGCTGGCTGGACTCTCAGAGATTAATCAGGCCAACACACAGTCCACAGTGTGGCCTCAGGTTCTCTACTGGGACTCACTGCATTTTACAGATACCATACTTTCTCCATCACTGAGAAACCATTATACACAGGTTTAATTTAGTCCTTAGATTGATGAACAGGAGTGATGCTCATTGTCTATTGTTGTGTCATTATCATTGATCAATATTATTTGTTGTTGGCCACAATGTGTAGTGCTCATTTGTAGACTCATTGGCAAGAGAGATGCAATTTGTTGATGTTATTTCAATGGACCTGCAGTAGCACCTCAGCCATGTGTCTTCTATTACATTCGCCCATGGGCATAGTGTGTCACGCCCTGGTCGAGGTATTTTGTGTTTATCTTCATTTATTTGGTCAGGCCAGGGTGTGGCATGGGGTTTTTGTATGTGGTGTGTTGGTATTGGGATTGTAGCTTAGTGGGGTGTTCTAGGTTAGTCTATGGCTGTCTGCAGTGGTTCTCAATCAGAGGCAGGTGTTTATCGTTGTCTCTGATTAGGAACCATATTTAGGCAGCCATATTCTTTGTGTGTTTCGTGGGTGATTGTCCTTAGTGTCTTTGTTCCTTGTTCTGTGTGTATGTGCACCAGTATTAGGCTGTTTCGGTTTTCATTACGTTTATTGTTTTGTAGGTTTTGTATTTAGATTCGTGTTACATTTGTTCATTAAACATGGATCGCAATCTACAAGCTGCATTTTGGTCCGACTCTCCTTCACCACAAGAGAACCGTTACATAGTGATTTGATAAGATATTAACATGTCACCCCCATCCATCCATCCCCTCCTCACTGTTCACAGTGAGGGACTGAATGTAGATTAAAGCTACTGTACAATGAGCAGCAGTCGATTGGGAAGAACCCGGGCTTCCATGTGATGGAATGGGCTTTAAATGATATAACCTGATGGATTAAGTCCCTCTATTCCTCTTATCACCCTCAGCCGTGCACATTAGAGTAAGTGCCTTGATCATCCATGTGCGAACCCGCTTGGGAAGGTGAAATACGGTGGGCATATTCCTAGCAACACATGAAACTCCATTTCACGGCCGGCTAACCTGATTGAAAGTAATAGGGGGGCTGGGATGTGATGAAGTGACATACCCAATAACTTTCATTACGTGTCTGTAACCTTGTCCCATCCCGCTAATTAATTTTCCTCTGGCAGTCATATGCCGTCGGTGTGGTGTGCTGCCTCGGTGTGGTGCCTGGGAATAAACAAATAACTTTGGTCATAGCTGTCTTGGTGGGGTTTTATTGGTGGGACGATTTAGGACCAATATCTGTTTGCTTTGGAGAAGGGGATTTGTCTATGGTCTCTGCCTCCTCACCCTTACATAAAACCTGTCCCTCCTCCTGATGACTAGGGTGGCTCTGTCCCAGTTCACTGTGATAGCCTAGCCATAAAACCAGCTCCTCTTCAATGTCTTAGTTTCCCCCAGGATGTAAATACTGTACGCTATAACTTTTTAATCAATGGTCTTGTTTTCTTTAAGATACTGTGTGTTTGAACATCCAAGTTTCAATGAAAGAATTGGATGAATGAATAATACATCACAAGAAAATATCCTACGATAACCTAACAGAGAGTAACGTGTTTTCTACCAGCACTTGGCTTTATGGTCATGTTAAGATTTCCACTGGTAACTCCAGTACCACAGAATAGGAAGGTTGTGCTCCATTGCGCTGTTGAATCTCACCTCGACTGCTTGGAGTATATTATAGCTTTATTGTATTTCCCATGTTATTGTAGTTTTTTCTGCCAAACCACAATTCAATTGGAGACCGTTACTCTTTCCACAGCCCAACTCTCTCCAGCCCGGTGATCCATGAAAACACAGATATGGAGGACAGGATATGAGCACCACCTAGTGTTGGCTTCCCAGGGAGGACAGATTCTCTGCTCAAACAGGATTAGTGTTGGTAAATGCAATTCTGCCAAACAGATTTATTCACAATAGACACGAAACAAACGGCTTGTTGCAAATCCCCTGGCAGCTCACCAGCTCCTCAGAGGTCAGAGAGCTGTATGTCTGACGCAGTGACACCATTTCAAAGGTCCCAGGAGGGTCTGTTTGTGATGAAAGTCTGACAGACATTCTTGATAGCAACAGTAAGACGAATGCATGTCTCCATGTTATTTGGCTCTTTCAGTTTGGGTTGCTTCTTAAAGTGGAAATCTACTGTTGCTGCATCAATTTTTGGTACTTACCTCATGAGCTAGAGTGACTTCAGAAAGTATTCATACCCCTTGACTTCTTCCACACCTTTTAGCAGGACAATAACATAAAACACAAGGCCAAATCTACACTGGAGTGGCTTACCCAGAAGACAATGAATGTTCCTGAGTGGCCGAGTTACAGTTTTGAACTAAATCTATTTGAACATCTATGGCAAGACCTAGGTGTGGAAAGCCCAGAAAGACTCACAGCTGTAATCACAGCTGTAATCGCTGCTTCTACAAAGTACTGCCTCAACGGTGTGAATATGTATGTACATTTGATATTTCTGTATCTCATGTTCAATAAATGTGCAAACATTTCTAAAAACATATTTTCACATTGTATTGTGTGTAGATCAGTGAGACATAACATCTATTTAATCCATTTTGAATTCAGGCAGTAACACAATAAAATGTTGTGTTACTGCCTAATTATTACACTTATTGCTGTAGATTTTCAAACATTTCCAAAAACCTGTTTTCGCTTTGTCATTATGGGTTATTGTATGTAGATTGATGAGCAAAATATTTAATTTAATCCATTTTAGAAGAAGGCTGCGAAATAACAAAATGTGGAAAAAGTCAAGTGGTCTGAACACTTTGTGTGAGATGACAAAGAAAGCAGTATTCCATTAAATTCCATCATTGTTGCTTTATTGTATATTACCAGATCAGAAATGCCTCAGGGGTGTGAATAATGTTGTCATTATGCTTATTACAGGTCTAATGTATTATTTCTTCTTATTAGAAAGATAACTGTCATTAACAAAGGTTTATGCTTCCTATAATGTGTCTGTCATCATTGACAAAGTCTGAGTGAGGAAGGACTGTTTTCTCCCCCTTTCTCTGCAAACACTCCATTCCTCCTCCTTTTATCTATTGTGTTTTCATGTTAACGCTCAAAAATATCTTCCTTTGTCCCATACTGTAGAATATCTTTGAATGAGAGTATTCCCTTAATGACAGCATTGCCTTTATGGAGCTGTGGCTCCCCCTGTGGCTCCCCTGTTTCCTCTCCTCCACTGATATCAGATTATATTGTGAAGGGGTTCATTGCCTTTCTCTGCGAGTGCCCTCACTACCCCTTCCCGGACTGTGTCTAAACTATAGACAGCAGAGGAAAGAACAGACACCTCCACTATGGGGCTTTGTTTGGCTTTTGGTTTCTGTGTGCCTCTGAGACAGTTGCTAAAACACACTGGTGAAAAATAAATGTCCTAGATTTGGAGGGAAGGGGGCTGAAAATGACTGAGCCAGATTAAAGTGTATGTTTGACAATAGCATTCTGCTTCTCACAGCAGATGGAAATCCAGTAATGATATAGACTCATAAATCCCTTCTATCCTCTACCCTGGTCCCAGACTAAGTGCCCAGCATCCCCAAGGGTAGTGGGCCTCTGTCTGTCAGTGAGCTGTGCTCCTCTCTCCCTTTAATAATCAGGCTTTAATTAGGTAGGGGAGTCAGTGTGCCTCTTCATCATGCTCAGCACCATGGTCCCGGCCAGATCACTGGGCTTTGTCCGCTATGAGGCCCCTGCAATGGGGGATGGAGGGAGGGCGGATGGGGGGGTAGAGGGACTGTCCGGGGCCCGTAAACACATGGTTATCTTTGCGTAAGCCATTCATATTGAGGACAGGCTATCATTGATCTATCGAAGAGAGTGGCCTGAAACACAGAAACAGGTGCAAGCTAGGGGAATGCAAAGAGCTGAAGCTAATTATTATGGCTTCAAGGGGTTTTCAGGACCCTGGACAACTCATTTTAGAGCCGTTGGTGATGAATGATAATACAGTAGGTCATTTTAGGGTCACTGATATCTATTGGTTACACTAAACATGTCATTGGCAGTTGGGGATGATTGAAATGGGGTTTTAAGGTCTTTACCTTACTTATAACGGTCCAGCTGGGCAGGCAAGCTGAACATGAAGCTGTTACTTATGTAGCTATTGTCTACATTGTTGGTTGATTAGTGATCATTGTTATTCAGGACATATTCTTTCTTTCTCTCTCTCTCTCTTTCTTATTGTTTCTATCCTTCCTCCTCTCCATCTCACCGGCTGGTATGTTGTTTCAGAGGAACAATAAATGTAAGCACGATCCAGGCTCGAGGGAAGGTCAACAGTGGTGTGTCCAGAACATTTTGAATGGTATAGCCAAGGTGGGGCACAGATCAAGTTTAGGGGGGCCAAAAGATTTATGATTTTCGATGCAAGGTGGATTTGTCTATATAATTATGATGGTCCAATGCTTGAAATGCTTCAGCTTAGGTATGATACATTTCCCTGTTCAAATAATTCACAAATCATTTCCAAAAATCTTGTTACAGTGTTCGCATTCAAGGTCAGGATTTTAGATAAGGGTATTAGCATACAAGCAGTAAATTAACTTGAAAGTGCCATCCAGACTGCAAATTGCACTGTGACATTTGGGTCTGGGAGGTAACAATATGTAATTTAACTGTAAAAATGTATTATTACCTTTTAATGTGTCAGGAACACAACCAATCATGATGTTTTCATCTGATTGTCAAACAAATCACATCAAAAAGCAGGGTACCTGTGCACACAGGGTAGCCAATCAGATTTCAAGGGCAGCAGTGTACACCCCCTGCACACGCCACTGAAGGTCAGAGAGAGCCAGCAGTGGATCATGTACCATTGTACTGCTGCTTTGTTCACATTTCCCATTCAGGTGATGGAAGCTGACCCTTCTCATTTCTCCGTCTCAAAGGTCAAATCCTTTCAGAGGGAAAGCCGCATAATAACACATAAGAATCCATAATAGTCGCATATCCGGAGAGAAGAACATAGACCCTATTGGAGGTTTATTGTATTACTAGCCAGGAGAAAAGTCTAACAAAGGACGGAGGGGAAACTGATGAGACGAGATCGTGTGACAAACGGCGAGTGTGAGAGGCCAGCGATACAAAGACACCCCATGTCAAAAGCGAGATCATTATTCTGCCTAGGTCTGTGAACATTGTAGGAGATGCAGAGGACTGGAGACTGAAGTCAAAAGCTCCCAGTGTAAATGCCTGTAAATCAGCTGCATGTTTGTCGCTTCAAAGGGGATGTGAGTGTTTCACATTTCACATTCGAGGAGACCTTTGGATGGTTGGTGTCGGGGGCTTTTGTCTACTCTTCATTATTATGGTGTGGGTTGGCTGAGCCTCGGCGGCGTGCTGGAGGTGGACTGGAAGTTAGCGGGCTGCCTGCTGGATGCCTGCTTCTCTGAACGCTGTGCTAATTGAATCCACTAGACATACTATCAGGGTGCCTAATGAGACAGAGGGGAAGTGAGTTTGGGGACCTTTCGACATCCCCCAACCCCTACCACCTCCCCTCCCCCATCCCTCACCCACCTGGGGGCGGCAGGTAGCCTAGTGGTTAGAGCGTTGGGCCAGTAACCGAAAGGTTGCTCGATCAAATCGCTGAGCTGACAAGGTATATGTCGTTCTGCCCCTGAACAAGGCAGTTAACCCAATGTTCCTAGGCCGAATTTGTTCTTAACTGACTTGCTAGTTAAATAAAGGTTCCATTCTCTACTAGTCCAATGCCCTGACCTGCAAGCAGTCCATGGGGAAAAAGCTTTGCTTGGCTCTGCCTCCGATGCGTCTGCATGGGGCTTGTGAAGAGGAGCACAGTCAAAGGCCTGGCACACAACAACCACCTGGAGCTCATCTGGGAGATCACAGCTCACATGGGCTATGGACAGGCCACTGCATGCTGCCGGAGAGGCTGAGGTGTGGAATCATTGTAGAATCAGAACAGAACAGCCTTGTCAGAAGTGTTAGTACCAGGCATTAGTTTTAATACCAGCATCTACAGCAGTGGCAGTCATCACCATAATCAACATCAAAATCATTGTCAGTATCACTAGCAGTAACTACTAAAGGAGTGGCACATTTAAATTGTTCACAACAAAAGTCTAAACTGATTATAAGAAAAATCTGTCAGATGATTTATGTGTATATGCGTAAATAGCACAAACATTATTTGTGGAGCTTTATTTTGTGTTTCCCTAGTGAGCCCACACAACATATAAAGCAGGCAGACCAAGCCTGATGTCAGCGATCCAGCAACCGACACAAAGGAAGTTTCACGTAAAGTGTTCCTAAAATAAAAGAAGCTAAACTAATTACGCTCTGTTGTTGTTTATATGCCGTTTGTGCCTCCATGTTTTATTCATCAGGACGCTAGGCGGCTATGCCATTTATTTTTCCCTCTGTTAAATCTCATTTCAAACGGGACCGTTGAGCCATGGAACCGCATTCCGAATCCCAATGAAGGTGTTTCTCCACGGTGAAGGAAAAACATCTTTGTGAGAGTGAAGCTTCGGCATGGCAAATAGATTGAGAGGGCTTTCTAAATGTTACCTGACAATCACTGCCACATAGCAAGCTAGCCCAGCTGAGGCCATGGGCCAAAAAAACAGAAAGAGATTACTTGTTTTGGTACCAAGACACCCGGTTCAGATTGTCAGCTCTGACCCTTTTGCATCCAGAGCACTAATTGCTCAAAACACTTTGATGTTTGTTGTTATTCTGAGCAGGATGCTCAACCATCTTGACAGGACAACCTTTAAAACAAGTTGAGTCCCCAATTACAGAGAAATACAGGAAAGACAGAGTATTAATTGGCTAAGTCAATCTTCTATAGACACTGGATGGCTTCCCTCTGGTCCTCAAATTATCAAATAGGCTGTGCTTAATTATCGGATGATGCAAACAATGCTCAAATGCTACCTGTAGGATCTCTCCCAGTGGAGAGATCCTGTCATATTTCCTGCAGACTGTGATATGTGTATGGTATGCACCAACTTCCCTCTGGGAATGACCAGAGTCGCTAGGGAATGTCTACCTGTTCGAGCAGCACCACATCAACACCCACCATAAGCTATAGTAAAGGTTACACATGAATGCTGGTAGTGTACATTCTGACAATAAAAAGCAAGGAAAAAGGCAATGTGAGGCATTTATCCTACAGGTCTACAGATGAGAAGGTCAAACACACTATATACATGCTGACAATAAACCAAACACACTCTCTCCACGGCTCAGAGCTCATATGAAACCTTTCAAGTTTCCTCCACTGGGTTTTCATTAAGCATATCTGAGCAGCCATCTGGCTGACTTTTAGTAGAAGGATCTGCTCTGAGCCCAACACCTGATACTCTGCTGCTGGGATGAGAGAGAGAGAGAGAGAGAGAGAGAGAGAGAGAGAGAGAGAGAGAGAGAGAGAGAGAGAGAGAGAGAGAGAGAGAGAGAGAGAGAGAGAGAGAGAGAGAGAGAGAGAGAGAGAGAGAGAGAGAGAGAGAGAGAGAGAGAGAGAGAGAGAGAGAGAGAGAGAGAGAGAGAGAGAGAGAGAGAGAGAGAGAGAGAGAGAGAGAGAGAGAGAGAGAGAGAGAGAGAGAGAGAGAGAGAGAGAGAGAGAGAGAGAGAGAGAGAGAGAGAGAGAGAGAGAGAGAGAGAGAGAGAGAGAGAGAGAGAGAGAGAGAGAGAGAGAGAGAGAGAGAGAGAGAGAGAGAGAGAGAGAGAGAGAGAGAGAGAGAGAGAGAGAGATGCTCTTCCTCCCTTGTCTCCTTTCACTCAGTAGGAGAGGATGTACTGAGAATAAGAAGTAAAGCAGAGAGCAGTGGGGCTTTTGAGTACATGTGCCCCAGGGAGGATAGTGTAAAGCGCCCATTGTCTTCTTTCCATCAGGAGCTACTTCTGGGGTAAACCTAGCCAAGCATTTTCTCTCTGCAAATCCCACTTTGAAGACGGGCAAAGCCTCTATTGTGGGCGTTGAGTGGAGTTGTACCTCAGCACAATAAATCCCCCACTCAATGCTGTGGGTGTATACCAGGCTTTGGTCTACACATGATCCATTTTCTTATTTCCATTTGGCATGACAAACCGACGGGCTAGATGCATAATGACAGTTTCACCTTGGATACGCCTGCCTACTTTGTCTGAGGTGATTGGCAAGGCTCTGTGACCAATATAATTTAAGGCTTTACTTAGCATTCCTTCATTCCCAGCAGAAATGTGTGCACAAGGGGACAGGGTAAAACTAAAGTGCACCTTTCTCACTACAGGATCCAAAGGGGAAATAACAAGCTTGATTCAACCCAAATTATCATCATGATGATAACCTCTAATTGTTTCCCTGCAGGTGTACTCTGCTGGAGAGCGGAGGGGAAGATAAGTTAATCGTGGGAAGCATTGGAGCTGGAGAATGGAGGATTAGAAGGGGTCCTGACTCCTGAAACATAAAGCATTGAGAAGGATTCCATCTGATCAGAGAGAGCACTTAATTAAGCCTGGGGCAATGTAGTAATGGTCTTTACCCCACAACTGTCATCTAGTGGTCTAGGTACTAGCGGTCTCTTCACTCATACCCCTCATACCCCATCTAGCGGTCTCTTCACTCGGACACACAAAAGACACACTAACACACCATCTGAACCCATCTCTTACAAGCCTTGAGAAAAGAGTGGGGTGATGCAAAGTATCCACACACCTGCTTATGAAATGGCTTTTGTTATTTAATGGCTTGCCAATGTATACCAAATTATACCACCGTTATTGAACTTGTACTTGGTTTGTCTGCTTTCATTAATTAGAAGGAATTAACAAAAACTATTCAAAGTGTCGTTTACTATTGCCAGGATCCATGATTTAGCCTTTTTTCAAACACACTCAGCGATGCTAATTGGAACATAAAAGGTTTCATCAAAATATCTTTCTTGGAACACATGAAATATATATTTTTCTCAATGTTCGCTTGTGTTCCCCTCCAAGCAGATAAAAAACATGGTGACCTAATTGCAACAGTAGTAAAGGGGCGTATTTATATGAATGTGTAGTTCTCCTCGCTGCCTAAGGACTATGAATATTGTGCTGCAAAATTGACTGTTTCTTTGTATCTCAAAGTTCTCATTAAAGATCTTCACATTGCCTATTTTCTATTTTTCTTATCGCTTGAACAAATAAGATTTTCGCAAAACATACCCCAGGCTGATCCCGCCCCCTCTCCACCCATTGGCTTTGTGATTTTGCTCGTACGAAATGATAATGATGTTAATTTATCAAGCAAGACAAATAAGAGGAACACAGCTGGTATCTACTATAGTAGTTATTTCATGAACTAATTGAATGACAACAGAAAGTTTCCCCCCAGCTCTGTGGTAACTTCTGGTCCCTGAAATCGTACAATTCCATTTTGTCCAGACCTCTTCAACTTCCATTTACAATCAATACAATGACTGGTTTTCAGTCATCCTTTTTCTGTGTCCCTCTCATTCATACCATCACTTAGAGCTGTAAGCCTTTGACAATGTGTCTGTTTTTACACTGTGCTGTATATTTGTGTGAGTGACTGCAATCATCATTATCCCACCTCCCCTTCCCTATCCCCCCTCCCTCACCATTCCACACCCACAGTCTAATGTCAGAGCTGATGGCTCCAAAATTGATTATGGTCGGTGTCAATCAACCATTGGGAGGAAAGAAGGGAACCCGTCGCATAATTGCCCTGAAATCTTCGGCGTGATAAATATTAATGTGTGTACTCTTCTCAGAGCTCGCTGTGAGGGGTAATGTGGCTGTGCACATGTAGACAAACAGGCACACTCCAAATGTCAAGAGGACTCAAGGCCCACTTCTAGACATGAGTTAGCAGTACAAGCCGAAACCACACACACACACACACACACACACACACACACACAACACACACAGTGTCCTGTTCTGCTGGCCTCAAGGGCATCCATATTGAGTCTGGGTGTCTTCTCCCCCATAACCCTTGGAGAGAGGATCAAACAATCTCCTTCTGTCTGTTGACAGGCCAGCATGGCTGGGTACCATCTGATTCTCACACCAACACCAGGCAGAGAAACAAGGCTAACATATTGTTCATACAAACAGTAGCTGGTAGAAATGATCAGTAACTGGGTGAATATGCACAAAAGCCATATCACTGGTATGGTATTGAATGTGGCCTTTGGACTCCAGGATGCTGTTCTACTTAAGCCATGTGGAGTACCTGGATACAGCCCTTAGCCATGGTATATTGGCCATATACTGTACCACCAACCCCCAAGGTGCCATATTACTATTATAATTTGGTTACCAACGTAATTAGAACAGTAGAAAGAAATGTTTTGTCATACCCGTGGTATACAGTCTGATATAACACGGTCAGCCAATCAGCATTCAGGGCTCGAAATACCCAGTTTATAATGTACAGTTTATCTGAAGGTGTTATAGGGGTTATTGTATTAGGACTTGCTGTACAAATTGAGACAGACAGGCTTTCTCAATGGCTGTAAAACAATATTGGTTGAATACAAATTGCATGGCTTGTGGTTGGAAAATATCTGTGAGAGATTATTTGAATGCAATTTTCACCTTAGACTTCAAATACAGGTACTACAAATCATAGTACTTCCTCTATAGAATAAAATACATGCGCTCATGTGCTTCAGGGGGACTAAAAAATGAAATAAGAAAAAAGCAGAGCATACACTGAGTTTACAAAACATTAGGAACACTTGCACTCTTTTTGCCCCCAGAACAGCCTCAATTCGTAGGGGCATGGACTCCACAAGGTTTCGAAAGTGTTCCACAGGGATGCTGGCCCATGCTGGCTCCAATGCTTCCCACAGTTGTATCAAGTTGGCTGGGTGTCCTTTGGTTGGTGGACCATTATTGATACACACGGGAAACTGTTGAGCATAAAAAAAACAGCAGCTTTGCAGTTCTTGACACACTAAAACCGGTTAGCCTGGCACCTACTACTATAGGGGTACCAGGTAGCCAAGCCGTTAAGAGAGTTGGGTCAGTAACTGAAAGGTTGCTGGTTTGACTCCCCAAGCTGACTAGGTGAAAAATCTAGCAATGTGCCCTTGAGCAAGACTCTTAACCCTAATTGCTCCCGTAATTCACTTTTGATGAGTGTCTTCTAAATTACTAAAATGTTAAAAACCACTTCAATCTTTTGTCTTCCCTCTGAATGGCACACATACACAATCCATGTCTCAATTGTTTCCCGGCTTAAAAGTCCTTCTTTAACCTGTCTCCTCACCTTTATCTACACTGATTGAAGTGGATTTAAAAAGTTACATCAATAAAGGAGTATAGCTTTCACCTGGATTCACCTGGCCAGTCTGTTATGGAAAGAGCAGGTGTTCCTAATGTTTTGTACACTCAGTGTTTACCAAGTATGACATTAACAGCATTTGTTTCTCCTTTTTAATGAAACATTTGCATTTGCTGTTTATGATATGACCCCCATTATTTTTTTCATTCTCTTGTCACCGGATTCATTGTTTAGAGTTAAAGAGCTATACAGTTTGATAAATAGAGTTGCAACTGGGAGTATATTGAATAATTACCCAGAGAATTTGTCAACCTGTGTACCTTACACTTATCAAGGTAAACCATATTTTTCCAACAGTACAAACCACAGAATACAAACATTTATCATACAGTACAATCAAGCTACAGAAAATAGAGAAAATACAGAAAAGCATCTCCATTTGTCTTCATAGTTTTGACTGCAAGGAGTAATTCACGCAAATCTGGAAGTGGCAATTAAGTGTGGGGAAAAGCTGAGAGCAACCCTAAAGCATTAAAATGTTTGTTTTTTCACACCAAAATAAATAACTAATTAAATATTTTTGTTTTTGTTTTTTACTATTACAAGGCCTTGTTGTCTTCTTCATTTGATTTACCAAGTACTAACTCTTTGGGTGTGTGGGTGAGTATGTGTCATTTGTTTTCTTATACTCCAACACAAGATTATATTACTGGAGAGAATGAAGAAGAGCAGAAGATAAGAGAACCTGAAACACAAGCCTCTGACACACTGAGTGGATGGGCAGGTGAAGTGGGCAGCCGGTGTCTTAAAGAAGAAGCGTGAATAGACAACAGCTTGGTGACGTCTGTCAATGTGTTGTTACAGTCTTCTGCATCTTCAGTTTCCTCCCTGAACCATCTCTGATTCGCTAAAGGTGCGACCAGCTGCTGATTACACGAGGCACCCTGCCCACTCCTTGACCACTCTGGAAAGATTTCACCGAATAAACATTGGGAACTTGAACTTCATGCATGTCATATGCATGAAGACTGCAAATACAACACCTTCCTGTCACTTATTATAGAGAAGCTGTTAGATTTTTTTTTTACTATAAAGATTCATGGGACTTTGTGGGGAAAGTTAAGCTGCTATACTGTAGATGTACAATATACAGTGCCTTTAGAAAGTATTCACACCCCTAGACTTTATCCACATTTTGTTTTTTTACAGCCTGAATTCAAAATGCATTAAATGTAGGTTTCTTGTTTTCACTGGCCTACACACAATACCCTATAATAATATAATAATAATATAATAATATATGCCATTTAGCAGACACTTTTATCCAAAGCGACTTACAGTCATGTGTGCATACATTCTACGTATGGGTGGTCCCGGGGATTGAACCCACTACCCTGGCGTTACAAGCGCCATGCTCTACCAACTGAGCTACAGAAGGACCACAATGTCAAAGTGGAGTTATGTTTTTCAAAATTGAGTCAATAAGTATTCAATCCCTTTGTTATGGCAAGTCTAAATACGTTCAGGAGTAAAAATGTGCTTTACAAGGCACATAATAAGTTGCCAGCACTCTTTGTGCAGTAATAGTGTTTAACAACATTGTTTACGACTACCTCATCTCTGCACCCCACACATGTAAGGTACCTCAGTCGAACAGTGAATTTCAAACACAGATTCAACCCCAACACCATTGAGGTTTTCCAATGCCACAGAAAGAAGTGCACCTACTGGTAGATTTAAAAAAACAAACAGATAGTGAATATCCCTTTGAGTATGGTGAAGTTATTAATTACATTTTGGATGGTGTATCAATAAAACTAATTCACTGCAAAGATACTCAGTTGCCAGAGAGGAAGGAAAAAGCTCAGAGAGTTCAATGTTATTTTTCACCTTTATTTAACTAAGCAAGCTAGTTAAGAAGACTTTCTTACTTACGATGATGACCTACACCAGCCAAATCCTAACCCAGATGATGCTGGGCCAATTGTACACCACCATATGGGACTCCCATTCACAACCGGTTGTGAAATAGCCTGGAATTGAACTTGGGCTTGTAATGACACTTCTAGCACTGAGATGCAGTGCCTTAGACCACTGCGCCACTCGGGATATCTTAGGTTAATGAGTTTAATGGCTGTGATAGGAGAAAACTGAGGATGGATCAACAACATTGTAGTTACTCCACAATACTAACCTACCGTGACTTGCAAAACTATTCATCCCCCTGGGTGTTTTTCCTATTTTGTTGCATTACAACCTGTCATTTAAATGGATTTGTTTTTGGGTTTCATGTAATGGACATATACAAAATAGTCCAAACTTGTGAAGTGAAAAGTAAAAAATAACTTATGTAAAAACAAAAACTGAAAATTGGTGCGTGCATACGTATTCACCCCTTTTGCTATGAAGCCCCTAAATAAGATCTGATGCAACCAATTACCTTCAGAAGACACATAATAAGTTAAATAATGTCTGTCTGTGTGCAATCTAAGTGTCACATGATCTCAGTATATTATATACCTGTTCTGAAAGGCCCCAGAGTCTGCAACACCAATAAGCAAGGGCCACCACCAAGCAAACGGCACCATGAAGACCAAGGAGCTCTCCAAACAAGTCAGGGACAAAGTTGCGGAGAAGTACAGATCAGGATTGAGTTAAAAAAAAAATATCAGAAACTTTGAACATCCCACGGAGCACCATTAAATCCTTTATAAAAAAGTTAAAAGAATATGACACCACAACAAACCTGCCAAGAGAGAGCTGCCCACCAAAACTCCAGGCAAGGAGGGCATTAATCAGAGAGGCAACAAAGAGACCAAAGATAACCCCGAAGGAGCTGCAAAGCTCCACAGTGGAGATTTGAGTATCTGTCCATAGGACCACTTTAAGTCATACCCAAAACAGAGCTGGGCTTTACGGAAGAGTGGCTTAAAGACAAAAATAAGAAGAACACGCATGTGGGGTATTCCCTAAACATATGGAAGAAGGTACTCTGTTCAGATGAGACTAAAATTTAGCTTTTTGTCCATTAAGGAAAATGCTATGTCTGGCACAACACCTCTCATCACCCCGAGAAAACCATCCCCACAGTGAAGCATAGTGGTGGCAGCATCATGCTGTAGGCATGTTTTTCATCGGCAGGGACTAGGAAACTAGTCAGAATTGAAGGAATGATGGATGGTGCTAAATACAGGGAAATCGCTGAGGGAAACCTGTTTCAGTCTTCCAGAGATTTGAGACTGGGACAGAGGTTCACCTTCCAGTAGGACAATGACCCTAAGCATACTGCTAAAGCAACACTTGAGTAGTTTAAGAGGAAACATTTAAATGTCTTGAAATGACCTAGTCAAAGCCCAGACCTCAATCCAATTGAGAATCTGTGGTATAACTTAAAGATTGCTGTACACCAGCAGGAACCAATCCAACTTGAAAGAGCTGGAGCCGTTTTTCCTTGAAGAATAGGCAAAAATCCCAGTGGCTAGATGTGTCAAGCTTATAGAGACATACCCCAAGAGACTTCCACCTGTAATTGCTGAAAACGGTGGCTCTACAAAGTATTTGACTTTGGGGAGGTGTATAGTTATGCACGCTCAAGTTCTCTGTTTTTTGTCTTATTTTTTGTTTGTTTCACAATTAAAAATATTTATATTCTTCAAAGTGGTAGGCATGTTATGTAAATCAAATTATACAACCCCCCCCCAAAATCTATTTTAATTCCAGGTTGTAAGGCAACCAAATAGGAAAGATGCCAAAGGGGTGAATACTTTCGCAAAGTATCGAATACTTTCGCAAAAGAACAAAGCCTTACAGAATACAAATATTCCAAAACATGCATCCTGTTTGTTACAAGGCACTAAAGGAATATTGCAAAAAATTGTGGCAAAGCAATTAACTTTTTGTCTTTAATGCAAAGTGTGTGTTTAGGTTCAATCCAATACAGTAAACTGGTTCAGTCTGCTTTCTACCAGACACTTGGAGATTAAGCCTCTAAAAAACAAATGAACAATTATTGTTTTTAAAGCAGACTGCATTCAAAATACACGACCAACATCCCAAATACATCATCTATACAGTTAAAAAGAATAATGCAATGTGAAAACAAGTTGACACTGAGGTAACAGAAAGTGTGCTTTCTCAATTTACCAAATTTTTCTCACCGTTATTTCAGAGAACATCAAGACATTTATATTCTTGTAATGTTTTTGTAAGAAAAATCTTAAATTTCAGCTTAGTTTGAGGCAAATTCAGAATTTGCTATTAGACATGATTTTTAATCATTTGACAGCCCTAGTAATCCGTAAAGAAATTATATTAATAGCACAATTTTGAATTGCTCTATTTTTGTACCCTGTCAATTTTTGGTGATGCAGTTAATTTCATAAAATGAATTCTCTTAAAAGTCCCAAAATGTTTACAGCCTCTTTTTCTCTCACTCTTTCTAAGATCAGAGAAATTGGTTCCACTGAAATGTGCATGATGCCAACTAAGGGGGTTTCATTTTCCAATCGACAGACAGGACACATCACTTATAATTCTCAGATTGGATTAACACATTTAATGGTGTGGGTTTGGGGGACCGTAATATGTAGGACACTCAGTAATCAGAGACAAAATTGCAATATGCCGGATTTAATGAAGTACTACGCCCACCTACCCTGGCTTTATTTCAAAGGGGATTAGTTTTATGAAGAATTATCCATGCTCTAAATGTGTGCTGCCAATGACAACCAAACAGAGAGTTATTACTGTCAGATGGGCAGCTCCAGCTGCTGGGGGAGACTGACTGGTTCTCACCAGGGTTTCTTCACCCGAATAGAAAACAATTATTTCCAGGTTTAGAGTTTTCAGACACCATCTCCTTTACAACAGTATATAGTATACAGTAAATTGATGTATTATGGTGTATCCTCAGGCATATGGGAGAATTTTGAAGGAATCTCTCAACAATGGTCAACAGTGAACAAATACACCAGGCAAAGTCTCTGAAACCTGTAAGGTCCTCTCCTATCTGAATACAATCCATAGTGATCAGAGTATGTTGGACGGGTAAGAACATATCCCCTTACCAAAAACCTACGTAAGAACCCTTCATCCTTTTGCCTCATTTATGGCCTGTTGAATCCATATAAAGGTGCCTGGTGCCGTAAAAGATGCTAGTAGGAAGACAACTGTCCTGACAGAATGAACATGATGCAAGGTACTTTATACACCCTTCAGAGAGAATGTGCGATATGATCAATAATTTTGTGAGCAATTTAATCAAGTGAAATTTTATTTGTCACATACACATGGTTAGCAGATGTTAATGCGAGTGTAGCGAAATGCTTGTGCTTCTAGTTCCGACCGTGCAGTAATATAAAACAAAATACTGCATAGTTTCCTAGGAACGCAAAGAGAGGTGGCCATCTCTGTCGGCGCCGGAAGTACAATAATATTACTAGAACGATATTGGACGCAGCCTTTGCTATCTGTAGGTCTATTGTTGGTAGTGCAGTTAGAGAAAATAACTATAGACATTGCTGGCTAATTGTATAGCTATATTGGTTGTGGGTATTTCTTGTGTGTGTGTGTGTGTGTGTGTGTGTGTGTGTGTGTGTGTGTGTGTGTGTGTGTGTGTGTGTGTGTGTGTGTGTGTGTGTGTGTGTGTGTGTGTGTGTGTGTGTGTGTGTGTGTGTGTGTGTGTGTGTGTGTGTGTGTGTGTCTCTAGTCATGCAGAGTGTTGTGTGGGCAGTGCTACTCTGGCCCTGTCTGGTGTCCTTGGGTGTCCCTCTGGAGTGTAAGGACGAGCAGGGCAGCATCATACTATGTGCCTCCATCTCCAAGGAGAAACTACTGGACCGGGTCATCCAACATGCCGAGCTCATCTACCGTGTCTCTGAGGAGTCCTGCACTCTGTTTGTGAGTACCACACTCCGAAGTACTTCCGACATTTCCAACGTACCTCCTCTGAGAGTACCCACTGAAGAAATGTGGTCATTCATATCTGTGTGCAGCTGGAGAGCTTAGTGTTTCACAGTATACAATACCGTTCAAAAGTTTGGGGTCACTTAGAAATGTCAATGTTTTTGAAAGAAAATCCATATTTTTGTCTATTAAAATAACATCAAATTGATCAGAAATATAGTGTAGACATTGTTAATGTTGACTATTGTAGCTGTAAACGGCTGATTTTTAAAGGAATATCTACAGTGGGGAGAAGTATTTGATACACTGCCGATTTTGCAGGTTTTCCTACTTACAAAGCATGTAGAGGTCTGTAATATTTATCATAGGTACACTTCAACTGTGAGAGATGGAATCTAAAACAAAAATCCAGAAAATCACATTGTATGATTTTTAAGTAATTTATTTGCATTTTATTGCATGACATAAGTATTTGATACATCGCAAAAGCAGAACTTAATATTTGGTACAGAAACCTTTGTTTGCAAGTACAGAGATCATACGTTTCCTGTAGTTCTTGACCAGGTTTGCACACACTGCAGCAGGGATTTTGGCCCACTACTCCATACAGACCTTCTCCAGATCCTTCAGGTTTCGGGGCTGTCGCTGGGCAATACGGACTTTCAGCTCCCTCCAAAGATGTTCTATTGGGTTCAGGTCTGGAGACTGGCTATGCCACTCCAGGACCTTGAGATGCTTCTTACGGAGCCACTCCTTAGTTGCCCTGGCTGTATGTTTCGGGTCGTTGTCATGCTGAAAGACCCAGCCACAACCCATCTTCAATGCTCTTACTGAGGGCAGGAGGTTGTTGGCCAAGATCTTGCGATACATGGCCCCATCCTCCCCTCAATACGGTGCAGTCGTCTTGACCCCTTTGCAGAAAAGCATCCCAAAAGAATCATGTTTCCACCTCCATGCTTCACAGTTGGGATGGTGTTCTTTGGTTTGCACTCATCCTTCTTCTTACTCCAAACACGGCAAGTGGAGTTTAGACCAAAAAGCTATATTTTTGTCTTATCAGACCACATTTCCTTCTCCCATTCCTCCTCTGGATCATCCAGATGGTCATTGGCAAACTTCAGACGGGCCTGGACATGCGCTGGCTTGAACAGGGGGACCTTGTGTGCGCTGCAGGATTTTAATCCATGGCGGCGTAGTGTGTTACTAATGGTTTTCTTTGAGACTGTGGTCCCAGCTTTCTTCAGGTCATTGACCAGGTCCTGCCGTGTAGTTCTGGGCTGATCCCTCACCTTCCTCGTGATCATTGATGCCCCACGAGGTGAGATCTTGCATGGAGCCCCAGACCGAGGGTGATTGACCGTCATCTTGAACTTCGTCCATTTTCTAAAGATTGCGCCAACAGTTGTTGCCTTCTCACCAAGCTGCTTGCCTATTGTCCTGTAGCCCATCCCAGCCTTGTGATGGACTACAATTGTATCCCTGATGTCCTTACACAGCTCTCTGGTCTTGGCCATTGTGGAGAGGTGGGAGTCTGACTGATTGAGTGTGTCGACAGGTGTCTTTTATACATGTAAAGAGTTAAAACAGGTGCAGTTAATAAAGGTAATGAGTGGAGTCAGGAGAGGTTCTTAAAGAAAAAAAAACAGGTCTGAGAGAGAGCCGGGATTCTTACTGGTTGGTAGTTGATCAAATACTTATGTCATGCAATAAAATGCAAATTAATTACTTAAAAATCATACAATATGAATTTCTGGATTTTTGTTTTAGATTCCGCCTCTCACAGTTGAAGTGTACCTCTGATAAAAATTACAGACCTCGACATGCTTTGCAAGTAGGAAAACCTGCAAAATTGTCAGTGTATCAAATACTTGTTCTCCGCACTGTAAATAGGTGTATGGAGGCCCATTTTCAGCATCCATCACTCCCGTGATCCAATGGCACGTTGTGTTAGCTAATCCAAGTTTATAATTTTAAAAGTCAAACTGATCATTAGAAAATCCTTTTGCAATTATGTTAGCACAGCTGAAAACTGTTGATCTGATTAAAGAAGCAATAAAACTGTCTTTCTTTAGACTAGTTGAGTGTCTGGAACATCAGCTTTTGTGGGTTCGATTACAGGCTCAAAATGGCCAGAAACAAGAACTTTCTTCTGAAACTTGTCAGTCTATTCTTGTTCTGAGAAAGGAAGGCTATTCCATGCGAGAAATTGCCAAGACACTGAAGATCTCATACAATGCTGTATACTACTCCCTTCAAAGAACAGCGCAAACTGGCCCTAACCAGAATAGAAAAAGGAGTGGGAGGCTCCGGTGCACAACTGAGCAAGAGGACAAGTACATTAGAGTGCCTAGTTTGAGAAACAGATGCCTTAAAAGTCCTCAACTGGCAGCTTCATTAAATAATACCCGTAAAACACCAGTCTCAACGTCAACTGTGAAGAGGCGACTCCGGGTTGCCGGCCTTTCTGCCAATTGAGATGTCTTCCTTCTATGATTGTGTGTATGATTGTGGAACACACACACACACACACACACACACACACACACACACACACACACACACACACACACACACACACACACACACACACACACACACACACACACACACGCACACACACACACACGCAAACACACACACACACTCAAACACCACACACCACACACACACATCTGCCTGTGTGTGTATCCCCAAATCACAAAACAGCATTGGTGGTGCATAGAAACAATATGTCGCTTTATAGTTATGGTCACTTAACGTATGAGTGAGTCTTCTGTTTCTGTAGTGCCATCTTCTGTGTTGTATTGTTTTGGCGGATTAAACATAAGTTAGGCCTAATTATTCTTGAGAAGTCTTGAAAATGTCCCTTGCTACCACCATTATTATTATTATTATTATGATTTATGTATATTCTTTTGCCCATCTTCATCTTTTCTTTTTATTGGCCAGTCTGAGATATGGCTTTTTCTTCGCAACTCTGCCTAGAAGGCCAGCATCTCAGAGTTGCCTCTTCACTGTTGTCGTTGAGACTGGTGTTTTGTGGGTACTATTTAACGAAGCTGCCAGTTGAGGACTTGTAAGGCATCTGTTTCTCAAACTAGAAACTCTAATGTGCTTGTCCTCTTGCTCAGTTGTGCACCGTGGCCTCCCACTCGTTCTATTCTGGTTAGGGCAAGTTTGCGCTGTTTTGAGAAGGGAGTAGTACACAGCGTTGTACGAGATCTTCAGTGTCTTGGCAATTCAGCTTTGCTAACATAATTGCAAAGGGTTTTCTAATGATCAATAAGCCTTTTAAAATTATAAACGTGAATTAGTTAACACAACGTGCCATTGGAACACAGGAGTGATGGTTGCTGATAATGGGCCTCTGTATGCCTATATACTAGATATTCCATAAAACATCAGCCGTTTCCAGCTACAATAGTCTTTTACAACATTAACAATGTCGACACTGTATTTCTTATCAATTTGATGTTATTTTAATGTACAAAAATGTGCTTTTCTTTCAAAAACAAGGACATTTCTAAGTGACCCCAAACTTTTGAATGGTAGTGTATGTGCCCTGTGTTTTGGGGAAGTCCTATGGAAATACTGCATATACCCTACCAATCATTTTGCTATATGCTCCACCAATATAACCAGCACTTTATAGCTTCAAAGTAGTTTCCCAACTCTCCTCAGACAAATAATGATTTATGGAAGGTACAGAATCAAGACAATGCTGATAATGATATGCTGTGCTGTGCATTCATATTGTGGTTTTCAGTAGCAGGAAAGCCCATACGATTCCCTTCCATATGAGAGTACAGAACCAGCATCAGCTTTGAAATGGAAACATCATGTATCTTCTCATTATTGGAAAGACACTGCATGAGGCCAACAGATGAGAATATGTTGAAGAAGAAAACTCCAGCCGCTCTGCTTGTAGCTCAGTTGACAGACGGCTCGTCTCTATTGGCTGGGGTTAGCGGAGCATGAGTCTGTGTTTATCTTCCATGTTGTTCCTTGTTCCCTGTCTGTTTGCTACATAGGAGGAGATGTTTGTCCCTTTCCCTATGCGCTCCCAGAGGAACCAGGCAGGATACACATGCGCCACCAAGGCCTTCCCCATCCCGGGCTCCAAAAGCGAAATCCAGCAGATCTCGGTAAGCAGATGGGAGCTGGACGCTCTACTGTTTTCTCTCTCTCGCTCTCACTCACTCTCTCTCTAGCTCTCTCTTTGTGTTTGTTTGGACTTTTGTCTTAATTTCTGCCAATTGAGATGTCTTCCTTCTATGATTGTGTGTATGATTGTGGAACTCCACACACACACACACACACACACACACACACACACACACACACACACACACACACACACACACACACACACACACACACACACACACACACACACACACACACACACACACACACACACATCTGCCTGTGTGTGTATCCCCAAATCACAAAACAGCATTGGTGGTGCATAGAAACAATGTGTCACTTTATAGTTATGGTCACTTAACGTATGAGTGAGTCTTCTGTCTCTGTAGTGCCATCTTCTGTGTTGTATTGTTTTGGCCGATTAAACATAAGTTTGGCCTAATTATTCTTGAGATGTCTTGAAAATGTCCCTTGCTACCACCATTATTATTATTTGTATTATTACTTATGTATTATGTATATATATATACATATTTATTTTTGTACCTTTATTTTGACAGGGCAGTCATACTGAGACTAGGATCTCTTTTACACATGAGCCATGCTTAAATACATCAAACACATACAATATACAAAATTACAAAACATATTAAGAAAAACAGACACATTTATCAACATAGAGGTCTCCGATCATTACTCTCAACTCACCAAGGTGGACCAGAACATTTCATTTCAGAGGGCTCTGTAAGTCTAAATTGAATTAATGATGACAGACACATAAGACGTTTATGCAGGAGTGCTTTGTAGATGAACACAAGAAAATGCTGCTCTCTCCTTACATACAAAGTGGCCCAAGCCACTTTTTGAAACAAAACACAAAGGTGAGTTCTATAACCATCATCAGTAATCAACTTAAGGACACAATGGAAAACAACATCTAAGTGTAGATGCTGCTGCATGCATATACAGTAGATGATATCCCTTTGAACTTCTACTTTTTCAGCAGCTCAGTGACGTTTTAAAATGACAGTGTGTCATAAAGCCAGATAACAAGATACATGTACAAAGGAAATTGCTCATATTGTGTACCGTTCAAACTGTTCATGTAAATCTGGGTTATGGGACCTTGAAAAAAAGCATGCATTTTGTTGGTTGCATTTAGCACTAACTTTAGATTCAATAGTGACATCTGCAGTGCTTAAAAATCAGACTTCAAATGTGAAAAGACTTGGCCAACCAAAGGAGCAATGAAATACAACACTTTATCGTCTGCATACAAGTGAATACAGTGCATTAGGAAAGTAATCAGGCCCCATAATTTCTTCCACATTTTGTTACGTTTCAGCCTTATTCTAAAATGTATTAAGCAGTTTTGTCCCCCTCATCAATCTACACACATTAGCCCATAATGACAAAGCAAAAACAAGTTTTTCGATTTTTTGGGGGGGGAAATTTATGAAAATAAAATAAACTGAAATATTTAATTTACATAAGTATTCAGACCCTTTACTCAGTACTTTGTTGAAGCACCTTCGGCAGTGATTACAGCCTCAATTCTTCTTCGGTATGACGCTACAAGCTTTGCACACCTGTACTTGGGGAGTTTCTTCCATTCCTCTCTGCCGATCCTCTCAAGATCTGTCAGGTTGGATGGGGAGTGTTGCTGCACAGCTATTTTCAGGTCTCTCCAGAGATATTTGATCGGGATCAAGTCCAGGCTCTGGCTGGGCCACTCAAGGACATTACAAGTTGTCCCAAAGCCACTTCTGCGTTGTCTTGGCCATATGATTAGGGATGTTGTCCTGTTGGAAGGTGAACTTTCGCCCCAGTCTCTGGAGCAGGTTTCATCAAGTATCACTCTGTATTTTGCTTCGCTCATCTTTCCCTCGATCCTGACTAGTCTCCCAGTCTCTGCCGCTGAAAAATCCCCACAGCATGATGCTGCCACCACCATGTTTCACTGCAGGGATTGTATTGGCCAGGTGATGAGCGGTCCCAAGTTTCCTCTAAATGTGACACTTGGCATTCAGGCCAAAGAGATCAATCTGGGTGTCATCAGACCAGAGAATCTTGTTTCTCATGGTCTGAGACTCTTTTAGGTGCCTTTTGGCATACTCCAAGTGGGCTGTCATGTGTCTTTTACTGAGAAGTGGCTTCTGTCTGGCTACTCTACCATAAAGGCCTGATTGGTGGAGTGCTGCAGAGATGGTTGTTGTCCTGGAAGCTTCTCCCATCTCCGCAGAGAAACTCTGGAACTTGGTAAGAGAGACCATCGGGTTCTTGGTCACCTCCCTGACCAAGGTCCTTCTCCCCTGATTGCTCAGTTTGGCCGGGGAGCCAGCTCTAGGACGGCAGGGTAGCCTAGTGGTTAGAGCGTTGGACTAGTAACCAGAAGATTGCAAGTTCAAACCCCTGAGCTGACAAGGTACAAATCTGTCATTCTGACCCTGAACAGGCAGTTAACCCACTGTTCCTAGGCTGTCATTGAAAATAAGAATTTGTTCTTAACTGACTTGCCTAGTAAAATAAAGGTCAAATTTTTAAAAAATTAAATAGGAAGAGTCTTGGTGGTTCTAAACATCTTCCATTTAAGAATGATGGAGGCCACTGTGTTCTTGGGGACCTTCAATGCTGCAGACATTTTTTGGTACCTTTTTTGGTACCTTGTGCCTTAACACAATCCTGTCTCTGAGCTTTACGGAAAATTCCTTTTACCTTAAGGCTTGGTTTTTGCTCTGACATGCACTGTCAACTGTGGGACATTATATAAACAGGTGTGTGTCTTTCCAAATCATGTCCAATCAATTGAATTTACCAAAGGTGGACTCCAATCAAGTTGTAGGATGATCAATGGAATCAAGATGCACCTGAGCTAAATTTCAAGTCTCATTGCAAAGGGTCTGAATACCTTCTATTTTTTGTTTTTTATACATTTGCAAAAAAATGAAACAGTTTTGCTTTGTCTTTATGTAGAATAATAGTGAAGATGTCAACACTATGAAATAACACATGGAATCATGTAGTAACCAAAAAAGTGTTAAATAAATCACAATATATTTGTATTATTTGAGATTCTTCAAAGTAGCCACCCTTTGCCTTGATGACAGCTTTGCACAGTCTTGGCATTCTCTCAACCAGCTTCACGTGGAATGCTTTTCAAACAGTCTTGAAGGAGTTCCCACATATTCTGAGCGCTTGTTGGCTGCTTTTCCTTCACTCTACAGTCCAACTCATCCCAAACCGTCTCATTTGGATTGAGGTCGGGTGATTGTGGAGGCCAGGTCATCTGATGCTATAACGACACAGGACGAGACCCAGATGCAAACACAGGAGGCAGATGGTTAGAGTCTCTGATATTTATTCAAATATAAGGGCCAGGTAATGGGCAGATCAAGGATAGGCAGAAGTTAATTAACCAGGTCAGAGTCCGAAAGTTACAGGGCAGCAGGCAGGCTCGAGGTCAGGGCAGGCTGAATGGTCAGGCAGGCAAGCTCAGTGTCAGGGCAGGCAGAAAAGGGCGGAACTGAGAGTGCTTAGAAACAGAGACTAGGAAAAACAGGAGCATGGAAAAAACACGCTGGTATACTTGTCGAGACAAGACGAACTGGCAACATACAAACAGAGAACACAGGTATAAATGCACTGGGGATAATGGGGAAGATCAGGGTGTGACAGATGCAGCACTCCATCACTCTCCTTCTTGGTCAAATAGCCCTTACATGCAGAGATCATACGTTCACAAAGACACAGAGGTTGGAAGATAAATCGCAAATTTCGACTCATCAGACACACGGTCAGATTTCCAAATCAAATCAAATTTTAATTCAAATCAAATTTTATTTGTCACATGCACATGGTTAGCAGATGTTAATGCAAGTGTAGCAAAATGCTTGTGCTTCCAGTTCCGACAATGTCGTAAATAACAAACGAGTAATCTAACCTAACAATTTCACAATAACTACCTTATACACACAAGTGTAAAGGGATGAATAATATGTACATAAAGATATATGAATGAGTGATGGTACAGAACGGCATAGGCAAGATGCAGTAGATGGTATCGAGTACAGTATATACATATCAGATGAGTAATGTAGGGTATATAAACATTATATTAAGTGGCATTGTTTAAAGTGGCTAGTGATACATTTTTTACATCAATTTTTCCATTATTAAAGTGGCTGGAGTTGAGTCAGTGTGTTGGCAGCAGCCACACACTGTTCGTGGTGGCTGTTTAACAATCTGATGGCCTTGAGATCGAAGCTGTTTTTCAGTCTCTCAGTCCCAGCTTTGATGCACCTGTACTGACCTCGCCTTCTGGATGATAGCGGGGTGAACAGGCAGTGGCTCGGGTCGTTGTTGTCCTTGATGATCTTTATGGCCTTCCTGTGACATCGGGTGGTGTAATGTCCATTGCTCATGTTTCTTGGCCCAAACAAGTCTCTTCTTATTATTGGTGTCCTTTTGTAGTGGTTTCTTTGCAGCAATTCGACCATGAATGCCTGATTCATACAGTCTCCTCTGAACAGTTGATGTTGAGATGTATTCTCTTACTTGAACTCTGTGAAGCATTTATTTGGGCTGGTAACACTAATGAACTTATCCTCTGCAGCAGAGGTAACACTGGTTCTTCCTTTCCTGTGGCGGTCCTCATGAGGGCCAGTTTCATCATAGCGCTTGATAGTTCTTGAAATTTTCCAGATCCAGGTTGACCAACATCAAAAATACAATTACAGATAGAAAATAACTTAGCTGTTTGTTGAACAATGAGTCAAATATTTTTGCAAGTCAAGGGAGCCTGGAAATGTGTCGATAATTATCAAGATCACTACTATCCCCACCCTTATGGAGTGGTAGCACAGAAGCTGCTTTCAACACTTTTGGAATATTTCCTAACACCTAAGTTAAATAAAAAATGTTATTGAGCCTGAAATGACAGGTGCTGCATATTTAATAGGCCCCTAATGACTTATTGGTGTCAATGGATAATAAGGCAGCAATAACTTCTGTTTCTGAGTTGCCAAACAGAAAATCCCTGACTACCATTCCCCATGTCACCTGAGGATTGTTCATCGAGGCAACTGGAGGCTGTATGTGGGAAGAACAGTCAACTGACTGGCAAAGTCGTGTGACCTCCATTTCTTTCAACTAGGAAACCAGCTAGAAATCATCAAAAATCACATTAAACTACTTGCTTAGTCAGGGAAGCAGAGGAATTACAGTGAATTAACAATTTATCAGAATTTAGAGGGATGAATACCAGAGTGTGCCACAGCGCTAAGGAAGAATTTTGATTTGGCCTGTTTATCCCGAGGTAGTGCACCTATTTCTCAATTGCCTAAATAGCTGCCAATCAGCTAACGAGACATTTTGATTAGCCTTGGCCCAGGCTTGATTTCTTATCAAGAGGAGGTCTGAGAGTACAGGGGAGTTGCATGGATTCGTTTGGTTTGCTTGAAAGGGCCGTGTTTATCAGCCAGAGAGGTAAAAATGGAAGTGCCAAAACAGGGTCTGGTATGCAGCTAAGTAGAAAAAAAAGCTTGCAATTGGGTGCGATTTAAAAAAAAATGATCTTCACAATTATTAGAGGGTCAGAAGTTTTCAATTTGGTTACTCTAATGCAAGCCTAGGGCAAATACTTATGGGGACGGTTAGTCAGGATAAGCTCAATCAATGAGGAGTTGGAAAGGTTCTTTTTACTTTAGTCCAAGTGGGTTTTGTTATCAGCCAAGTCAAGTTGAACTCAAGACAGATATCCTTAAACTGATCTGAGGCACGCGTAAGCCAATGAAGATTTATATGTCCTAATACAACCAGTTCAGATACCAGAAAGGGTTTTAAATTATCAGAAGAAATATCAAGAACCTCTGCTGAAGTGACTGGGAGGCGGTAAACTGCAGCAATAAATTTACCGAACAAAAATTTGAACTGTAAAGTGTTGGTCCCATGTTTCATGAGTTCAAATAAATGATCCCAGAAATGTTCCATTTGCACAAAAAGCTTATTTAACTCAAATATTCTGCACAAATTTGTTTACATCCCTTTTAGTGAGCATTTCTCCTTTGCCAAGATAATCCATCCACCTGAAAAGTGTGGCATATCAAGAAGCTATATAAACAGCGTGATCATTACACAGGTGAGCCTTGGGCTGGGGACAATCAAAGGCCACTCAAAAATAAAATCACACAGCACAATGCCAAAAATGTCTTAAGTTTCAAGGCAGTGTGCAATTGGCATGCTGACTGCAGGAATGTCCACCAGAGTTGTTGCAAGATAATTTAACTTTAATTTCTCTACCATAAGCCGCCTCCAATGTAATCTTTTGAGAATTTGGCAGAAATTCCAACTGACCTCACAACTGCATGTATGGTGTTGTGTGGGCGAGCGGTTTGCTGATGTCAACATTGTTAACAGAGTGCCCCATGGTGGCGGTGGGGTTTGGGTGTGGACAGGCATAAGCTACAGATAACGAAAACAATTGCATTTTATCAATGGCAATTTCAATGCACAGGGATACTGTGACTAGATCCTGAGATGACACGGCGGCGACACTTCCATCAGGTCAGAGTGGCATCCAGCTACTTGAGTAGAAGAGAAAGAGAAAGTAGGTGGATGTGGATTCCCCAGTAGCTTGTGTAAGTGTGCTTCTTGTTTGCTAAGAGTAGCCACTTTGCCTCTGTGGTCCTCTGTGAGCAAACAGTTGCTACATTGAAAGTCTGGATGGTCCATATTGCCCCGGATTAAAGCTCCTTCAGCGTTGAAACCAATTCGTTAGCCACCAATTTTAGAAATTACAGGCTAGCTAGGCTTCCGTGTCTCTCTTCTTGACAAAAATGTACTAAAATGTTTGTTTAAGTTACTAGCTTGCCCACCGCCCGCCGAAACAAGCACAGCCTGTGAAATGGCAAATACACAAGCAACACACAGCTGAGTCACACACCAGAGAGAAAATGGAGGACTTGCTCACTGTATGGATTCTGCCTGCACATACACTATACAAGCAGGAGATGATTAACACAAGTTGGTGCTGTAGAAAGAAACAAGCAGTAAATTGAGGGCCAGTGAGCCAAAACACTGTTCAACAAGTTAAGGACAGACAGATAGAAGGAGCGTTCACTTACCAACAAGCAGCGTAACGTGACAAGTGAGCAGCATTAGGACATTTAAAAGTTTCAGGATGGGACATTTTTCAAACTCTTTAGCTTTAAGGTCAGCTAAGGCTGTGAGTTGGAAACTACACAGCAGCACATATATAAAGGTCCAGGTGGGAAGATTTGGCTTGCTCAAACATGCATCTCTATAATTATTCCTCTACAACGCACAAGTGACAAGTGCAACGTTGTTAGTTTGGAGTAGGGGGATGATAATTGAGTACAAAAAAAACCTTTCCTTGTACTTTTAACACTGTAAAGTTTATTTCAGATATATCGCTGACTTTACTGTTGAAGCTATTCCCTCTGTGATTTTAGGGGCATTATTTTTAGCTTAATATGTAATTGCTTTAGCTGAATCCAGTTACATGACTGTACTAAAACTGCACAATAGCAACAATTCAAATCAATCCTTTCAAATATACGGTACTGTTCAGTACACAATAGTCACAATACTCAAACTGTGCTCCTTAACATAAACTGTGTTGTGCAGGACAAGTGGCTCCTCCACTCTGTCCTAATTCTGGTCCAGTCCTGGATTGAGCCATTGGTGTACCTGCAAACCACCTTGGACCGCTATGATGACGCCCCCGACACTCTACTCAAAAAGACCAAATGGGTGTCAGAAAAACTCCTTAGTTTGGAGCAAGGAGTGGTGGTCCTCATCAGGAAGGTACTTCAGCAGTTACTCTGATACTTGTAGCTTTTAGGCATTTTCTCCTTTAGCCCAATGCATTTTCACACATCTCTTTCTCTTCTATCTATGCCTCATTTCCTAGACTTCACCTCTCTCTCTCTCTCTCTCTCTCCCCATCCCCCTGTCTACTCTGTTTTGTCCTTGCTGTGTACTATAGATGCTGGACGATGACATGCTGACCACCTCCTACTATGAGCAGGGTGTGGCTCCGTACGCCCTGCAGCCTGAGGTGTTGGAGTCAGTTCTGAGGGACTACACTCTGCTCAGCTGCTTCAAGAAGGACGCCCACAAGATGGAGACCTTCCTCAAGCTCCTCAAGTGTCGCCAGACTGACAAATACAGTTGTTTCCTTCATTAGAGAACAACTATTCCCACCCCATTCAAACCCTACTATTATATGGAATAAAAAAGACACTACCCCCCATCATGAGACTAGCTTAAAAAAAATCATCCCTGCTTCTGGTGCCCCCTTATTTGCCTTAAACACATAGTGAGGTCGACTGATATGACCACTGCCTTAGGGTGTCTTACCTCGTGCCTAGTTCAATACAGTATGTCAGCAACTGACTGTTTCCCAAAAATTTCGTAAGTGTAATTGTTTGCCATTTTTTTTAGAAAAGCTGCATTTTATATTTTCCTCTATATTTGTTTTACTTGGCTAGGCGTTGCAGGGCGATCCCAAAGGATGATTTGCATCTTGCTATGTAAAAAAAGAGAAAGAAAATTGCATATTTTCCCATTGATTTCAATTTTCTTTGTTCTCAACTGGAGTTTGTATTCCTCCCTGGTTCTACATTGTTTTTATTATTTATGTTGCCCCTTGTGTATTCGGAGAGATTCTGTTCTTCTAGTTGAGCTGGCTTCACCTCTGCATTAGTAAAATGAAACACACTCGGTAGGAGACGGGAGTCAAAGGAAGAGCAGACACTGCAGACAAAGAGAAGGTCTAGAGATATTCTGACAGGTAGAGAAGATTTTTTTTTTTAAATAGTATTGAAAGAGGAATTGGACAGGAGAGTAAAAAAATACAAATGGTTTGTTGGACAGGATATGGAGTAGCATTATTTTTAATTATGCCCATACCAGATAGTGTTTATCTCAAATTTACACAGAGGTCAGAATGAGGTGTTAAGTAAGGAATATTTTTAGATTGCAAAATACCTTGATGATGCTTGTAACTGGCAAAACCAAAATAGGAACATGGACAATCAATGTGTCTTTGTTCATTTAAATGGAACATTGCTGGAAGGTTAGCATGAAACTGTTCCACTGGTCCTATAGCAATGCTTAGCAAAGAGTAGAGGTATCCATGTACCATAAACAAAATAAAAGACATAACCATCAGTAACTGAAGAGCTGAAAGAAGGGGATTTTCTCTGATCTGAAATATTGGCTTTGTGTGAATGCAGATATGGTTCAATTAACCTTCTTAGCTATGACAGCGAAGTTAAAGGAAGTATCTTGGGAAGGATGATGAAATGGAAGAAAGAAAAAAACAGCCTGACAGACAGGACAGACTAATTACAAACTTGGACTAAAAGCTCCTGTATGCAACCCCAAGGCACCATTTTAAACACATCTTCTAGAGTTTTTGTATCCCTATGGCAACACTGATGGTCTGATAAGGGAAACATTGCAAGGATGGAAAGGGTTACACTGCCCAACCCGACTGCGTTATAACCCATCATTGCTCCTCCTAATACCAAAGTATATCTGGTTTCAGGGAAATTACTCACCTTTTCTGCTGTAAGAGCTCAAAGCTTCCCCTACAGTAACTAGGCAATATGTCAACATGTTTCCTTTTCTAATGAAAAACATGTTCCTTGGAAATGTCTCAGTTGTAAAATGATCTGTAGATAATAATTATGTGTATTTCATGCCATGTTACCAAAATACGGCTTTAGTAGAAAAGGCACAGTACGTTTGTGATTATCAATAAAGACAATAGTTTATGTTGCACATTTGAAATTGATATTGATATGACTCTTTTGGACTACATCAGTGGTTCCCAAACTGAGGGGTTGGCAGGGGGAGCCTGACTGTTCCTTTTTCCCCTTTTTTTTGTTCTTGATTTTGTTGTGATGTTTGAGTCAATCACATATCACATGAACACACATAAGACATGGCAAAATGTGTAGAATTGCAGGAAATGAGATTCAAAACTAGGGAGGAGGGACATGTTCCCCAATGATGGACTGGTGGATCCGAGTGAAAAAGTTTGGGAACCGCTGGACTACATGATTTCCCTCTTCTTCCCACCCCATTGCACCAGGTGGCAGCAGTACTCTGTCTTCAAGACCTTTTCATCTGAGAAGATTGCAGTTTTCTCTGTCCACTAAAATATACCCTTTGATCTAGGGAATGTGTATGAAGATGCCTCCTATTGAGAGCTAAATGTAAATGTAGCAGTGGAATGCTGATGTGTTATAGAGCTGGACACATGCTTTTGAACATTTGACACACATTTGACGCAGACATCATTTAGCCTACTGTTTCAGGAAGGAAAGAAAGTAAGATACATTGCAACATGAAATCATATTCATGGGACCTAGTATGGCCCCTCTCTCTGCATATACATTAAAATATACAGTATATATATTGTGAGTCAGATGGAATTTGTCAAACAGCTTCAAGTTCTCAGAGAGGCTCATGTAGAGGAGACTTGACCAGGGTTTGAGCAAGCTTATGAGGAAATAACTTTATCCCTCAAAGGAAAACTCTGGACTGCAGCAGTGGCTCTGGTTGTGAGTGATGGATTGCCAAAATAAAGAAGCAGAAGTTCTATTAGTCCTGCTCTCTGGAGAATGCGCCTAAAATTGCCGGTCCATATAGTTTATTCCTGTTTACACCAATTTCACACTAGCAAGGTGAACACAATAAAGGAAGTGGCTAACAAAGACAGTTGTTCCTTGTCTGGATTTCTTGCCAGTAATACAATCCTCTACGAGTGTCTTCTCATCTATAGCTCCTCCACGTCAATTCGACCCCAGCTCCCTTTATCACAAGATGTAAATCAGCCAGCAGTAGTCACGCCGAATCAAGTGTCAATGTGGCAAAGGTTTTGCCAGCAACGTCAGGTTCATTTTCCTGTCCCCTAATCACTTCAGCATGGGGGCCTAGGCCTCGGGTTGCCTGCCCTAAGCACCACCACCCATGCCCCCCGTCCACTGACAACACCTAAGGAGCAGCAGACCAGCCCCTCGCCCCCACCCCTCCCCAGGCTTTGCAACCATAAATATTACAAATCTGCTATAAGTGAATGGGGGAGGATGGGGGCCTGGATGATTTCACAGTCTAACTACTATAACCCGAGGAAAGGAAATCCAGACTGCTGGGATGCAAGAGTGGAGCAGAGCAGAGAGTGAGAGAGCGAGAGAGAGACAGAGAGAGAAAGACAGAAACAGAAAGACAGAGAGAGCAGCAGAGAGAGGATACAGAGAGACATACAGAGAGACATACAGAGAGACAGGGAGAGAGAGAAATGGAGAGGGGGCAGAGGGAGGGGATCTGTGTGTGAGAGAGGCAGAGACAGGGATCAAGGGAGAACATGGATTGCTGGAAGGCAGGTAGATGGAATATGAATTTTGGCGCTGGAGCTGGCTTGATATGGAATGAATCCTCAGTATGAAGTCCTTGAGCCTCTGTTGGCTCCCACACAGTGCACTGCTTTCATGTACTTCTCAGACCGACAGCTTGGAGAGCCCCAAACAGTCTCCAACCCTCCCAAGATTCCTCAAAGTTTTTTCTTTTTGCATGCCTTAATGATACATCTGGTCTGAAAAGCAGTGGCAAGAACTTGTCATCTGATGTGTTTGTGTGTCTATGAGTGTAGAAAAAGCAAGCAGGGAGGAGCAGGAAGGGGGAGGGCGTTCAATTGCACCTCATGTTCTGACAGCCGAACTGCAGCTCTTCGTTACAAAGCCATTTCTATCACGCCACCACAGACCAGAGGGAATGTGACTCGGGCCATGAAAGAATGACAGAGGGCTTCTTATCTTCCCTCCAAGCTCCCAGGACCACTGGAGCTGCAGTGTGCAGAGCTGTCAGACAACATAGTGTGTGTGTGTGTGTGTGTGTGTGTGTGTGTGTGTGTGTGTGTGTGTGTGTGTGTGTGTGTGTGTGTGTGTGTGTGTGTGTGTGTGTGTGTGTGTGTGTGTGTGTGTGTGTGTGTGTGTGTGCTGTGTGCGTGTGCGTGTGCGTGTGCGTGTGCGTGTGCGTGTGCGTGTGCGTGTGTGTGTGTGTGTGTGTGTGTGTGTGTGTGTATCTGTGTGTCTGTGTGTGTGTGCGTGTGTGTGTGCGTGTGCGTGTGTGTGTGCGTGTGTGTGCGTGTGTGTGTGTGTGCGGGTGGTGAAAAGGTCCAAACCGCCCCGCGCCCCCCAACGTGTTAGTGGAGGTGAGGTCAGGAGGTCAGGAGTTCAGGGGGTCAACCCCCTCCTAACAATTCCAATGTGTTGGTGAACGTCAAGCTGAGTCCGTCAGGTTGTAATAGCAGGCTAGGGTTTCACTCACTGCTAGTAAGAAAGAGGAGATCGGGGGGATGGCTTAGAACAGAGTGAAGTCAGTGAAACATGTCGAAAGCCTATAATTATCCTCTGTTAAGGATGTGAGTGAGGTTTGGTGTGACACATTGGTCAAGGAAATTATTTGAATGTACATGAACAAATTATGCATTATAAGTATGACATACCAGCCCCTCGCAGAAAGCATAATGCAAAAGATGGTCAAATATCCTCTTGCTTCCATTGTTTCTTTGTTTTATCTCCTAGACCACCTCCATGTACTGTTTTCTTTCACATTGTCATTGTGTACTGTCATTTATAAGAAGCAATGGGATCCACAATGGTACAAAAGAGTTTGATGTTTATAATAGCAAGCAAATGAATAGGCTTGCTGAAATCGTCCCTGTGGGTGTCCCCTGTTTGTGGTTTGTGGTGAGTGCGGCGAACTGCAGGATTTATTCCACAAGGAAATGAGGCAATTACCCAGGAGGTTTCAGGGAATGGGCTATGGGCTGTGATCTCAGCGGGGTAGGGACCATCAATCGTCCCTGCGTGAAGCCCTGGCCTTGGTCCACTGTTCTGCTGGTCCACTGTCTTATCCTGTGATACATTCACATGCCACGAATAGAAGAAGGCAGGAAAGAAACCTCAAATGTATAGATGGACTCTGATTTATTGTCATGGTGTCTGGACATTGTCATGAATTGTCACGACTTCCGCCTAAGTCGGTCCCTCCTTGTTCGGGTGGCGTTCAGCGGTCGACGTCACCGGCCTTCTAGCCATCGCCGATCCACTTTTCATTTTCCATTTGTTTTGTCTTTGTCTTACACCCCTGGTTTCAATCCCCCAATTACTTGTTCATTATTTAACCCTCTGTTCCCCCATGTTTGTTTGTGAGTGATTGTTTTTATGTAATACGGTCCGTTTATGTGGGCTCGCTTATTTTGTATTGTATTTGTCTATGTTGAGTAAAATACCTTTATTTACTTTCATATTTGCTATCCTGCGCCTGACTCCTCTACACCAGCTACACACAGACCACATTACAGAATCACTATCCCAAAGAATGGAGTCAGCAGGAGCAGACGCCCTCCCTGTGGAGATAGAGTAGCGCGTCCAGCAGCACGCGACCATATTGCAACATCTGGGCATCGCCATGGATCGCATGCTGCAGAAGATGGATCGTTGGGAGAGAGGAGGAGGTCGTCCAGCGCCTCCACCAGCCCCACTCCAGCAGGTCCCACGGTCCACCCCTCCTTCACCCGGTCCAGCAGGATTCGGCTCGCACTCCCGAGGGAGTATGATGGGACGGCGGCCGTTCCTACTCCAGCTTGAGCTCTACCTGGCGACCGTCCACTCGGCTCCTTCGGGACGTGAGAGTGTGTCCTCCCTCATCTCCTAACTCTCAGGCAAAGACGTGGAGTGGGCCAATGCAGTACGGAGTGAGGGAGACGCCGGCGTTGGACCAATACGTAGCGTTCACCCGCAGCGTTCACCTGCATTCACACGCAGTTTTCGACCACCCACCTGAAGGTCGAGCGGCGGGTGAACGACTGTTCCACCTAAGGCAGGGGACGAGGAGCGCGCTGGATTTTGCATTGGACTTCCGGACCCTGGCCGCCAGCGTGGGAACGACAGGGCCCTGATCGATCACTACCGGGGCAGTCTGCGCGAGGACGTCCGTCGGGAGTTGGTCTGCCGAGACACCACCCTCACATTGGACCAGCTGGTGGACCTGTCCATCCGGCTGGACAACCTGCTGACTGCCTGCGGATGTCCGGATTGGGGCCTGTCAGTTCCATTCCCCAGCACCTCCGCTCCGACACCCATGGAGCTGGGAGGTACTGCACTTAGGGCGACCGGAAGAGGGGCCATTCCTTGCACCATCTGTGGCCGAAGAGGGCACACTGCTGGTCGGGCACGCCACCAAAGCTCCGTCCCTGTGCTTTCTCCGCTCAGCCCGGCGGAGCGAAACTATGATGTGGGGGACTGGAAGCTGTTGGCTGTTGTCATGGCTCTTGAAGGTGTGGAGACATTGGCTTGAGGGGGCTAAACACCCTTTTTTCAGCCGGGCGGCGACGAGACTGAACCCTCGCCAGGCAAGGTGGGCTATGTTCTTTACCCGTTCTGTTTTCACTCTGTCCTACAGACCAGGTTCACAGAACGCTAAGGCAGGCACTGTCCCAGATGTATGACACAGAGGAGCGGTCCATGGATCACACTCCCATACTTCCGGCCTCTTGCCTGGTGGCACCGGTGGTGTGGGAGCTGGACGTGGACATAGAGCGGGCGTTACACACAATGCCCACTCCCCCCCAGTGTCCAGCTGGGCGCCTTTATGTTCCGTCTGCTGTCTGCGACCGTTATACAGTGGGGCAAAAAAGTATTTAATCAGCCACCAATTGTGCAAGTTCTCCCACTTAAAAAGATGAGAGAGGCCTGTGATACTTCCACCATAATTTTCAAATAAATTCATTAAAAATCCTACAATGTGATTTTCTGGATTTTTTTTCTTATTTTGTCTGTCATACTTGAAGTGTACCTATGATGAAAATTACAGGCCTCTCTCGTCCTTTTAAGTGGGAAACTTGCACAATTGGTGGCTGACTAAATACTTTTTTGCCCCACTGTATCTATTGGGCCTACACGTCACCCTCCTCTGGTCACCCTGGCATCGGTCGGATGGTGCGATGCCTTAGTGGAAGGTACTGGTAGTCCACCTTGGCCAAGGACATGAGGGTTATTGTTTCCTCCTGCTCGGTGTGCACCCAGTGCAAGGCTCCCAGGCACCTGCCTCGGTCCTGCCGTCTCCTCCCTTTGCCCGGTCTCCCTAATGCCCTACAGACTGCGGAGGCCCTGTTCACTCACGTCTTCCGGCACTACGGGGTGCCTGTGGATATAGTCTCTGATCGGGGTCCACAATTCACGTCCAGGATCTGGAGAGTGTTCATGGAATGTCTGGGGGTCTCGGTCAGCCTCACCTCAGGTTTTCACCCCGAGAGTAACGGGCAGGTGGAGAGAGTAAACCAGGATGTGGGTAGGTTTCTGCGGTCATATTGCCAGGACTGGCCAGGGGAGTGGGCGGCGTTCATCCCCTGGGCTCACTCTGCTACTCCTCCACTAACCTCTCTCCTTTCCAGTGCGTCCTGGGGTATCAGCCGGTTCTGGCACCGTGGCATCAGAGCCAGATCAAAGCTCCTGCGGTGGACGAATGGTTTAAGCGCTCCGAGGAGACCTGGGACGCCGCCCATTTGCGGCGGGCGCCGACTGCCACCGCAGTGAGGCCCCGGTGTTCCCCCTGGGGGACCGGGTCTGGCTCTCAACCCAAAACCTGCCCCTTCGCCTGCCCTGCCAGAAGCTGGGTCCGCAGTTTGTGGGGCCATTCAAAGTCTTGAAGAGACTGAACGAGGTATGTTACAGGTTACAGCTTCCCCCAGATTACCGTATTAATCCCTCGTTCCATGTGTCTCTCCTCAGGCCGGAGGTGGCTGGTCCACTCCTGGAGTCTGGGGTGAGGGAGGTTCCTCCACCCCTTCTGAACATAGAGGGGGCCCCGGCGTATGCTGTTCGAGCCATCCTGGACTCGAGGTGTCGGACGAGGGGCCTTCAGTACCTTGTGGAGTGGGAGGGGTACGGTCTGGAAGAGAGATGCTGGGTGTCGGTGGAGGACATCTTGGACCCTTCCTTGCTGCGGGAGTTCCACCGTCTCCATCCGGATCGCCCTGTGCCTCGTCCTCCGGGTCATCCCCGAGGTCGGTGTCAGTGCACTGCTGGAGCCGCGCGTCAAGGGGGTGGTACTGTCACGACTTCCGCCGAAGTTGGTACCTCTCCTTGTTCGGGCGGCGTTCGGTGGTCGACGTCACCGGCCTTCTAGCCATCGCCGATCCACTTTTCATTTTCCATTTGTTTTGTCTTTGCCTTAAACCCCTGGTTTCAATCCCCCAATTACTCGTTCATTATTTAACCCTCTGTTCCCCCATGTTTGTTTGTGAGTGATTGTTTTTATGTAATACGGTCCGTTTATGTGGGCTCGCTTATTTTGTATTGTATTGTCTATGTTGAGTAAAATATGTTTATTTACTCATATCTGCTGTCCTGAGCCTGACTCCTCTTCACCAGCTACACCAGACCACATTACATGAATGGACATTTTCACTTTTTTCATCAACATGACATTTTTTTTTTTTTGGGATCCCCATTAGCGCAAAACAGGACAAGTAACAAAACCCTGATACATTGGTAGACAAGGACAGTCACAGAAATGTAACAGACAATGATATACAAATAATATAACAAAAGTTTACTGTTACAACTGAAGCATTTGTGTAAGCCTTGTGCATGTACAGTCGTACATCCTAAATACCTCTCATGAATAAACCTAGTAGGGAACCTAGTGAACCTCATGAATGAACTAGTACATGAGTGTATTTCTATCAGACTATTCAGCTTCTTCCATATGGTACCAGTTCAGGTTAAAGAAAGATAGCTGTTTTCAACCAGGCAGCCTCTGTCACATCCACTTAGCATTTTCATGGATGTAGAAAAAGAAAAGAAGAACAAGCTACACTACTGTATCTAAAACAAATGGTCTGGAACAAACGTTCTCACTTAGGGAAAGAAAGAAAACCAAAAGGCGGACAGATGCCAAAAGAAGCTGAGCTTAAATCAATGCAATTTCCTCCCCTCACTTCTCTGGTCAGAGGAACCTTTGGAGTTTTCCAGATTTTTTTTCCTCCTCTGAGATATAAATTGCAATGCACATAGTAGTACTGAGGAAACGGGTGGGAGTTGAAGGGGTGGCAGGGGGGCCGAGGGGGATATATTTGCCTGTCTGCCAGGATGCACTGTGTTTTTCTTAGATCAGGACACAAACATAAAAATCTAGTGCATTTCGCCCACTTCAGGAAGCTCTGCTGCCATGACTTCAAATATAATAATTTCCTTTTTGGAACGATGGAGCATTAGCTTTCGTTTAATAATTGTTTTCTTTCTTGAAAGAAAAGCATTGGAGGGAAGGGGGATAGCTGATAGTAAGTTGTTGGACCTTTAGCCTGTGTTCCTAAATGAGTTTTGATGGGCGTGGTGCTAAATGCAGTGCCTGGCTGATGAGGACAGTCACAGCCCCCTCCCTACTCTCTGAAGACAACAATACTGGGAGCTGTCAGTACTCTGAACAACACAATACACTAAACAGGTGTGCAAAGATTCACAACCTCTTATTCCAAATGTGTGGATCATGCTTTTCAACATTGACAATGTATTGCTTTTTTCATATTCAAATGTAATTGATTGGGACATCACATGGAGAGAAATCAAATAGAGAATACAATTTAAAAACATAATACTATCAATGTGAATATATGCTCTCCTCACAGGAGGTTGGTGGCACCTTAATTGGGGAGGACTGGCTCATGGTAATGGCTGGAGCAGAATAAATGGAATGGTATAAAACACATCAAACACATGGTTTCAGCTAGAAAGAGTGTCATAAAATGTAATGAAATGATGTCCTCTCAATTTGACTGGATCTCCACTTGTAACGGTATTCCTGTGGTGAAGTAGAGGCAGACCAAAATGCAGCGTGGTTATATTGATTCATGTTTAATAAAAAAAGATAAACACAAACACTACAAAACAATAAACGTGGAAAACCAAAAACAGCCCTATCTGGTGCAAAACACAGAGACAGGAACAATCACCCACAAACACACAGTGAAACCCAGGATACCTAAGTATGATTCTCAATCAGAGACAACTAATGACACCTGCCTCTGATTGAGAACCATACTAGGCCGAAACATAGAAATACCCAAAACCTAGAAAAACAAACACAGACTTCCCACCCAACTCACGCCCTGACCATACTAAATAAATACAAAACAAAGGAAATAAAGGTCAGAACGTGACACCACTGGGATGACCTGTCTGTGTAGCCACTCTCATTCATTCAAGCTCATGAACGTTTTGAATTATATATTGTTTAAATGTTGTGGTTTTTATTTTATTTTTTATTTCACCTTTATTTAACCAGGTAGGCTAGTTGAGAACAAGTTCTCATTTGCAACTGCGACCTGGCCTGTTTTAACCCCATATTGGTGGCTTCCTCACATCTCCCCCACAGCTGACCAGCCTTGTATTTGCGGTCTCAATCCGAGTAGACCATAGTGCGCCCTCCCACATGCTCTCTGGGGTTGCAGCACATACAGTATACACACTGCCTTAGCAAACCTGAAGGGTCTGTGGGACCAGGGCTTTGTAGGCCAAACCCATCACCTCCATACAACACAGTGTTGGTCTTGGGTGTGTTTCCATCAACAGCGGAAAATTTAAGGCAAGGTGCGAGATCTGCTCCCCTTAGACTCAGATTATAAATACAGACATTACTTCAGTGGCATGTTATGGCAGGGGTGGGGGAGAGTTGAACCGGGGAGGGAGAGTAATGCCCAGTCTGGTCCGAGGAGAGCGGCCTTGTCTGGACAGGGGAGAGGAGTGTGGGCCGGGGTTGTAGAATAGGGTTGCCAGAATACAGAGTGACCATATATTTGCATTAGGCCTGGCTCACTAGAGAGCCTGGTACATTTGTTAAACAGAGAGAAAGATAGGCTGTGAAGAGGTGGTTGTTCAGACTGACGAAGTCAAGAAGTCCAGAGAGAAGATACCTCTACTGAACTGGAGACTGGAGGTCGGATGAGGAACTGGAGCTAGACTCTGAGCAGTGTTGACGTGGTTGGGGTTGGGAGGGGGATATATGTGTGTGAAGTGGGAAAGGAGAGAGGTGGACTGCAGGCTTTGTGTCTGAGCCTGTCTGATAAACATCAGACAGTAAAGCAGAGAGGGAATGGAACGCGAGGTAGCTGGGCTGTTACTGTGGCTACACAGCCTCAACCCAGCACCTGCTCTACACAGTAACAGCCATACAGTACAACAGTACACATCACAGATACACACCACCCACCTAGAGCCATCCAGAGTCCTTCTCAATAGTTGTGTTGATGACTGCATGTTCAAATGGAACCTGTTATCTGATAAATGAATTGCACTTGGCATGTGGAGATAACAGCGAGGATATAGACAATAAAATCAGAAATCACATTTTTAGTATTTGAGTTGTATTTTGGGAATGATTTGTGGGCCAGTGAATTAGAATAGAATCTGGCTTCAGTATTCACTAAAGCCTTGTTGCTCTCCTGTCCTCTCATTCCTTTTTTTATTCCTACTGCTTCCTCTCTGTCTATTGTTCATGCGGTGTGGCGTGGACTTAGCTTCCTAGATTTCCGCTCAGCGAGGTGAAGGCCAGTGTCACGCCTTGGTCTTAGTATTTTGTGTTTTCTTTAATTATTTGGTCAGGCCAGGGTGTGACATGGATTTATGTTGTTGTATTTCGTATTGGGGATTTTGTATTATTGGGATTGCGGCTGAGTAGGGGTGTTGTATGGGCTTGGCTGCCTGAGGCGGTTCTCAATCAGAGTCAGGTGATTCTCGTTGTCTCTGATTGGGAACCGTATTTAGGTAGCCTGGTTTCGCTTTGTATTTTGTGGGTGATTGTTCCTGTCTCTGTGTAGTTTCACCAGATAGGCTGTAATTAGATTTCACGTTCCGTTTGTTGTTTTGTATTTTGTAATAGTTATTTAATGTATCGCGATCCTTCATTAAAGATCATGAGTAAACACCACGCTGCATTTCGGTCCGACTCTCTGTTGACAAACGAAGAATGACGTTACAGAATCACCCACCACACACGGACCGAGTGGCGTGGTTACAGGCAGCGACAGCAGGAGCAGAAAAAGGAGGACGTTATGGACAGCAGAGGCTTGGAGTACACGACGTGGGAAGAAATAGACAGGTGGGCGGCCGACCCAGAGAGAGTGCCTGAGCCCGCCTGGGATTCGCTGGAGCAGTGCGAAGAGGGCTATAGGCGAATGGAATCGAAAAGAAAGACACGGCGGCGCAGAGCTAAAACCGAAAGTCACCCCCAAATATTTATTGGGGGAGGGCTCAGAGAGAGAGTGGCTGAGTCAGGAGTCAGACCTGAGCCTACTCTCCCTGTTAATTGTGAGGAGCAGCGATATAAGGACTTCTGGTCTTGGGAGATGATATTAGACGGAAAAGGACCCTGGGCTCAGCCTGGAGAATATCACCGTCCCAAGGAAGAAATAGAGGCGGCTAAAGCGGAGAGGCGCTGGCATGAGGAGGCAGCACGGCGACGTGGTTAGAAGCCCGAAAAGCAGCCCAAAAAAATTATTGGAGGGGGGCTAAAAGGGAGTATGGCTATGCCAGGTAGGAGACCTGCGCAAACTCCCTGTGCTTACCGGTGGGCTAGAGAGACCGGGCAGACACCGTGTTATGCTATGGAGCGCACGGTGTTTCCAGTGCGGGTGCATAGCCCGGTGCGGTTCATACCAGCCCTTCGTATTGGCCGGGCTAGAGTGGGCATCGAGCCAGGTAAGCTTGGGCAGGCTCAGTGCTCAAGAGCTCCAGTGCGCCTGCACGGTCCGGTCTATCCAGAGCCACGCACCAGGCTTCCTGTGCGTGTCCTCAATCCTGTAGCACCAGTTCCAGCACCACGCACCAGGCCTTCTGTGCGCCTCGCCTGTTCAGCACAGCCAGAGCCTTCCTTCCCTCCTGCGCTGTCGGAGTCTCTCGCCTGTTCAGCACAGCCAGAGCCTTCCTTCCCTCCTGCGCTACTGGAGTCTCCTGTCTGTTCAGCGCTATCAGAGCCTTCCTCCTCGATAGCGCTGCCGGAGCCTCCTGCCTGTTCGGAGCAGCCTGAGCTGCCAGTCTGCAGGGAGCTGTCAGTCTGCAAGGTGCTGTCAGTCTGCATGAAGCAGCCAGAGCTGTCAGTCTGCAAAGAGCTGTCAGTCTGCAAAGAGCTGCCAGTCTGCAGGGTGCTGTCAGCCTGCATGGAGCAGTCAGAGCTGTCAGTCTGCATGAAGCAGCCAGAGCTGTCAGTCTGCAAAGAGCTGCCAGTCTGCAAGGAGCTGTCAGTCTGCAAGGAGCTGTCAGTCTGCAAGGAGCTGCCAGTCTGCAGGGTGCTGTCAGCCTGCATGGAGCAGTCAGAGCTGTCAGTCTGTATGAAGCAGCCAGAGCTGTCAGTCTGCATAAAGCAGCCAGAGCTGCCAGTCTGCAAAGAGCTGCCAGTCTGCAAGGAGCTGTCAGTCTGCAAGGAGCTGCCAGAGCTGTCAGTCTGCAAGGAGCTGTCAGTCTGCATAGAGCAGCTAGATCCGCCAGTCAGCCATGATCTTCTAGATCTGCCAGTCAACCAGATTCTTCCAGATCTGCCAGTCAACCAGTCTCTTCCAGATCTGCCAGTCAACCAGTCTCTTCCAGATCTACTAGTCAACCAGAATCTTCCAGATCCGCCAGCCAGCCAGGATCTACCGGAGTCTACTACCTGCCTGAGCTTCATCTCAGTACTGGGCTTCCTCTCAGTACTGGGCTTCCTCTCAGTACTGGGCTTTCTCTCAGTACTGGGCTTCCCTTCAGTTCCGGGCTGCCCCTCAGTTCCGGGCTGCCCCTCAGTTCCGGGCTGCCCCTCAGTCCCGAGCTGCCCCTCAGTCCCGAGCTGCCCCTCAGTCCCGAGCTGCCTCAGTCCCGAGCTGCCCCTCAGTCCTGAGCTGTCCCTCAGTCCCGAGCTGCCTCAGTCCCGAGCTGCCCCTCAGTCCTGAGCTGTCCCTCAGTCCCGAGCTGCCCCTCAGTCACGAGCTGCTCCTCAGTTCAGTGGGGTTCTGGGTGAGGACTATTAGGCCATGGTCGGCGGCGACGGTGGATTATCCCAGGACGCGAAGGGGAGGAACTAGGACATTAATGGAGTGGGGTCCACATCCCGAGCCGGAACCGCCACCATGGACAGACGCCCACCCGGACCCTCCCTATGGTTTTGAGGTGCGTCCGGGAGTCCACACCTTAGGGGGGGTTCTGTCACACCTTGGTCTTAGTATTTTGTGTTTTCTTTAATTATTTGGTCAGGCCAGGGTGTGACATGGGTTTATGTTGTTGTATTTCGTATTGGGGATTTTGTATTATTGGGATTGCGGCTGAGTAGGGGTGTTGTATGGGCTTGGCTGCCTGAGGCGGTTCTCAATCAGAGTCAGGTGATTCTCGTTGTCTCTGATTGGGAACCGTATTTAGGTAGCCTGGTTTCGCTTTGTATTTCGTGGGTGATTGTTCCTGTCTCTGTGTAGTTTCACCAGATAGGCTGTAATTAGATTTCACGTTCCGTTTGTTGTTTTGTATTTTGTAATAGTTATTTCATGTATCGCGATCCTTCATTAAAGATCATGAGTAACCACCACGCTGCATTTCGGTCCGACTCTCTGTTGACAAACGAAGAACGACGTTACAGCCAGTATTCCAACTCCCTGCCAAGTCACCTTATCTGGACCTGGCAGCCTGAAAACAGGATGGGAGAGGACAGAGGGCCTGGCTGCATGGGGAGAGGGGGCTGGAGGGGATAAGGCTACAGGAGAGAGGCATGGTGGTCTGATGGTGGTCTGCCCTTTAACACTGGGGGGGTTGGGGTTCAGAGAGCTCTGTGGTGTCCATTCACAAGCCTTGCTCTCTCTCTAATGTGATGAATATGTGAGAACTCAGCTCATCCTCGGCCAGCTGCTTGGGCTGATCCCAGGCCAGACACAGCAGCTAGCCAAACACACAGGAGCCAAACACAGGTCTTTACAAGGCAACCTTCTCATTAAAGAGGCATAATAAACACTGTGCTGATGTTTATATGTCTGTGAGATGGATCACCACCTCCCCCTGTTTAGGACTGATACATATTTTCAATGCCCAGTCGTTGATGTTTTAGTTTATATTTTGGTTCTCACTTCTCACTTTGATATCAAATCGATTTGATGAGTGAATGAGATGTAGACCTACCGTTCAAAGTTCACTCTCTCGTTTCGACATTATGTTATGTGTGAAGCTACAGTATAAAGTCACAATGAAAGCCCAAAAAGAGAAAGGCAGGGATAGGGGATTTCTAGAGGGTTTGGTAACAAGGAGTCAAAGAAAGTGAAAGAAACTTGGCACATGTTAAATCAGAAGCAGTGAAAACTCACATTCTCCTGAGCCCATGGGCTTAGACAAGATCTGTGTAAGGTGCAATCAGTCATTTACCATTTCCAGGTATATTTATATTGATATTTATAAGGTATAACTTCAGATGTTATGTGCATTAAACTATCTGCTTTACTCATTACGTTTACGTTTTAGTCATTTGTCAGAGACACTTATCCAGAGCGAGGAGGTGAAACAACCAGAAATCATTATCTTTTTCGTATTACTCAGCTGTGACAAACACTTAATTAGTCACTTTGTCCATTAGTTTGCCAAAACAATATATGTTTATCCTATTCTCTCTTCTTTCAAGCAAATGCGATAAACTAGGTTACCCTACTTTGGTGAAAATTCTCCATAATTTTAGTTTACGGGCTTAAAATAAATATAATTGACGTCAACCCTTAACCTCCGGATGTTTATTACAAAGGCACACAATAAGAGGCCTTGAGAGCGAGACATCCAACCGCTTCACAGTAGGTCCTCAGGCTGTGTCCAAATCTTGTATATCACCTGCCTCTGGACCGACGGGAAGCAACTCCCCAGGAAATTGCCTAATGAAAATGAAATAAAAGTCCATACTTTTGTTGCGGCTGGCAGGCAGCCGTGCGTTTTGTAAGGACGGTACAGCACAGGATAGCCAGGGGAGTTTACTTTACCAGTGAATCTGGGACACTTGGAACCAATTAAAGATGAGAGGCCTGCCTACATTTCTGTCTTTCCTCTCCCTCAGGTACCCATTTAAATATTGTTTCCCTCTCCACCTCTCTCTTTTTTTTGCTTTGCAGGTAGGGTAGCTTCCTTCCACCTTCTATTTCTGTCTGTAGGAGAAGGAGCAGGGAGGGGACGGTTGGAGTGGTGGATTGGAGGGGTGAGATATACTAACCCCTGGCTGCTGTCTTGCATCCTGCTGGTTCTACACACACACACACACACACACACACACACACACACACACACACACACACACACACACACACACACACACACACACACACACACACACACACACACACACACACACACACACACACACACACACACACACACACAAACACACACAGCTCCATTGTAAAAAGATTCTCTGATGAACTAGATGTGCACACGCACACGCAAATACACACAAACACACACATACAAACACACACACACAGCCTTTCTCTCTCTGTAGCACATAGCCCCTCTTACAGTAGAAGAACCCCAGCAGAGCAGCAGGCCTGTGTTTAGGCCATAGTCTCTCTGTGTCCACAAACAGCCTGTCCCCTTTGCCCTGTGGTGGACCACATGATGACGGAATGACGACCACCCATGTCTCAAGTAAGAAGACTGGTATACCTTACACAGTTTTTTACAATCACTTCGGCACGAATTTCGGAACCTTGATATAATTTTTTCTAACACAAAACTCACAACCAATGAAAACTCAAACACTTTTTCCAATTGCTTGGATACAATACACATAAAGCTAAGATAATTTGTTCATTGAATTAGAATCACCTGTTCAAAATTACATTACATTACATTGGTTACATTACATTTTACATCTGAGATGACTACCCATGTTAGGTCGAACAACAACTAAAGCTCTCTACTCTATATAGTCTATATATTGAATTGCAGGCAGCCACATGATTCGCTGTTCGAATGTAACCTTCCTTGATGGGCTAAATCAGGTCTGTAGAGCTGAAGGTATGACCTATGTCATTGTGTGGTATAATGTCAGGTTCCACCATGCTCAAATGGTGCAAGCATGGTTTCAGGCCCATCCACAATTTACCACCATGTACTTACCCCCATACTCTCCTTTCTTAAAACCCGATTGAGGAATTTTTCTCCACATGGAGATGGAAGGTATATGATAGGCACCCTCACGAACAAGCCACCCTTCTCCAGGCCATGGATGACGCATGCAATGACATCACTGCAGACCAGTGTCAGGCCTGGATTCGCCCTGCCGAAGATTTTTCCCAAGATGTTTGGCTAATGAAAACATCCATTGTAATGGGGATGAGAACCTGTGGCCAAATCCACAAGACAGGGTTGAGGAAAATATAGAAGAACATTTGTTTTTTTGTTTTTTTGTAGCTAAATATTTTTGCTTTGATTCTAAGAAACCTATGAGTGATTTTATTGTATTTCATCAATACATTTCAGATTTTGTTCAATGATTCCACTGTGTCTGTAGGACTCTCTTTACTAGTCCTTTTACAGTGATGTATTTACGTGTAGTACCATAATGAAACATGTATCACATATTTTGTACTACAATATTTAATGATTGTATGAACAACTACACAGTGAAACTATTGGTATCTTGTGTGTGGGTGATCTAAATTAATGTTCCTATGGTATTTCATGATGAATTAGTTATTTGAACCAATGATTCTGCAAGTGCAAGGTTTCTTTAAAGATATGAATGCACAATGCAATGTTTTGAACATTGGACAGCCTGTGTTACAAGTGATGACCATTTCGAGTTTTGTGTCTAGAGTTTTGAAAAATGACCACAAGGTTCTGAAATTAGTGCCAAAGGGATTGTAAAAAACTGTAATAGCCTTGGAGCATCACCACCTTTTGTAAATATAAGTGTATTTATTTTAGTCTATGTTTGGAAAGCACTTGCACTGTATGTAATACTACCAGCAGGTGATGTTCTTTACGATCACCTGAAAACAGAAAAACAAACAAAGTGCCAATTTCTCAATGAATATGAGCAGCATTCAACATTCTGCTGTAACATGTTGTATAAGAGGTGTTTAGATTAGGGGAGACTATATACAGAACAGAGCAGAGGAGGCTAGTAGGAGGAGCTTTAAGAGGACGGGCTCACTGTAATGGCTGAAATGGATTAAATGGAACGTATCAAACACATCAAACATATTGGAAACCACATGTTTGACACCGTTCCATTGATTCCATTCCAGCCATTACAATGAGCCTGTCCTCCTATAGCTCCTCCCATCAGCCTCCACTGGAACAGATGAAGCTGTGCATGGTTTGATGTTATTGCAAGAATGAGTGATAAATAATAAGGGAGAGAGTGAGGAGGGATTTAAGGGTGTCTTAAACATTGTCAGGTTAGCAGCATGAGCACCTAAATCCACTTCATTTTACACTAGCAGGTTTTCTTACTCACCACAACCCCTCTACACATGCTGTGCGAAGCCCAGGAAATTACAATTATCACCCTCCTGTATGTGTACACCCAGTGGGAATTACATGCAAGTACCACCACCTACCACTAGATGACAGGCAAGCCTCTCACATTTCTACTTGTAGATTACCAGTTCATAAGCAATATGCAATAACAGTCAACCAGGAAAATGTAGTTGGGGGGTGTGGGGGTGTATGAAATAAAAGGAATGCATATGATTAGGGTTAGTGTTTGTGAAGCATTCTCTATAGGCTTGATTTTTTTATTTGACGTAATGTGCAGATGGTTGATGTAGGCTAGGTATGTGCACATGATTTCTCAATCACTTCTCCAGATGCCTGTCTCACTCTCTCTCACTCTTTCTCAAGCCAGACTGTATTTGCAGAGCCATCTTTGAGGGATATCAAAGGCTGAATCATATATCTAACAGGCTACCTGTTCCCATCGAGTCTAATCTCCTTATTTCTCTGATCAGAAGAGAGGATAGAGTGAGCCCCACGGGATGATGCTCATCTAGAGATGAGAACATGCCATGGAGTCCCTCAGTGCACCTGCATGTTCCATGATGTCACAGGATTTATGTGTCACTTGGGGAAGAAGCACTATCCATCCTCTGCTTGCAATGGTTGACCTAAGAGATTTATTCTGCTTTAAAAAAACAATGTGTTGTACTTTGTACTTTATACTTAGACAAAGATACCAAAACATAGGTCTTATTTGAACATCATTCTCGAGGGTTCTTGTTCGTTTCATTCTTAGAAGAAGTGTTAATGACATTGCATCATGTAAACATATTATCCTTTCTAGGACAAGGTGATGACTCCTCTCTCCTTTCCTTCTCCTTTCCTTCCTTCCTTCCTCTCCTCCTTCCTCCCTCTTTCTCTCTCTCTCAGTGGGCCTTGTGAAAACACAACCCAAACACTGGCATCTTGTTTAGGGCAGGGTGTGTTCTTTCAGACCTCTCCCTGAGTCTAATCACCACAGATTATTTTTTACAAATTGCAATTACAGATAAACAGAGTGGGTGATGCGGATGGCCGACTGTGGAGGCTGAAGGGCATTATCTGGCATCAGCCTAATTGTTACATACAATCTGCCCGGTTTTCTTTACCTTCCCCTCTGCTGTGATTGTGTAGTGCGTACTACAGGGGAAAACTTTTTATGAGTCAGCTCATTTGGGAGCACTTTGAAGTCAGCGCCCAGCATTTTTAAAACATTTTTTTAAACAGCCTAGTTGTGCTCTGGCATTATTTTTTAAACATTTTTTTAAGTTTGAGTCGGACGATTAACAGTCATTTGGAAGTTGTATTTGATTTGTCCTTGGAAATGGATGGAATATTCTAAGAGCATGACACACACTTAACGTTTGATGTCATTTTCCCAAGACACCGATAGCACATGTTTATGTTTCAATCTGTTTTCCATTATCTCTATTTTGTGTATCTTCAGTGATTGTTGTGGCTGTGTCATTCACAGAGCCAATGTGTTCTCCCTTTCACTCTCACACTGTTCCATTCAAGCCACATGTGCAGCAGTTTGAAACATGCTACATGTGACATGTGGTTTTCTCAGTGTGTCACTGGTGAACAGATGCTTGGACTGAGGGAAACCCCAGACAGCGGTTCAGTCTCCACATCATGTTGTGAGGGAAGGAGAGAGCGTTAAGGGAGATGTAGAGAGAAAGAGAGAGTGAGAGAGAGTGCGAGAGTAGGGAGTGTTTCACAAAGGTTGGGTGAGAACGAGGAAACTGTGGCCTAGTCTTTCCCTCTTTCTCTCCATTCTTCAGCCACAGTGAAGCTTCACAAAAACCAACAGACCACCCTGCATGGGGAGAACAGGAAATGACCCAACCTGAAGAGGAAGTGCTGCAAGGTGACCAGTAGCAGGCCAATTCAGGAGGGGGTGGGGGGTTTGTGTTGCATAACCCAGGGCCTAGCTATGCCACTGTTTCAGCAGTTTGGAGGAAGGAAACAGCTGGATAAGGGAGGCAGGTAGGGGCAACAGGCTCCAGACAGCCGTTGGCTTGCTACAGTTTGAGTGAACATCAATCAAAAGCACAAAGTCAGGCAAGACCTCCGCTATATTTAACTACAGCATGTTAGCACATTTACACAAATACATACTGTCACTGTCTCAGAATAGAACAATAGCCTACGCTCACACCTTGGGGAGCAGGATTCATGGAATTAAAGCCATCCAGGCGTTCTCAGACAAGCATAGTTTGATGATTGTTTTTTAAAGTAAAGGTATGATTAACTTAAGAGGCAAAGTTATGGACCTACCAACCCCATTGTGTGCAAGAGATGTGTTTACGAACCATGAAACTCTATTGAATTCCTGTGGGGTTCAAAGTGGGTCATGAAGGCTTGTAATTTTCCCAGACAACCGTGCAACCAAGCCACCCACATCACCACAAGCAGGCCAAATGGGTGGGTTGCTTCTCTGTGGCTATTTACCAGCCAGCCTATCTACAGCTATGCCAGCTACAGTGTGTGTGTGTGTGTGTGTGTGTGTGTGTGTGTGTGTGTGTGTGTGTGTGTGTGTGTGTGTGTGTGTGTGTGTGTGTGTGTGTGTGTGTGTGTGTGTGTGTGTGTGTGTGTGTGTGTGTGTGTGTGTGTGTGTGTGTGTGTGTGTGTGTGTGTGTGTGTGTGTGTGTGTGTGTGTGTGTGTGTGTGTGTGGCAGAAAAAAAAGAGAGAGCAGAACACTGACCAGACATGTTTGTTGTGTTGAACCCTGACTGTTCTGTGACTGCCAATGGTCCAGAGGGGAGGCTGAGCAGGTAAGAAGAGAAGGCCCTCAGGGATAGGGATAGGGTTATTGGGGGAACCCTGGGTGCCCCAGTGAAAGATGCTGTCAGCTCCACATCCATGACCTCAGCGTATTATTCCTCCTAAAACTCTACATAAACCAGCTCAATAAGACAGACTCCACAAAAACAAAAGCCTGTCCCAGGGGAGTCCTTGAGCCGCCAAGCCAAAATACCTCAAAAACCATTCCCAGTCAGCTCCATTTAAAACACATATACGTTACTGCCGATCCCTCCGTCACCCCCTTGACCTGAGAAAGGTTATTCATTGGAAAACGCTCAATAAGCGCGGGGTAATCTGTGGCACATTTGAATAATCATCTGATATTAATTAGAAGCAGCTAGTATGGGTATTTATAGAATGATATTACATTTAATTGAATCTGTCACCCAGCTGCAGAGAGCACATCTGGCAACCGGACTGCTCTGGCTTGGATGCAGCCTCTCTCCTCTTTCTTGCTCTCTCTTCCGCCCTCTCTCTTTCTCTTGTTCTGCTCTCTTTGTTGTTCATTTTTAAATGCAAAAAAAAGTCCTTTTTTTGGGTGGATACTAAAATAGCAATATTGCACTGCTTGGCTTCTAAAGAAAAAAAGTGAGGTCTGGTAATAATCGCAGTGCAGTTGTTGTTGCTCCAGACCTTTTTTTTCACTTGTCAAATCACCTGGATAAACGAAGTGTCGGTCAAATTAAGGTATGCTACTATGTTTAAACAGGTTATAATGTTAACTACTCATCCTAAAGTGTCATAACTGTACACTGCAAATTCAACACAACTAAGCCCATAAAGAAATTGTATTTGGAAATAATAATAATTTCATACCTTGATTACATTGAGACACGATCACATATGTCTCTTTTTTAGTAGTGGGAATACTTGGGAACAGATTTCCTAAATGAAGCACATTTTGCTGAATTATATTCCTTTACCAAAAGGCAGAATGTATATATATATATATACCACTCTGGAAAAAATTAAGACTACTGCAAAATTGTCAGTTTCTCTGGTTTTACTATTTATAGGTATTTATGGGTCAAATTATATTTTTGTTTTATTATATAAACTACTGACAACATTTCTCCTAAATTCCCCCCAAAATATTGTAATTTGGAGCATTTATTTGCAGAAAATGACAACTCGTCAAAATAACAAAAAAGATGCAGTGTTGTCAGACTTCAAAAAATGCTAAGAAAATAAGTTCATATTTATTTTTAAACAACACAATACAAATGTTTTATTAACTCAGGAAGAGTTCAGAAATCAATATTTGGTGGAATAACCCTGATTTTCAATCAGAGCTTTCATGTGTCTTGGCATGCTCGCCACCAGTCTTTCACATTGATGTTGGGTGTCTTAATGCCACTCCTGGCGCAAAAATTCAAGCAGCTCGGCTTTGTTCGATGGCTTGTGACCATCCATCTTCCTCTTGATCACATTCCAGAGGTTTTCAGTGGGGTTCAGGTCTGGAGATTGGGCTGGCCATGACAGGGTCTTGATCTGGTGGTCCTCCATCCACACCTTGATTGACCTGGCTGTGTGGTATGGAGCATTGTCCTGCTGGAAAAACCAATCCTCAGAGTTGGGGAACATTGTCAGAGCAGAAGGAAGAAAGTTTTCTTCCAGGACAACCTTGTACGTGGCTTGATTCATTCGTCCTTCACAAAGACAAATCTACCCGATTCCAGTCTTGCTGAAGCACCCCCAGATCATCACCGATCCTCCACGAAATTCCACTGTGAAATTTGGTGGAGGATCGGTAACCTTTAGATATCTCACAGCAATGTAAGTATCCATTCCACTAACAGCAATGTTACTCCATTCAACTATTCCAACATCCATTGTACATTTCTTCCTTTCTATCACCTGTAAAGATGTCAGTTTTTTTCTCTCTAATCAAAACAAGCTAAGTTTGTCCTGATATTCTCCTTATTAATATCCCATCATTAAGTCCCCAGTCTAAAGTCATATTTCTGTCCCTATAATAAATCACAGTCAGTGCAGATATTCAGATCTGGCTGCAGACTTGTGGCTCTCTCATGTTTTGTTGGATTGCATTCCTTAAACAGAGGCTGTCCATATTTCTGACTTGATTTTCTCATCCCTTGGGTTATAAACAAGGAGGCAAAGACAAACATGTACTGTAAAAGCTGTTTCCATGGTCACATATAGACATACACACAAACGTACACAGAAAAATACACCCAACACACACACACACACCGCCTCCTCCTAATATTATTATTATTATTATTATTATGTTTAACCTTTATTTAACTGGGCAAGTCGGATAAGAAAAAAATATTATTTACAATGACGGCCTACCCCTGCCAAACCCGGACCAATTGTGCGCCGCCCTGTGGGACTCCCAATCACGGCCGGATATGGTACAGCCTGGATTCAAACCAGGGACTGTAGTGATGCCTCTTTCACTGAGATGCAGTGCCTTAGACCGCTGTGCCACTCGGGAGCCCTAATAATGCTACCCTAGCCTGATTTGCACTTCCCTTGATGTGTCCCCCCCACCCCCACCATGGTAAACTGGGGGCTAATATCTACAGACTGTCTGCTGAGTCTCGCCAGGGAGATTTCCACTGGATACTCACAGCGTCTGGGTCTGTCAGAGAGAGAGAGTCACGCTACACCCACAAGCCCTGGGCTGAGGCTGCCACTCCCTGCTCCATTATCAGTCTGTCTGCTTGTGGCTCAGACTGCTGTAGTGTAGCATGTACGTCCTGACCCAGTCACTACTCCCTACAGGACAACAGACAGGTCAGTAGCCTTTCTGCTGGCTTCCTCACACACTACCTACCCTCTGTTGTACGTGGGTTAGTAGGGTCTGTCTTCACTGGAAACAATGGATAAAGACAAACATCGAGATCAATATAAACTGATGGATAGGAGGGATAGGGAGTAGCCTGGCTGCTAGTTAAAATTCAGTTAAGTGTGACTCTTTCTTCAACAAACTGGTCCAACTCTTGAACTGGATACTGTGTGACCATGAGGCCATGGCAGGAGTGGTGTTAAGAGTTCAGAACGTGGTCCTGTCCGACTTAGTTTAGGGTCACTGAGACAAGAGCCAGTGAGGTACACAGCACACCTGATGGCTGGAACACAGTCTGTTTCTGTTGGAGCAGCGGGCCTCATATTTTGGCTGACGTGTGTTTGAGCAGAGTGGACCCAAATGAAAGACACATTGGGTCGCACAAATGCTGCGTTGGCAGTTGGATGAATGACTGTGGAAACAGGCTTGGCTGGTCCCAAAGAATCGAGAACGAATGTCATGATTGAGTATTCTGGGCTGGTACCCCAACACAAGGCAAAACAGTTCATCCTGATTTCTAAGTGTTATTTACTTTGATTAGTTAAAAGCCTGATAAGTGTGTCTAACCCATTAAATGGACCTAGGCCTGCAGGGAGGCACATTGTTTGATAGGGGGCAGCAATAAGCTGCTGAGAGGGTGACGTGGTTTAAATGGATCTCCAGCCATTCAGACAGCCACACACTGAGGACATGCAGTCATGATTTTAAGTAGATCACACTCTTCCTAGTTTGTCCCATTTTGTCTCTGTTTGATTCTGTCAGCTTTAGAACATATCCCCAAGCAAAAGACAAACTGCTACATCTTTTGCTACATCTTTAAACATTTTTGAGCGTCTGCCAGCACTTTCGGGGTTGCACTCAATTCACCAAAAGAGTTAATTTGTCACTTTGGAACAAAGCATAATTTGAGATATAAAAAGGCTTGTAGCTCTAGGCATTCCAGTATTGTGCAATTGTTCCCTGTTGTTGACAAGGAGAGTACAGTGCTGAAGATGGGTTGAATGAGACGTTATTTTCTCTATAACTCATTTCAGATTGTTGTGCAGGTCCTCAAGGCCATTTTATCACCAGGCCTTTTCCACGTTGAAGAGACAAGCTCTCAGCTCACATGCTTTATGTGCCCACAGAGCCACCTGCAGAGTTTACATCACCCCAAAGACACAGACTGTGAAAGGTGACACCATCTATGACAGGTAGTAAAGACGGTTTCTGCTTTTATTTCCCTGTCTTTATCCCACTGCACTGGCCTTCTGTGGTGACGCAGGTTACACATCTCTGAGCTCCACTTAGGTTAGATTTAGTTGACGTTCAGAAAGTGTAATAATCTTCATACAGTTCAATCCTTTACAACAGTGTTATAACCATAGGTAGAAACACTACCAGGTTCCTGACTATTTTATACTTCATCGTGGGACTTAACATTTTGTCACGAATATTACCGAAGGTGACTCCCCTTCTTGTTCGGGTGGCGCTCGGCAGTTGTCGTCGCCGGTCTACTAGCTATCACCAATCCGTTGTTCTGTGTTCCTTTGGTTTTGTCTGATTGGTATCATCTGTTTCTTGTTTGGTTGTTAGGGTGGGGTTATATAAGTTTGTTCAGCCCGCTTCTGTTTCATGCGGGCTTGTTCGTCTGTTCTGTGTTTGAGTGTATTTTGTTTGCATTTTGGGTTCGCCGCTGTCCGTTATTATTTCTGATAATTTGTTTTCCTACTTTTGTTCATGTTATTTTTCCTGGACATTAAAGCGTGTTTTTTCCCACATCTTTTGCTCTCTGTGCCTGACTCCACACCTCTTCACTCATTTATCGTAACAGAAGCCCGCACCACGATATGGAGTCAGCAGGAGCAGCGACCACTCCTCTTCCCACGATGGAGGAGAGAGTCCTTCATCACACGTCCATCCTCCATCGCCTAGGATCAGCGATGGATCAAATTATGGAGAGGATGGATCGTTGGGAGAGGAATGGTCTCCCTACTACCCCACCGACCCTACCACCAGCAACTCTACCATCTCCCCCATCTGGATCCGGTCCCAGCGCCGGGGTGCCAGGGATTCCTACTTCAACTAGACCTCTACCTGGCTACCGTTCGACCGGCTCCCTCGGATGAGGAGAGCGTGTGTGTCCTCATCACCTGCCTTACGGGTAGAGCCCTGGAGTGGGCTAATGCGGTCTGGAACGGCCCGACTCAGCGAAGGGCAATTACCCGGAGTTCACCCGCCGTTTCAGGGCCGTGTTTGATCACCCTCCAGAGGGTCGAGCGGCGGGTGAGAGATTGTTCCATCTCAGACAAGGGACTTCGCGCTGGAGTTCCGGACCTTGGCCGCTGGAGCAGGGTGGCTGGAGCAGGGTGGAACGACAGGGCCCTGATAGACCATTACAGGTGTAGCCTGAGAGAGGACGTCCGCAGGGAGCTGGCCTGTCGGGACACTACACTTAGCCTGGATGGACTGATAGACCTGTCGATCCGGTTGGACCATCTGCTAGCTGCTCGCGGACGTTCTGAAAGGGTCCTGTCAGTTCTACCTCCTGACCCTCCTGCTCCCATCCCGATGGAGCTAGGAGGGACCGCGTCGAGGGAGATCGGAGGAGGAAGCTCCTCCTGTACCCGTTGTGGCTGGAGAGGGCACACGTCTGGTCGGTGCTGGAGGAATTCATCTGGGAATCGAGAAGGCAGGCAGAACACTCCTCGGTCACCCCAGGTGAGTAAGCACCACACTCTCCCAGAGTTTCCTGTTGGTCACATGTTCTTATTAATTTGTTTCCTTAATTATTCTCCTTCTCTCCAGCATAAGGCACTGGTAGATTCAGGCGCAGCTGGAAACTTTATAGATCGCGGATTCGCTCAGAGGTTGAGGATTCCGTTAGTAAAAGTACACCCCCCTTTTCCCGTGCACTCTTTAGATAGTCGACCATTAGGGTCAGGGCTGGTGAGGAAAGCCACAATTTCGTTGGAGATGATTACGCAGGGGAATCACAAGGAGCGAATTAGTTTGTTCCTTATCGATTCACCTGCGTTTCCAGTGGTGTTGGGGATTCCCTGGCTAGCTATTCATAATCCTATGATTTCATGGAAACAGGGAACTCTCCAGGGGTGGTCTGATGAGTGTTCAGGCAGGTGTGTAGGGGTTTCCATCGGTGCGACAACGGTGGAGAGTCCAGACCAGGTTTCCACCGTGCGCATTCCAGCTGAGTATGACGATTTGGCTATCACTTTCAGTAAAAAGAAGGCGACCCAATTACCACCCCATAGGCAGGGGGGTTGCGTGATAAACCTCCAGGGTAACGCTGCACTCCCCATGAGTCATGTGTATCCTTTGTCCCAGGAGGAGACGTTTCCCAGGCTATGGAAACATATATCACCGAGGCTCTGGGACAGGGGTACATTCGGCCCTCCATGTCACCTGTCTCTTCGAGTTTCTTTTTTGTGAAGAAAAAGGATGGTGGTTTGCGTCCGTGTATTGATTATAGAGGTCTAAATTCCATCACGGTGGGTTGCTACGGCAGTGGAATCATTTCACAGAGCGCAGTTCTTCACTAAACTGGATCTCAGGAGTGCTTATAATCTGGTGCGTATTCGGGAGGGAGATGAGTGGAAAACTGCATTTAGCACTACTTCTGGCCATGATGAGTACCTCGTCATGCCATACGGTTTAACGTTTACTAATACCTAAAGTTGCATTACAAAAGTATTTCGAAGTGTTTTGTGAAAGTTTATCGTCAACTTTTTTAATTTTAAAAAATGACGTTGCGTTATAAAACGCTGTTTTTTTCCTTGATCACACAGTCTTCATAGATCGATATCTAGGCTATATATGGACCGATTTAATCGAAAAAAAGACCCAATAGTGATGTTTATGGGACATCTAGGAGTGCCAACAAAGAAGATCGTCAAAGGTAATGAATGTTTTATATTTTATTTCTGCATTTTGTGTAGCGCCGACTATGCTAATTATTTTGTTTACGTCCCCTGCGGGTCTTTAGGGGTGTTGCATGCTATCAGATAATACCTTCTCATGCTTTCGCCGAAAAGCATTTTAAAAATCTGACTTGTTGGCTGGATTCACAACGAGTGTAGCTTTAATTCAGTACCCTGCATGCGTGTTTTAATGAACGTTTGAGTTTTACCGAGTGCTATTAGCATTTAGCGTAGCGCATTTGCATTTCCAGATGTCTAGATGGGACGCCTGCGTGTCGGGTGGAGTTAAGAGGTTAAAGAATGCTCCAGCTATATTTCAATCCTTCGTGGATGAGATTCTCAGAGACCTGCACGGACAGGGTGTAGTGGTGTATATTGACAATATTTTGATCTACTCCGCTACACGCACTGCGCATGTGTCTCTGGTGCGCAAGGTTCTTAGACGACTGATGGAGCATGACCTGTATGTGAAGGCGGAGAAATGTGAGTTTTCCAAACGATCAGTTTCTTTCCTGGGTTAGGTAAAGGAGGTGCAGCGGTTCTTAGGGTTTGCCAATTACTACCGGAGGTGGCGCTTGGCGGTCGTCATCGCCGGTCTACTAGCTATCACCGATCCGTTGTTCTGTGTTCCTTTGGTTTTGTCTGATTGGTATCACCTGATTCTTGTTTGGTTGTTAGGGTGGGGTTATATAAGTTTGTTCAGCCCACTTCTGTTTCGTGCGGGCTTGTTAGTCTGTTCTGTGTTTGAGTGTATTTTGTTTGCATTTTGGGTTCGCGCTGTCCATTATTATTTCTGATAATTTGTTTTCCTACTTTTGTTCATGTTATTTTTCCTGGACATTAAATCGTGTTTTTTCCCACATCTTTTGCTCTCTGCGCCTGACTCCACACTCTTCACTGATTTATCGTAACACATTTGCCTTTATTTCATGGCTATCTTCCCAGTATAAATCATATACAAGCAGTTATCTTCCCAGTATAAATCATATAAAAGCAGTTATCTTCTCAGTATAAATCATATAAAAGCAGTTATCTTCCCAGTATAAATCATATACAAGCAGCTATCTTCCCAGTATAAATCATATAAAAGCAGTTATCTTCCCAGTATAAATCATATACAAGCAGTTATCTTCCCAGTATAAATCATATAAAAGCAGTTATCTTCCCAGTATAAATCATATAAAAGCAGTTATCTTCCCAGTATAAATCATATAAAAGCAGTTATCTTCCCAGTATAAATCATATAAAAGCAGTTATCTTCCCAGTATAAATCATATAAAAGCAGTTATCTTCCCAGTATAAATCATATACAAGCAGTTATCTTCCCAGTATAAATCATATAAAAGCAGTTATCTTCCCAGTATAAATCATATAAAAGCAGTATAAATCATATTATCAGTTATCTTCCCAGTATAAATCATATAAAAGCAGTTATCTTCCCAGTATAAATCATATAAAAGCAGTTATCTTCCCAGTATAAATCATATAAAAGCAGTTATCTTCCCAGTATAAATCATATAAAAGCAGTTATCTTCTCAGTATAAATCATATAAAAGCAGTTATCTTCCCAGTATAAATCATATACAAGCAGTTATCTTCCCAGTATAAATCATATACAAGCAGTTATCTTCCCAGTATAAATCATATAAAAGCAGTTATCTTCCCAGTATAAATCATATAAAAGCAGTTATCTTCCCAGTATAAATCATATACAAGCAGTTATCTTCCCAGTATAAATCATATAAAAGCAGTTATCTTCCCAGTATAAATCATATAAAAGCAGTTATCTTCCCAGTATAAATCATATACAAGCAGTTATCTTCCCAGTATAAATCATATAAAAGCAGTTGGATGATCTTTGGTGATCATCAACAGCTCCAATAGTCTGGAATGTGGGTCATTGTGAGACTGACCGGATCTCCTCAGTGTTCCAATGTTGCAGTGTTGGCCTCCCTATCTCTCACTCCCCTCAGTGGCAGACAACCAAGATGGATGCTGTGTTACCAGGTCCAGGGGGTAAGAGAGGGAGGCAGCTCATTATAAGGTCCAGGGAACTGGCCGTTCTAACTGGCAACCCCCATCTAGTGTACTCTCCTATTTAGGTCTGTAAACAGAGGTTGCATTGGGCCAAAAGGTCCAGGCAAGAGTTCATGCACTTGAGCTAATCATGTTTACATTCCTTGATAATCTCAGTAGATGTGTTCATGATATTTCTCCCTCATTGATTGTTTTTAGTTATTTTTACTCTAGCCTCATATCAGGATTGCCATGGCCTGATTTAGAGTTGATGTTGTTTGACCGTGTCAGAAACAGTCAGTGTTTTCTTCTTGCTAATTATTTTATCTATAATAGATTAGAATATTATAGATATATATAATATAATAGATTTTATATATCATATATTATAAAGGTCATAAAATATTATATTTGAAACAAATTCCACATATTTCAGTCCAGGCTAATGTTTTATACACTAAAAGTGAAGTTATAATATGAAAACAAATGCATCTTTGTATTTCTGCCATGTCTATTATATAATGAGGATAAATATAACTTTGTTTGGGCAAAAAGTTCAAAGACTGAACCGAACTATTGTAGATGCTGCGGCTGTGCTCTGACCAGACAGAAATTACCAGCTCTGTTCCCCTGGTAAACCTTTTAAAAAACCTAGGCCACGTTATTTAGAGGGGGATCCATTTCCACCGGTCTCCATTTACTTTTAACTGTTTCAGCCGCGCTGTCCCACACCTGGCCTCTGAGTGTGGCACTGAACAGAGCCTGCACTGTTCTGCACCAAGACAGAACTACAGAGCCATGCGGAAAATAAATCAGATCCGCGTTCATTACACAAAAGCTGTGGGCAGATTTATTTCATTATTGGACCTTTCTCATTCTGAGCCACCACTTCACCACTTGTTTTCTTTCTTTCTCTCCTTTCCCTCAGAAGTGAACCTCTAGAGGGGGCAACGTCTATTCGTTTTGCATATCCACCTCCATGCTATTTTGACTGTGGTTTTGGAGTGCTCGGAATAACACTGGCCAAGTGACACCCAAATGACCCTGTAATGGCTGTGAAATGTCCTCTATCTGGAGCGAATCAACTCCCTGAAGACAAACCTTCATAAATACGCCTCTCTCCACAGATCAAGAAGGACGGCCCGTGGATATAATTGAGGTCAGATTTTTCAAAGCGTGCTACCTTCCCCAGATCCCTTGCTTATCGTTCTGATACAGCACCCACAGGCCCCAGTCCCCTGCAAGCGCTTGTGATCAAATCCAAGGGCTGACTCTCGCCCTCTCTCAAGTCATAGCACATTGATTGTGTTGATTGAATATAATTCTGTCTTGATATAGCTGCTGAGTTGAGGTCAAAGTACAGAGAAACTGTGAAACCACAGAGTCCAATCTCCCATCCTAACAAAAACAAACAGCAAGACGGTTCTTCAGAGAATCACAATGAACAAAATATGAAGAGGATAACACAGTAAATATTTCATTAGTTTATACATTTTCTTCTCATTGAGTGAGGAACGAGATCTAATGGAATTATCCAAATAGGCATCAATTATGTGTCCAATATCTTGGCCAGAGAAGCAACATGAAAATGGCTCAAATGGCAGAGTAGTGCTCTCCACTGTCATCAATTGATTGTGTTTGTGATCAACAATGACAAGAATCACAAACACACAGTGGGTTTCAGCACCCATTCAGACATTGCACAGCTTTTAGCTAATACTGTAGGCACCAGCGGCTCTACCAGATGCTCAGAGTGGCACCCAGCAGCAGCAGTGGTGAGACACTGAATGGGTAGCCTACGTAAAGTCACTATCAGTGCAGAGAGCATCCTCTCAGGAAGGAAGAAAACTATGTTAGTGCCCCTCTGGCTTCACAGCATCAGCTCCTGCGGTGACAGCGGTTGTTTTTGGACTGTGGGGGGGTCATGTTACGACTATGAGAAGACCCCTCTGACAGGAAATCACCCATCGCAACACCCAGCAGCTCCAGCATTCTTGGCACAGAGCCAAGGTGGGGCTTGCTCGCCCCAGGACTGGACAATACAGGAAGAGGACAGCCTGAAAACCAAGAGAAGAGGCCTAATGTATCTTTGTATCTTTAATTATTTGTTATTCTTTTATCTTACTTTTTTTAGGTATTTTCTTAAAACTGCATTGTTGGTTAAGGGCTTGTAAGTAAGCATTTCACTGTAAGGTGAATACAACACCTGTTATTTTCGGCGCATGTGATAAATAAAATTTTATTTGATCTCATCGTCAACTCTAGCTGAACTCTTCTCAATACCCTCAGCCCTCTACTACGTACGGTTGTACATGCAATGTAAACCCAAGGCATTTTTAACTCAAATACTTCTAGTAAGTTGAACTCAAAGTCAACGAAAAGTAATTACTACTTAAAATGTTACATAGTACTGACTAAAAACTAAATGAGAAGTCACATCAACTACATTTAAGTTATGATAACAAATGAACTATTTTCCCAGCACACTTTTTTGAATTGTTTTTCATATCTGTGTTTTTGCATGTACATTGAGTGATTGATTGATTAATCTGATGCTACACAAAAATAAATAATATGCATTTTTCTAAACTAATCCAATCTTTTAGATACATTTTTTGCACCCGTTACTGAAATGGTTGTTCCAGTTTAAATGGCACACTGTTCCTAACCCTGGCAATCAGCATGAATGCAGGTTGAGGGTGAATAAAAAGGTAAACTGTTGTATATCCTAACTCTGGTTGGATTCCAATAGGAATTACACATCACTTTGAAGCCCGCAGAATGTGACTTGAAGGTGGCTGCAAAATGATGTTGTTTTCCAGAAATCCTGGTTTGCAAAAACTTCAACCAAGATTTCTGGAAAATCTGAATTTTTGGAAAGTGATCAGAATTTTGCAAGGCCTCAAAATATATGGAATGTCATAATGAGTAATTACAATGATACAATTCACCTAGGAACTCACTTGTTGAAGGCCATAAGACTGAAAATGAATGAATTCAACAACCATGTCTCTGTCACTAACAAATACAATTCACTCGAAAGGCCAAAGCACACTGGTATGATATTGGAGGTGTGGCTTAGTGGTGGTGTTACTCAAAATGTTCAAACTGATACAATTTAAATCTGGACCCCCTACAGCAGGGGTGTCAAAGTCAAATGGACGGAGGGCCAAATAAAAAATTTAGCTACAAGCCGAGGGCCGGACTGTTCGAATGTTCATTGAAACATTTTTAAATGACGCATATAGTCTAGTGAACCTAATTGAACCTACTGAAAACCTAACAAATATATTCCAATATGATCAGATAAATAAAGCAATATTTTCTTATGGCTCTGTCAGTAATCTTTAATTTTCAACAGACACAAAAGACAAATTTCCTTTATATAAAAATCCCCATAACATGAACATTAAATGAAAGAAACCGGTATTCAAGGCACCATCAGTAGCCTATATTTTCTATTTTAGCAAAAGTGGGCTAAATTTACTTCAAAGAAAAAAACAATAATAGCAATTTTCTATCATCCACTCAACTGAAATATTTTTAAAATATAATTGGATTGAAATACAATAAAATAAAGTGCAAAAATCTATTAATCAAAAACAACACTTTGTTTAAGGAGAAGTAACATGCAGTGAAAACAAATATTAAACTTTAACTTTTAAACTTGAACTGAGTAAAAACTCTAAATATGTGATTGCACAGTAATGTTCACTTGTTTGAGGTTGAGGGTGATACTTGGTGGTGTCCCATCTTTTCCACAAGTTCATCAATGTTCGGGGTAAGGCTCTGAGCTGAGGAAATCCTCAGAATTGAGTGGAGGTGTTCAGCAGTAAGTCGACTTCTGTGTGATGTTTTGTTCAAGTTCATCAAAGAAAACAGTTGTTCACACAGGTATGTGCTGCCAAACATAGACAACGTTTGAGCAGCCTGGATGCGCAGCTGGGGCATTGTGTCGGGGAGGAAACGGGCGAACTCCGCAGCACCCACTGCCGCATATTTTGCCCTCAGTGCATCATTGCATTGGAGGTCAATCAACTCCATTTGGAGGTTTGGTGGTGAGCTTTCCACGTCAACAGCAAATGGGTTACCGAGCAGTTCCAACCTGCTTTTTGTGCTTCAAAGTCAGCAAATCGGCGTCGAAAGTCAGCGGCAAGCATACCTATTTTATCAGCCAACTGTGCGCTCGGGAACGCACTGGTAGAGAGCTTCTCTTTCATGGTCTGGCAGCTGGGAAAGTGGCTCAAATTTTCTTTCCGCATCTGCGTCTCCCACAGAGTCAGTTTGGTTTTAAATGCCTTCACTGTACTGTACATATCAGAGATGACACGATCCCGACCCTGCAGCTGCAAGTTCATTGCATTCAGATGACTCGTAATGTCACACAGAAAGGCCATTTCACACAGAAACATTTCGTCTCGGAGTTGTGTTGTGTCTTTCCCTTTGCTGTCCAAGAACAGACAAATCTCCTCACGAAGCTCGAAACATCTTTGAAGCACCTTTCCCTGGCTTAGCCATCGCACCTCTGTGTGATAAGGCAAATCACCATGCTCCGTTTCTAACTCCGTCAGAAATGCCTTGAACTGGCGGTGATTCAAACCTTTGGCTCTGATAAAGTTAACTGTGCGCGTGATGATGCTCATTACATGCTCCATTTTCAAGGCTTTACCGCACAACGCTTCCTGGTGTATGATACAATGATAAGCTGTCAGCTCACCTGTCGCGTTTTCCTCTTGCATCTTTTCCCGTATCTTCGCCACCAGTCCGCTCCTGTGTCCACACATCGCAGGTGCTCCGTCGGTTGTCAAACCCACGAGTTTTTCCCAAGGCAGCTCCATCTCATTTACACATCTTGACACCTCTTCATACAAATCATGCCCCGTAGTTGTGCCATGCATAGGACGTAAAGCCAAAAACTCCTCTGTCACGCTTAGGCTGGAGTCCACTCCGCGGATGAAAATTGACAACTGGGCAATGTCAGAAATGTCGGTGCTCTCATCCACAGCCAAGGAATATGCAATGAAATCTTTTCCCTTTTTCACAAGCTGCTCTTTTAGATTGATGGACAACTGGTCTACTCTCTCGGCAATGGTGTTTCTGCTCAGACTCACATTTAAAAAGAGTTGCCTTTTTTCTGGGCAAACTTCGTCACAAACTTTAATCATGCAGTTTTTGATGAAATCCCCCTCCGTAAATGGCCGGGCTGATTTAGCGATCTCTTCTGCCAAAATAAAACTGGCCTTGACAGCAGCCTGGCCTTGTGATTTGGCTTTTTTGAACAGAGCCTGTCGAGATTTGATGCCTCGTTTTAATTCCTCTGCCTTTTGTAGCCTTTGTTCCATGTCCATATTCTTGTTTTTGTCCGCGTGTTTCGTTTCATAATGTCGTCTCAGATTATACTCTTTCAGTACCGCCACACTTTCTCCACACAGAAGACACACAGGTTTTCCAGCTACCTCCGTGAACAAATACTCCGACTCCCACCTTGTTTGAAACCCTCCGGTTCTCAGTGTCCACCTTCCGTTTTGCCATTTTTGATGGGTATCTGAAAGTTAATTTTACTGTGATGCTGACAACTGCTGTGCCAATAAATATTGAAATGAAACAGCCTACTGCTCGGTGCGTCACCGTTGCATTGTGGGAAATGTAGTATTGGTGCGTGTAAAAGATCTGCGGGCTGCCGGCTTGCTGCGGTCTGCGGGCCGGTTCTAATAATAAATCAAGATCATCCCAGGGGCCGTAAAAAACCTTCTCGCGGGCCGGATGTGGCCCGCGGGCCTTGACTCTGACATATGTGCCCTACAGGGTCACAGTGACTCTATCGGTTTGAGGAATGACTGCAACATGACTTTAAGTAACTGTACTCAGATTAAGAGCAACAGGTTTCCGTCAAAGTTTTGAGTTATGACAGCACATTGGTGTTTACAGTGTGGACATGGAGAGATCCAATGTGTTGTGGCTTGAGGAAACATTTAGGTGACTCCTATGGTTCTGTAAGTGATTTAGTGAAGGTTAATAGAATTTGACATGAATCAGATCACCACATGGCAAAGCAGTGACATGTTGTGATATGTGTTTGGTGATGGCATTCCTGAGGCTGGTTTAGGAACCACAGAGTTACTACGTGGGAAATATCAAAGGCTTAGCTTAGGCTTAGCACACACCACTGCTGTAGCAGAGAATGTAGGAGGTTTACGACAAACCCAGGATCCCAACCCTTTCACCCTGAAAACGTGTGTGTGTGTGTGTGTGTGTGTGTGTGTGTGTGTGTGTGTGTGTGTGTGTGTGTGTGTGTGTGTGTGTGTGTGTGTGTGTGTGTGTGTGTGTGTGTGTGTGTGTGTGTGTGTGTGTGTGTGTGTGTGTGTGTGTGTGTGTGTGTGTGTGTGTGTGTGTGTGAATATACGTGTCTGTGTCTGTGTCGCCAAAGTAGTCATTTATTGGCATCCCATTGATCTGACCTCAGAGTGTAGAGGTTGTTTCTCCAGAGCAATTTCAGCAGCTCAGGTTACACTGTCCACCCTGAGAGAAAACAAGATGGAGAACACTCCCCTGAGACTCCTCCCTCTCCCTCTCTCTGCCATGCCATGCCCTGTCTGTCCCTCACAACACATCACAACATATGGGATCCATTAACCCTGTTAGGTAGGGCCACATAAAAGTTTATTTCAATTTTCTACAACCCCACTCCTCACTGAGGCCCCAGCAGACAGTAAATGAAATGCTTCAGGGCCCATGATTGCTGCTTGTGAACAGCAGGGGTGATTTGGGTAGGCTGAGGTGACACTTCAGATCACCTGGCTCACTACGGCTATTACACATCATTTGTTGGGGGGGGTAACCGTGGAAACAGAGATCTGGATTTCATCTTCCGACAATAGCTGACGAACGACAGAGTTTGCCCTTAACTTTGCCTGACTTTACTCCTCACACAACAATAAGTATTTTATGGAAACATGTTTTTTGTATTAAGTTCAAATGCCATCAAACAATGACTCAGTGGAGTGATACCTGACACTGTGATAGATGCTGTAAACGTGTGTATCTTTATGAGACCGAGTAGTACTATCCCAGAATGTGAGGTTCAGCTCTATGAGTGTGGTGGGTCAGTTCAGAACAATGAAAACCAGTAGTGTTTTCAGGTTCTATGAATGTTACTAACACAGCAGGCATTTCATATAGTATTTATCGGTCTGGTTTGTTACTCTCAAACCACTACTCTACTCATGTAATTTACCTTCTTTACAATATAATTATATGGCTGGAAAGGGAATATGAAAAGATTGGAGGAAGCTTAAAACAAATGAGAAGAAATTAAGTTAAAGTCGAAGTCACTTGTCTGAGATATCATATTCATCGGACGGGGGGTGGGGGAGTTTACCCCCCCATCCTCCTCCCACACTCCCCTGGCCTAATAGTGGAACAGCCTTCATTTAAACCCACTGGAGGGTTATGAATGGTCTGTCTGGTTCTCCTACACCCTTGAAGCGCCAGCTGCTTCACATTACAGAGAGAGAGAGAGAGAGAGAGAGAGAGAGAGAGAGAGAGAGAGAGAGAGAGAGAGAGAGAGAGAGAGAGAGAGAGAGAGAGAGAGAGAGAGAGAGAGAGAGAGAGAGAGAGAGAGAGAGAGATGTAGCTCTACTCTGATGAGGCCCAGAGTTCAGTGTGCTGAGGAGGAGGTAGAGGAGGAGGGGGAGGCAGAGTACAAGGGGGGGGAGTGAATAGGAGGAGGAGGAGGTTGCGAGGAGGAGGGAGGAGGATGAGGGGGAGGATGAGGGGGAGGAAGAGGGGGAGGAAGAGGGGGGGGGGGTTGCTTCACTTCCGGACCTAATGTGTCCATCCCAGCCTAATATCTCTATTTTTTTCGACTGTTCATATCATTCATCCATTTTATTGCTTTTTCTGCCCCTCTTTCTTCACCTGATGTTCCTCTAATTTATAGTAATAAAGGAAAAATATTGTCTCTTTTTGTGAGCCGTAACCATTACTTTCCTGGCAGCAGACCAAAAGTGAGAGTGGGAGATTTGAGCCTTCCAGACTGTTTGGGCCAGTTTTATGAAAGTGTATAAATCTGAGTGGCAGTAGAGACGTAGATGTTAAATCCACTGGCCTTATGTTCTCATGCGTTCTCATGTGTTCTCCTTCAGGAGACAGTGGGGGGTTGGGGAGTAATGAAACAAAGGAAATTAATAGAATGTCATGTTATCACACAACAAAGAAGGAGAGCTTTAATTTGATGTATGTTTGGGTTTATGGGTAGATTAGACTATCCAGCAAATATTAGATTTGTAAAATAATTTTTAGGTCTTATATTTGCCTTTAGATTGACGATGAGAAAAGCCATAAATGCACTTCACCACAAATAACCTAAATGGGAACCATCATGTAATAACCCTACACACCACCACAACGGTTACAGTCCATATTCAGACCATCTGCATTATATTTATGAGTGTCAGAAAGCTCTGGGTGACTGACACTGGATAGCAGAACGTTGTGGTCATAGCGAGGCAGAGATCATGTCCACATTTATGGTTTGATGTAACTATATTGTTTATTGGACAATGTGGTTTAGATTGAGCCCACTCAAAAACATCTTCCCCCTCCTGCGTTCCCATGGACTTAGTAAATTGCTTGATTTACGTAGTAGGGGATTACATTCTCATGCTCTCCCAGCTACCAGCAAACCCCCTTCAAACTGTGTTTTTTGTCTTTCTCTCATAAGCAACATGCTCATTCACAATCGCAGCTCACTCTCTCTCCACCCCCTGCACAGCACAGCTCAATGCAGAACATATGCTTCCAATGAGCTTCCATTTGTTGTAAACGAGGGTCCTGTAGATCCTACCCTCTCTCGTTCACAGATACAGACACACACACATAAAATGCTCACTTATTTTCTAAATTGAATCATAGGATGTCATTGAGGTTTGCCCCTGGAGATGTAATGTAAAACAAATCTGACAGAGGGCCCCCTTCCACATGGTGCAATTCTCAAACACACCACTAGAGGAGCCCCTACCTCACCAGACATGTTCAGATAACCACTACCAGTTTTTGTGGTGAAAAGCACAAAGCATTGATAAGCAGGTAACATAATTTCAACTACATGACTTAGTGAAATTGTTAACTACTTGTAAGAAGAAGTTTCCGAAACTTCCCTCACAGACACATGACATGATATGGCAATAAGCTATTTTATCTAAGATTTTCTCAATTCTATTTAATTTTTTATATTTTTTATATCACCTTTATTTAACCATGTAGGTTAGTTGAGAACAAGTTCTCATTTGCGACTGCAACCTAGCCAAGATAAAGCAAAGCAGTGTAACACAGACAACAACACAGAGTTACACATGGAGTAAACAATAAACAAGCCAATACAGATTGCTGTATTGTGAATGTAATGTCAGAGCCCTGTGAAATAAATGTGCTATTTTCTAAAAGGTAGGCTAATGATAAGTCAGAACTTATTTACCTACCCCATGAAGTGGATAACTACCAACAGGTAGGCTAGGTTATTTGTATAATTGTTTAGAATGACTAGTCATACATGATGAGGGAAAGTGCGCTAAGCCAGCAACAGCTCACTGGAGTCATCTCACCTCTCTCGTCCCGTCTGCGGCAAGATTTCCTGAGGCCAAGATGGTGTCGTTCTAAGCAGGAACCAAGATAACGTCGTTGTAAGCAGTGGCCAAGATGGCGTCATTGTCAGCAGAGGCCAAGATGGCGTCATTGTCAGCAGAGGCCAAGATGGCGTCGTTGTAAGCAGGAACTCAAAAGTCCTAAATTCAAACAGAAATTGAAAGGTTGACACCAACTATGGAAGGCGTGGATAAAAAGACAAGACAAACAACTTCTCTCATCGATGATGAATCTAACTTTTAGATTCTCATGACAAAAATAGTCATTCGAACACAAAGGCATTGGCCACGATATGACCTTGTTTTCAAGATTTTCTGATCGACTGATGATGATCATCTGAATCACATAATCAGAAGAGAAGACAGTTCTGATCAATTTGTTTTGTCCTTTTCCCCAGGTTAAGTTTACACACCCTCTCCTGGCGAGGAGGCATTTATAGTAAATCACCTTTTCCCCAGGTTAAGTTTACACACCCTCTCCTGGCGAGGAGGCATTTACAGTAAATCACCTTTTCCCCAGGTTAAGTTTACACACCCTCTCCTGGCGAGGAGGCATTTACAGTAAATCACCTTTTCCCCAGGTTAAGTTTACACACCCTCTCCTGGTGAGGAGGCATTTACAGTAAATCACCTTTTCCCCAGGTTAAGTTCACACATCCTCTCCTGGCGAGGAGGCATTTACAGTAAATCACCTTTTCCCCAGGTTAAGTTTACACACCCTCTCCTGGCGAGGAGGCATTTACAGTAAATCACCTTTTCCCCAGGTTAAGTTTACACACCCTCTCCTGGCGAGGAGGCATTTACAGTAAATCACCTTTTCCCCAGGTAATAAACAACTTCAACTATATAAAATCAATTCAAATTGTATTTGTCACATGTGCAGAATACAACAGGTGTAGACCTTACAGTGAAGTGCTTACGTACAAGCCCTTAACCGACAATGCATTTTTAAGAAAAATAAGTGTTAAGTAAAAAATAGATAAGTAAAAAATGAAAAATACAAAAATGAAAGAGCAGCAGTAAAATAACAGTTTCGAGGCTACAATTGAAGTTTACATACACTTAGGTTGGAGTCATTAAAACTTGTTTTTCAACCACTCCACAAATGTCTTGTTAACAAACTATAGTTTTGTCAAGTCGGTTAGGACATCTATGTTGTGCATGACACAAGTAATTTTTCCAACGATTGTTTACAAACAGATTATTTCACTTCCATAGTTGGTGGCAACCTTTCAATTTCTGTTTGAATTTAGGACATTTTGCCGACATCTGAGTTCCTGCTTACAACTGTATCACAGTTCCAGTGGGTAAGAAGTTTACATACAGTAAGTTGACTGTGCCTTTAAACAGCTTGGAAAATTCCAGAACATTATGTCATGGCTTTAGAAGGTTCTGATAGACTAATTTACATTATATGAGTCAATTGGAGGTGGCACTGTGGATGTATTACAAGGCTACCGTCAAACTCAGTGTATCTTTTCTTAACATCATGGGAAAATCAAAAGCAATCAGCCAAGACCTCAGAAAAAAATTGCAGACCTCCACAAGTCTGGTTCATCCCTGGGAGCAATTCCCAAATGCCTGAAGGTACCATGTTCATCTGTACAAACAATAGTACGCAAGTACAAACACCATGGGACCACGCAGCCACCATACCACTCAGGAAGGAGACGTGTTATGTCTCCTAGAGATGAATGTACTTTCGTGTGAAAAGTGTGAATCAATCCCAGAACAACAGCAAAGGACCTTGTCAAGATGCTGGAGGAAACAGGTACACAATTATCTATATCCACAGTTAAACGAGTCCTGTATCGACATAACCTGAAAGGCCACTCAGCAAGGAAGAAGCCACTGCTCCAAAACCGCCATAAAAAAGCCAGACTACGGTTTCCAACTGCACATGGGGACTAATATCGTACTTTTTGTAGAAATGTCCTCTGGTCTGTTAAACAGTTTTTTTAAACTGTTTGGCCGTAATGACCATCGTTATGTGTGGAGGTGCTTTGCTGCAGGAGGGACTGGTGCACTTCACAAAATAGATGGCATCATGAGAAGGAACATTATGTAGATATATTGAAGCAACATCTCAAGACATCAGTCAGGAAGTTAAAGCTTATTCGCAAATGAGTCTTCCAAATGGACAATGACCCCAAGCATACTTTAAAAGTTGTGGCACAATGGCTTAAGGACAACAAAATCAAGGTATTGGAGTGGCCATCACAAAGCCCAGAATCAATCCTATAGATAATTTGTGGGCAGAACTGAAAAATCGTGTGCGATCAAGGAGCCCTAGCAACCTGACTCAGTTACACCAGCTCTGTCAGGGGGAATGGGCCAAAATTCACTCAAGTTGTTGTGGGTAGCTTGTGGAAGGCTACCCGAAACGTTTGACCCACGTTAAACAATTTGTGAATGTTAACCTGCTTAAAGGTCTTACTCACATAGGCTACGGAGAGCGTGATCACACAGTCATCCAGAACAGCTTATGCTCTCTTGCATGCATCAGTGTTGCTTGCCTCGAAACTAACATAGAAGTCATTAAGCTCGTCTGGAGGGCTTGTGTCACTGGGCAGCTCGCGACTGTGCTTCCCTTTATAGTCTGTAATAGTTTGGAAGCCCTGCCACATCTGATGAGTGTCGGAGCCGGTGTAGTAAGATTCAAACTTAGGCCTGTATTGACGCTTTGCCCATTTGATGTTTCGTTTGAGAGCATAGAGCGATTTCTTAGAAGCTTCTGGGTTGGAGTCTTGAAAGCAGCAGCTCTACCCTTTAGCTCAGTGCAGATGTTGACTGTAATCCATGGCTTCTGGTTGGAGTATGTGCATACAGTCATTGTGGGGACGACATCATCGATGTACTTATTGACGAAGCCAGTGACTGATGTGATGTTCTCCTCAATGCCATTGGAAGAATCCCAGAACATATTCCAGTCTGTGCTAGCATCTGCTTCATCTGACCACTTCTTTATTGACCAAGTCACTGGTGCTTCCTGTTTTAGTTTTTTCTTGTAAGCAGGAATCAGGAGGATATAATTATGGCCATATTTGCCAAATGGAGGGCAAGAGAGAGCTTTGTACGCATCTCTGTGTGTGGAGTAAAGGTGGTCTAGAGATTTTTTTTCCTTTGGTTGCACATTTAACATGCTGGTAGAAATTAGGTCAAACGGATTTAAGTTTCCCTGCATTAAAGTCGCCGGCCACTAGGAGCGCCGCCTTTGATTGAGCGTTTTCCTGTTTGCTTTTGGCTGTATACCGCTCATTGAGTGAGGTCTTAGTGCCACTATTGGTTTGTGGTGGTAAATAGACAGCTACGAAGAATATACATTAAACTCTCTTGGTAAATAGTGTGGTCACTGCTTATCATGAAATTCTCTACCTCAGGCGAGCAAAACATTGAGACTTCCGTGCTATTAGATTTCATGCAACAGCTGTTGTTTACAAATATGCACAGTCCGCCACCCCTTGTTTTACCGGAGGCAGCTGTTCTATCTTGCTGATGCAGCGTAAACCCCGCCAGCTGTATGTTATTCATGTCGTTGTCCAGCCACGACTCGGTGAAACATAAGATATTACAGCTTTTAATGTCCCGTTGGTAGGATTGTCGTGATCATAGTTTGTTTGTTTTGTTATACAATGTTTGTACGTTGGCTAATAGGACTGATGGTAGAGGCAGGTTACCCACTCGCCATCGGATCCTCCCCGATATCTCCGTCTCTTTCTCATGCGAATCAATGGGATTTGGGCCTTGTCAGTGTCTGTAGTAAATCCTTTGCGTCCGACTAGTTAAAGAAAAATGTTTCTTCCAGTACGAGATGAGTAATCGCTGTCCTGATATCTAGAAGTGTTTTTCGGTCATAAGAGACAATGGCAGAGACATTATGTACAAAATAAAATAATGCAAAAAAACACACAAAATAGCACAATTGGTTAGGAGACTGTAAAACGGCAGCCATTACTAGTCTACACTACAACTTCAACTGATAGGTTTTGCTACTTGCACTATGGGTTTTAAAAACTCCCAAATGTAACATGATTAGCCCAACCTAATATGTGATAGCGTAGCTTTACTATGGAAGCAAGAGTAAAAACAGAATGGCTTACATTTCTGTGTAATGCTTACCTCAGCGTCAACAGCTGAGCTGGAACACTAGGTGAATCTCAAGGGCCACACATGCTTCAAATCTATATATCTCATCATACTGTAGCTACTGTGGTCATTGTATTGCAGGCCTTATAGTTTGCCTGCAACTAAAGAATAGCCCTTACTAACCCTTAGGCAGGTCTCCTTGGGACTCTCTGTATACTTGGTGGATGATACTCCATGGGTATGGTATGTCCACTGTCCATCTAACCCTAAGGGTGGATTGATAAATCCTTTTGTCAGAAATCAGTTGGATAATCTAAAAGTCAGATTGCATTGCTAACATTTTCAATAACCCTGGGTGATAGGTTAACTCAATTCAAACATTGAGTGCATGCAGCACCATCAGCATCTCAGATGAAAACAAGGCTTATTTTTTCTCTCAACATCATTCAATGTTCATACTGATGCTGATTTTTGTATGAAGCACATCATAGGTTTGTGTTCATGTTTAAAGTAAAGGCGTATTTCTAGGCCATCATTGCACACGGTGATTCAATTTGCTGTTGCTAGGGCGACGCTCTAATTTGGCCCTTGTAGTAGAAATTGTGGTTAGAGCAACAGGTGCCTGTTATTTTGGTCCCCTTAATGCATGGTGCTGTGTGTGTGTGTGTGTGTGTGTGTGTGTGTGTGTGTGTGTGTGTGTGTGTGTGTGTGTGTGTGTGTGTGTGTGTGTGTGTGTGTGTGTGTGTGTGTGTGTGTGTGTGTGTGTGTGTGTGTGTGTGTGTGTGTGTGTGCGTGAGTACCTTTGTGTCTTCAGAGGGACTGAAATACACGCCCGCAAGCTGAGACAAGAGGGAGCAAATGAAGGCACTGCGGTTCGCCGAGCGCCGCACCCAAGGGATCCACAGCATTTGTTTACCGGCTCCCCGTGAAGGTGTGAGGCTTGAAAAAATGTGTGTGCGTGTGTGTGCATAAACCTCGATAAGCACACACCCACTGCACATACAACAACTCATAGTCCCTTTCTACCTCTCTCCTATTCACTCAAAAGCAAACCAACTGCCACCCAGTTTGACCTTTCAATGTTTCCCTTGCACTGCTCGGGCAAGGAGGTGAATCCTAGGTTAGATCAGATATTATGTAGGTGACAGGGTGCTGGTCTCTACACTGGTTAGAGTGCAGATTTTAGTTCTCTGGATTTGAGTGGAACACACTGCTCTGCACTGGGTTTATACAGAGAAGATGCTTATTTCAGTGTCCCCCACCTGTCCCCCACCCATACCATGGATATATTCAGTAGTCATTGCTTTACAAATACAACTGTCTCTTTTGCAAACTGTCAGCTTCATGTAGCTAGTTGTGTGACCGCTCAATAAGATACCATCTGAATTGATAGTAATTGCCATCATCTGGAACAGATTGGCAGGGTGTTCCATAGCAGATGTGAGTTACAGGGCCATGCTGACAGGAAAAGAGATGGCTTAGGTCAGAGAGGAAGAAGTGAGAGGTTTTACTCAGGCCAAAGTCTCTCCAAGAAAATAAGCCCATGAAGTGAGGAATTTTTGTATTGAGGTGTAACAGTATAACTTTAGACCGTCCCCTCGCCCATACCCGGCGTGAACCAGGGACCCTCTGCACACATCAACGACAGTCACCCACGAAGCATCGTTACCCATCGCTCCACAAAAGCCACGGCCCTTGCAGAGCAAGGGGAACTACTACTTCAAGGTCTCAGAGCAAGTGACGTCACTGATTGAAACGCTATTTACCGCACACCGCTAACTAAGCTAGCCGTTTCTCAAAACTTTATATTGTAGTTGTGCCTGTTGTCAGAGACATATATAGAGGACTCATCATGGACATAACCTGTTTTTGCATCGACTTTGCCATTGAGGGCTTCCAGTCAACATTACATTTTTTTTACATTTAAGTCATTTAGCAGACGCTCTTATCCAGAGCGACTTACAAATTGGTGCATTCACCTTATGAGATCCAGTGGAACAGTCACTTTACAATAGTGCATCTAAATCTTAAAAGGGGGGGGGGGTGAGAAGGATTACTTATCCTATCCTAGGTATTCCTTAAAGAGGTGGGGTTTCAGGTGTCTCCGGAAGGTGGTGATTGACTCCGCTGTCCTGGCGTCGTGAGGGAGTTTGTTCCACCATTGGGGGGCCAGAGCAGCGAACAGTTTTGACTGGGCTGAGCGGGAACTGTACTTCCTCAGTGGTAGGGAGGCGAGCAGGCCAGAGGTGGATGAACGCAGTGCCCTTGTTTGGGTGTAGGGCCTGATCAGAGCCTGGAGGTACTGAGGTGCCGTTCCCCTCACAGCTCCGTAGGCAAGCACCATGGTCTTGTAGCGGATGCGAGCTTCAACTGGAAGCCAGTGGAGAGAGCGGAGGAGCGGGGTGACGTGAGAGAACATGGGAAGGTTGAACACCAGACGGGCTGCGGCGTTCTGGATGAGTTGTAGGGGTTTAATGGCACAGGCAGGGAGCCCAGCCAACAGTGGGTGTGGATTCCTATGAGTTGGGAGCATTCAGCCAATGAAGAAGAACATTTCAAATGGATTACTTTAAAATGGAGATATCCTCAATGGCGCTGCCCATGCAGCGCTGCCCATGCTGTCAGAGATGCCATAATGGCACAGATGAAAGATGAGTCCTCTATCTGTCTCTATGGCCTGTTGTTCACATGCGTATCTGCCCTGTCATTGGCTAGAATGGTCCCACCTGATCTCACCGTCTCCCGCCTGCCTTCCATCTTTGAGGACATGTATTTCCATTGTTAGATCAGTCACTTAACTATCTTGTCAATATAATAGACAATCGTTGCTTCGGCCCTGTCCTCTTGGAAATGAGTTTTTCTCCAAAAACACCCAAATACGTCCTTTTAGAAATGGACAAGCTCTCAGTATAGTGATGCATGTCTTTTGATTTTGTACAAATGAAATTGTCTCACTCCAAACTATATCCATCATGTTATATTCCATTTTGTTGCGATTCGAGCGATACCTCTCCATCCATTCTAGCGGCAGGCTACACAGAGAATGGAACTGCTGGATAGGGGAAACAGATTGAGTCCCACAAATTGGAATGCAACTTTGTAGATGAAGCTCAGAATGTGTACAACATCTAAAGACATGATGTTAACATCAAAAATAGAGATTTGGTTGTAAAAAAAAAAGATAACTTCTCCTTTAAGTCTCTAACATGGAGGCACATGTCAGTTCTAATTGGTCTTCAGAAGTACCACAGCTTTCTTGTTTTAAGGGAATGGGGTCTACCCATACCCATCTTTTGAACTCTAGCTGTTGATCCACACTGTGGACATGAGTTAAGGCCTGGTGTCTGTGGTCCCATATGAGTGGAGAGAAGGGGAGTAGTGTGTTGGTATGAGGGCTAGAATATTTATGGCCTGGTCTGGCCTGCAGCGTGCTGCTCTGCTCTGCTCTGCCCCTAGGTAGTTAAGGCAGTCAGCATGTCCACCTTTGAACCACTGATCTCCTGGCTAAAGCCTGACACAGTTTGGGTCTGCAACTTTCTCTCCTATCTCCCTGGTCTCCTGGACCATCTCAAGTCCCTCTGTTATGTACACTTCCAGGGAGGGGGACTCCTCTGACCCTAACCCAGCCCTCCTGAGACCCCTTCCCCATGAACCTCTGTAGGAAGAGGAGGGAGTTGGGTTCTGCCCACGTTGCGTGAGGCACCACCGGTGTTCCGTGCTCTGTTATTCCAACTCTCTGGTTACAGTCCTAAACCCAAGGGGGTCTTTAACGTCCTGGAGATCACGACCCTGGCTGTTAACAGCTACAAGGGAAAGACCCTCTACATTCTGCCCTAGACTCTCCCCGTGTTACCAATCCCCTCCTGTGGCTAACCTAGTCCCTTGAGGTGTGTTGCCTCCCTCTCAGTATAGGAACCCTCTTGTAGACCCACAGTATTTGCTTGCTTTGACAAGGCCACTGAGATGATTGTTGGCCAAATAGGATGAGGAACTATTTGCTCTGCATATCCCAAAATCTTAAACCACTAAACCACACACGTGGTACAGATCAGACGGTGAAGATTATGTTATGTCCAACCACTGACTTACAGTATTGTATCTTTATTTCATCAGATATTTGCACTGAGTCAAAAATGATATCTAGGCTACCATACAGTTAAAAGAAATTGAAATGTACTTAGATTTCACAGTTAGAAATAGATGTTTGATCATTCAAATAATATACTAAATGTATAGCCTAGTTTTCAACTGAATATTCCATTTTAGTTTTGACCCCTGTTCTGACCTGGCCATTTGTCTTTTTGAAAGAATGGCAGTTTTCAACCCAGTTAGAAATGTCGATTATCTCCCAGACTATTACCTTCTTATGTACCACAGTTGAACTTGTCAGAGCCAATTGAAATGCTGTAATTGAAGCTTGATCCGAAAAATGCCCAAGGCCCTTTTGCTATTTTTGTCTAAATTACACCTGTCATTGTTTTTTTTATCTATGAGCATGTCTTTCAAGATAACGATTGTGTGTTGGCATGGGAAAGTTTTGTCTCCCCTGTCATTTGTGTGTGATCTCAAGTTCACTCACAGGGATAATTTAATCTCAAACGTATTCAACAATAAAGAGAGAGAGAGCTTGACATCAGGTGCTCAACGGTAAACCATTCCGTTCTGCAACCTCAGAAGCTCCTAATTCATTGACTGGAAGTTAAGTAAACTTTGTTTTAAATGTACTGACTGATTAGATAATGTGTCTATATTGCAGAACAACTTGATACAGGCTAAAACAATCTACTTTGTATCTTTGCTTACAAACCACTACCAATGCACAAATGTGAGGCAATGCTTTCAGTTTGTGTCATTGAGTTCAACATTTTGGAGTGCATAGTGATGATCACATGTTACGTCTGGCCAGGTAGGGCAAGGATTTCCTCCTGGAAGTGTCTGGCAGGAAAGGGTGTAATGGTGATTCAGTGGAAGGCTGGAGTCCTGTCTGAGGTAAGGAGCCCCCCATGGTGAGTAGCAGAGCTGCCCCATCTCCCTCTCTAGTCCACCCCCACTTCTCCCACATCTCCACCGTCTCTCTCCCCTCCTCTCCCTCTCTAGTCCACCCCCACATCTCCCACACCTCCAACAGCCCTCTCCCCTCCTCAGGCTCTCCTACCGTCTCTCAGCCTCTGACCATGACCCCATGACCTCATGCACTGTGGGGTGGTTCTGGTTCCTATTTATAAAGGTGGGTTTCCTCCAATTCCATTGTCATCATCCCATCCTCCTCTTTCCATGGCTTCCCTTCCTCTTTTCATCTGTGGTCCTTTCTTCCAATTCCTGTTTGTGAGAGTCCCATGGCTGGCTGCCAGGCAGGCGGGCGGTCATCTTGGGAGCTGTTTGGTCATCTCTCCTAATTATCCATGGTTAAAGGCAGGGTGTGGTGAGAGAGAGAGAGAGAGAGAGGGAGAGAGAGAGAGAGAGAGAGAGAGAGAGAGAGAGAGAGAGAGAGAGAGAGAGAGAGAGGGAGAGAGAGAGAGGGAGAGAGAGAGAGAGAGGGAGAGAGAGAGAGGAGAGAGAGAGAGAGAGAGGGAGAGAGAGAGAGGGAGAGAGAGAGGGAGAGAGGGAGAGAGGGAGAGAGAGGGAGAGAGAGAGCAGACTGCCACTGGACCACTGAGTCATGTCTGGACCGGTTATATCCTATACTCATCTTCCTGGCTGGCTCACAATGAGTTGGGATGGAGTAGGCCTATGTACACACACATCAATGGAAAGTTTTTTACTCCAGTCAACATCCACTTGATTGGTCATGCTATTCATTCTATTCATTTTGACATCCCTGTGCTTGAAGGTTATGGTTTGTAATAAATGTGGCCTATACTTATTTTTGAATATTCCATTTTTATTAACTTTGATAATGTTGTCTCTTGTATGTGGAAATATGTGTTCTCTGGATGTACTGTAAATAGGTCTAATTCTTTTCTAAAATGAAAATCTTAATTTGTCGTACTTTATTAAATGTGTCTTCTTTTTTGCGGAAAAACATAGCTTTCTCAGTTGCATGGTTGAAAAACAGATCTTTTTTAATGACATGATTTAATGTATAGGCTTATACTATGTAAGGCCCCTCCATACAGAGATATACCAAACAAAGAAGTCTTATAAAAGTTAGCAACTTTCTTCAGTAGTCAGGAGACCTTTATTTCTAAATCTATAAAGAATAAGGCTAGGGCTAGGAGCATAGTTGTCTCTGATTACAGAGATTCTTGCCAGTCCCAATTAAGATCTCAGGTCCCCAGAGAAGCCTTTTTATAGTCAAACAGGAACCTACGTTCCCCTCTGGGCTTTGCTTCATCTGTGGGCATGACACACTTTCTTCATATTTAGTCTGCTTTTTTCTCCATTGTTTTGACGTCTTCCATTTGATTGACAGCTAATCTTAGCCAAGATTGAAAATATTTATATTTTTGTTAATGAAACGACAGTGTCGAAAGGTGAGAAACTAGAATGTAGAAATGTTTTAGTGCCTTAATTCAAAAAAGGAAGTTTCATGTAAACATCACATGTGCTGGAATGTGCAGTGTTTACTCAAACAATGGACGAAGTGTTTAAATCAACGATTTAATATGAAGAATGCAAAGTTGATACAAGAATCTAATAAAGAAATTCAACAAATGAATTCAAAGTCAACAACGAGCTAGAGAATGGTGATAATGCATGAATGGTTGACCATGATACATATTTTGTTCTTTGCTGCCTCCCATCAACTAGGAACTGATGCAAACGGAGACCTGCAGAGGTAAAAGGCCCCCGGAGAGGCCTTCTGACAATGGATCAAAATGAGACCCCAGACAATGGACCCCCAAGTCCCTGACAATGTTCCAGGCCTTGTCCAGATCCAGATGCTTGTCTCATCCTGGGCTGGCCGGACGGAGTGAGAAAACGTGTATGGTTTGATTACTTGGACCTTGTGTTTGTTTGAGCCAAGGTTACGGCCCACCTGGATGTAAAAACACCCAGACAGACGGGGGGTTAAACTCTCACTCTGCTTTTATCTCACACAGACATCTGTTGCTGTGAGCCTCCCAGATGTTTCCTGCCCGGCTGGGCTGCTGGTGTATGGTAGTGGTGGTAGTAGAGCACTGGGCCCAACCCTGCTCACTCTCCTGTTCTCCTGAGCCTTTCATGCTGATAGTATTTTGGCAACTTGACTGAACAATTCCAAAATATCATCATGCGGAGGACGTTGTTATTTTTGTAGTCAATATAACTAGCATGTCGGCTCTTCCATGAGGACAAACAGGAGTGATGTCATTTTTCATTGTGAAGTGTTCTTATCCAGATACATTATGTAATTGTACTAAGAACCAGTGTGTCAAGTTGTCAACCACACTGCGAAGACTTAGCTAAAACAAAATGAATCAGGAATTAGGATTGCTAATCTGGCAGGTTCTGTATATCAGTGTAGGCCTACATGACAACCTCCACACCACTCTCTCCTTTATAAAGGCCTTTGTTTTGGTTTATGGACATAACTTGGAGAAGCGCCAAAGTCACCTTTGCTCTAAGTACCCTTCCATACTGGAAGGTAAGGGATCATTCAGCCATTATATTTAATATGCTCAGACAGAGATGTGTATCTGCTCCTCAACATGTTGGTATCAACAGGTGTCTAGACTAGTACACACTAACATTATTACAATGATTCATTATATCACATCTTCATCAAATCTGTTTTTAAGTGTCTTACCTTGGATAAATTAACTTATAGAAGAGTAGGTGTGTACATTCATCCACCCCATGTAAGATATCCCTGTCACTGCAATATACATTATTATTATTGTTATTATCATCATTTCATTCTTTATTACTATTATTATAGACATTTATGTATTTTAGGTATAACATGTTTTTATGTTTAACATGTTTTAATGTGGCTTTTTGTAATCTCATTAATATGGAACATGTTGATGTTTTCCGATTGATTTCTTCTGCTCTCATTCTTGTCCTTTACTGTGTACACCAACAGTTTATCCAGCCTGGTGGCTGGTTGTTATTCAAGCTAAATTATATAGGTACAGACTTTGAAAAACTGGTCCAGGACTTTGAACGTTGAACTCATTTCCACAACTGTTAAGTAAATTGGCTCCTTCTGAAGTGAGTATAGACTTTACAGTTACCGCAGTCTGATAGTAGGAGACAGTGCTCTTACGACAGGGAGAGTCACTCTATCATCTGTCAGGCCTGGAGTCTGCCTGCTTCCCTCCTCCCGAGTCTTTCCCCAGTCTGGGGTGCTGGATGAGGGGGAGCTATCTATGATGGAGGAGGACAGATAACAGTGTCTGGAGCCCAGAGGGAGCCCTGATTCCATACAGTACACAGTGGCTAGAACCACATGAATCCCCAGAGAGGTTCAGACACATGGGGACCTGTCACAGTGAGCCTTTGGTTTGCCTCTCTGGCTCCATCTAACTTTAGCCTACATAGCCCAAATCCTGTCAGTATTGTTTGCTAGTTGTACGTTTATTTCAGGCTGTAGCGACCTGGTTGTGTATAGCTGTGTGGGTAATGTACCTGTATATAGATCTTGTTTATATACAGCTCTACAGTTTGATTATCCTATCCATTAATGTACAAACAATCTCAACGTGTGGTTTGATCGCATTGCCCCAAGAAACTAATTGCATTCCATGTGATATTTTCCTGTTGTTATGGTATCATGTATCAAGGTAAGACCCAAGTGAAGACTGTGTGAAGTAACAATGTTTATTGTAACAACAGGGGAAGGCAAATCGATTATCCAGAGTAGGAGGAAAAGTACAGGATGGCAGGCAGGTTCCAGGACAGGCAGAGTGGTTAGGCAGGCAGGTACAGGGTCAGGACAGGCAGAGTGGTTAGGTGGGCGGGTACAGGGTCAGGACAGGCAAGGGTCAAAAACCAGGAGGATGAGGAAAAGAGAGGCTGAGAAAAGACAGGAGCTGGAAGGACAAACGCTGGTAAGATTGACAAACAAGACAAACTGGCACAGACAGACAGAACACACAGGTATAAATACCCAGAGGATAAGTGGGGAAGATGGGTGACACCTGGAGAGGGTGGAGACAAGCACAAGGACAGGTGAAACAGACCAGGGCGTGACAAACAGTTCTTTGGCAAATGGTTTCTTTGTATGTTAAATACCATCCACTTGTTTGCTCTGTCTCGTAGTGGAAAGAAACATATGGCTGAGTGCACAGAGAAGCATGAGCTGCCTGTCACACTATCATCACATGATACCTGAGGGGCTTTATATCTAGACAGATATCAGAGAGAGACAGTATGTCACGCCCTGGTCTAAGTATTTTGTGTTTTCTTCATTATTTTGGTCAGGCCATGGTGTGACATGGGGTTATTTATGTGGTGTGTTTTGTCTAGGGGGTTTTTATAGGTTATGGGATTATGGTTAGTGGGGTTGTCTAGAAAAGTCTATGGTTGCCTGGAGTGGTTCTCAATCAGAGGCAGGTGTTTATCGTTGTCTCTGATTGGGAACCATATTTAGGCAGCCATATTCTTTGAGTGTTTCGTGGGTGATTGTTCCTGTCTCTGTGTTGGTTTGCACCAGAATAGGCTGTTCAGGTTTTCGCGGTACGTTTATTGTTTTGTATTGTTCGTATGTTATTAAACATGTATTGTAATAACCACGCTGCATTTTGGTCCTCTCCTTCGACGAAAGAAAACCGTAACACAGTAGTACTGTTTGGTGTATTTGTTTTTAGCTTGCAGAAACGTAGCCGCCATCTTTCCTCTCCTCGCCCACAAGTAAAAAAACAGAACTGAATTTTCATTGGTTAATTCTCATTTTTAGTGTAGACAGGTTTCTGAAGAATGACTGTTATAAATGTGACTCTGAGGTTGTTAATCTGCTCTGATGTTGGCAGACAGCCATGATAGACTTAGATGCGGTTATTGACTCTAAAGTTTGATGTTCTATAATGTACCCATATGGTTAATGATTTTGCAATGTTTTGTCACTGAGGTTTTTGTGCTTGTACCACCCCAGGCTCAACATCATTTATAACATGGATTTCACTCACCACATCACATGTTTCAGGTAGCTCAAATATGCATTGCTTGATTACACTTATTTGCATATGAGATCTGAAATAAATAAGCAAATGATCAGCCAAATGTTCCTGCACATTGATGGTAATGTTTGGTAGACGACTGTTGACAAGACAATGGCTGACATACAGGCCCAGTGTACATGCTTTCAGGTATTTACAGTGTCACTAGTTCAGCCTGGGCATTTTCTGAACCGTGTTTGAATTGTATTCGCTTGGAGGAACTGAAGATCATTTGAGGTGCTGCTAGATGTGAATCTGTGATAGATTCAGAGTTATTTCCAGTGATCCTCTATTTCTAGTGAGGAACTGTACCTACTGGCATTGATATACAGAGGCTTTAAGGCATTGGGATCTATTTAATATCCTCCTACGTTTCATTTGAGTTATAAGGATCACAGGATATTTATAGTACTGCCAAGATGTGTGATTCTTTCCAGACTGCTTGGCTGGGCTTTGGGGAGTGCCCAGGCCCAGCAGATGGTTATTTTATTCACCTTCTCTCCTTTTTCTTCTCTCTCTCCCGCTATGTACTTTTTCATGAAAACAATCAGCTGAGTATTTTGGAAAAAGGCGAGGAAATCCATCAGATCTGCAAACCAGCACCCAACCCCAGTGTCATCAATTCTGGATGCTTCAAAGTAGCAGGAAGTGGAGGCCTAATAAGGTGTATCCTCCAGGCTTCCTGTTAGGCTAACCCTGGAACCCTGGGCCAAGTTACTTTAGACCTGACACTGGATCCTCCCATTTGACCCCCACACTTAAACTGGGGCCATTATGTGGTCAAGGTAGCAAACTCACCACTCAACATGTCTCAGTGGTCATTTTGCTTTAGAGTAGACCGCCATGGTAGATCTTTGAGTCATTGTTCATTAAAAATACAATCCCATTACGCATTTAATACAATGTCTAGAATTACAGGAAGAAAGTACTTTATATTATTTTCTCATCAAACTAAGAAAACACACAAAACCCCAAGAAAGGTCCATGATTTCATTCCTATGTTCCTCTGCTCTCTGGGGACTGCAGCCTAGTGATGAAGGGGTAGACTTAGTCCGTCAGCAAGAGACCCCGCCCACCCCAGGGAAGGAGGGGCGGCAGTGGGTTGCCGTGTGCATCAACACTCATCTCAGCTGGGCTGGAGTGTCTGCATGGTCTCATCTTCAAATTGAGCTTGGCTTTGAACCATTAGGATCAGCCTCTCCTCGCCTGGTTCAGAGATAAGATGCCTAGATTAGACATGTTGAAAGGATATGTTTTCAATTTGACTCGTGCCACCCTCCTCCTCCCCCACATCTCCAGCTCCCCAACCTCTCCTCTTCCCCCACCTCTCCTCCTGGCTCCCCTCTTTCCCTTCTCCTCCCTGTCTGCCTCCCTCTGTCTGCCTCCCTGTCTGCCTGGGCCATGTGTCTGACTGCTGACTAATTCCCCTGTGGAGAGGGGGAGCCAAACGGTGGATCGATAAATTATTTCTTTATGCATCTGCAGGTAAATAAAAAAACCTGTCTCTGGTTAAAAATACATGAATCCCTTGTCTGCTGTGCCACAGATGCTCCACATGAATGTCTTCCTGGCCTTCCCCGGAGTAGCTCTGTCATTTCTAAACTGTTTTTACATGCAGACCCAACAGACATTTTTTATCTCCTCAATAGCACAGAGCTCTGCAGAACATTAAACCAAATGCAATGTTCAAGATGCAAAATGTCTCCCATAACATAGCTAGTGTGTGTGTGTGTGTGTGTGTGTGTGTGTGTGTGTGTGTGTGTGTGTGTAAGCACAGGTGTGTGTAAGCATGTATGTACTGTATGCACATCTGTTGAAGCAGAGTTGCAGCTATTTAAGCTATTCAGGTTGACCCCAGTGAGCTAATGAGTTGATAGTGCACAGCAATTGTTTTAGTCAATTAAAAGATCCTATATTTCATTTTTCTAAGTCGGTGTTTCTTTCTCATAAGCTGCTTCTATAAGCCTTGCTAGTAACTATACTTCATAAACAATCTAGCCCTGGTTGGGTAAATCCAACACTAGCTGCGGGTTGTAATAATTGTGTTTTTGTGTGAGTCCCTTTGAGGCTTTCCTTATTACATTTAACAAGGTCTGAAATATTCAACAATATTCAACAATCCAAGAGAGCTCTCCGGCCTCTAGGTCATCAGGCTGCTGATTATCCCACACACCTCTCACCATCGTCAAGCGCACCCGCGCCTCATGACACTCACCTGGACTCCATCACCTCCTTATTTATCTTCCCTATATCTGTCACTCCCCTTGGTTCTTTCCTCAGGTGTTATTGACTCTGTTTCATGTCGATGCGTTGTGTGTGTGTCGTGTTTATTGTTTTGTTTATTTATTGAAACACTCCCTGTACTTGCTTCCTGACTCTCAGCACACATCGTTACAAGTTCATTGAAAAGCCCATGTGGGTTTTGAATATTTTTCTCATGAGCAAGGCATGCTGTTTAGGACCCCACCTGCACACACTCTTTATCCCTCCAGATGTTCTCTCTAAGCAATGCAGTGTTGGGAGATATGGATCTCTGGCTCTGGTCTGGTAGCTTGCTGATAGTCATCACTTACAGTATAGTAATGACAACACACTCTCGTCTCATTGGAGCTCCTCAAGCCCCAGAGTTTACTTTCAAAGCAGCTGCCATCGCTGGAGAGAGTCTGCTATAAACAAACGTCTTTAGGCTGAGAACAGTTTGGTTTGAGACAATGTGTTTACACAACCAATGTACCACGCTGGTGTAGGTCAGGATGGGTTTTCAAATGATATGAGATTTAGTAATGAGATGCAGATGTGTGTCTGTAAATTAATTTGGATGCAAGACACTTTTGTTTACAGTTGCATTCATTTTTCTTGAAGCTTCTTACGGTCCAAAAATATTTGAGAATAGCGTTGGGTTGCAGGTCCCAGAGAGTGGTGTTGTTTTAGTTCAAACGCGGTGACTGCACAGAGCTCTGTGTTGTGGTGCGCTGCAGAGATGTCTTCTGGGGTGTTGTCGCGCTGCGATGCGTGCCTGATAAAGGTGGTTTCCTGCTACTGCTCCACTTAGCTGGGAGAGATAGTGAAAAGTGCAATCACAGCTGAAAGGGAAGATCCAGTGTGTGCACCCACATGTGTATGTTCATGTTTTTATTTTATTTAACTAGGCAAGTCAGTTAAGAACAATTTCTTATTTACAATGATGGCCAAACCCGGACGAAGATGGGCCAATTGTGCACCGCCCTATGGGACTCTCTATCATCACGGCTGGTTGTGACACAGCCTGGAATGTGACCAGGGTCTGTAGTGACTCCTTCTGCACTGAGATGCAGTGCCTTAGACCACTGCACCACCTGGGAGACTGTGTGTGTGTGTGTGTGTGTGTGTGTGTGTGTGTGTGTGTGTGTGTGTGTGTGTGTGTGTGTGTGTGTGTGTGTGTGTGTGTGTGTGTGTGTGTGTGTGTGTGTGTGTGTGTGTGTGTGTGTGTGTGTGTGTGTGTGTGTGTGTGTGTGTGTGTGATCAGCGGAGCACGTCCTCTGGCCATTGCAGGGAAGGAGTGGCGATTTGAACAGTCCCTGTTGGCAGCTCTACAACACACTAATGGTTGCCAGGTTAATTTACCCAAAAAACAGACCTTTTCTCTCTCCTCCCTTATCTACTTTGCTGCATGGGGGGAAGAGAGAATGGGGTGTTCAAGCTAGAGTAGCACTCTTTTTGGTGCACATCTGTCCTTTGGCAGTGTTTTGGCAGTGCAGTCTAAGTTTGGAAAGTTGGTGTATTTGTAGTCTGCAGAGTATAGAATTGCACGTATTCATAAGCATGAACATTTCAGGAGGAGTTTGTTCTTGTCCACGCAAGCCGTTGTAACAAGAGAAAACTTCTCTCACTAGTATGTATTCTGCAGTCAGTGACTGTCCTGTTGTAAATCAGTCTCCATATCAACTAAAACTACTCACACCACTGCTGCACTGGTTGGCTCTCCCCTTCCCTGCCTCTCTCCTCTGCACTGGGGCTGGAGGCTGGAGCACAGGCCAAGTCCCCAACAACACATCTGCCTTTGGGCTGATCCGAGCCTTCTTGCTGTGCTGCAGGGGGAGGATGTGAGAACGGTGGGCCCTGGCCTTTCCCAGCCAACAGCCACGGCCCAGGAGATTGCCATAGAGCGAGTCCGCCTCGCCTCGCTCAACCCTGTGATGTGGGAATGGGAATCGCCTGGGAGGGAGGGAGGGAGGTTGTTGTCCCACTGAGTGGACTGAGGCACCCATCCCGGCCCAGCACAGTTAAAGATAGTTAGCTCTGTGTGTGCTTTCTCTTCTGTTGTTTCGCCTTGCCTCATAGACCGACAACAGTGCCACACAAGTGGTCGGGACTGGAGTCTCCGCGGCCAAGTGGCTCCAGGGGTTATGACCTCTTTCTGACTTCATTTAGGAGCAGTGTGTAAACATGTTAGCATTGTTGCAGAAAATGGTCACTCCAGGGTTAATAATTAATGTTATTCCCCCTTGTGTTCCTCATTTGTTTTTCTAGCATACTACACTTTCTGCCCTTTGTCCTTTTTCAACTCGTTGCTGTAGTTTCTCTTTATTCAGCTATCACCTCTCTTGTTCTTACTTCAAACAACTGTCAGAATTATTACAAGTATCGAAACCACTTACATTGTGTTATGACTCAGATCCAGCTACCTCAATAGACTGTTAGTGTGTATGTATTACACAACCACTATCATAACTGAAGAGACTACAGGGTGGTTTGTGAGTAATCTTTAGTCTAACCCCACCATGTTACACTGATAAGGAGCAGGAGTGTCTGCTCTGGCTCAGACATGAGAACCAGACCCCCCTCCTCCCCTCGTTCCCTCCCAACACATCTCTGCTAGACGCCACACCCCCAAAGAGAACACTGGGGGCAACCTAAGGGCCAAACTTAGACCAGCAACCTTCATCTGGGCTTAGTGAGGGGTTTCAACATCCCTGTTCAGTCTATAGTGCTATGAGAATCAAGAGGACTACCTCCTTCGCCTACACCTCCTTTGTCATGAAGCTGTCATTCCTAGAAGCATTCCAGTTCCAACTGGAAAATAACTGCTTTTGGGCAGTCACACACACTCACAAACACATACACACATGCAGACACACACACAGACACATACGCAGACACACAGATATAATACACAGACCCACACACATATATACAGACACACACACATATACACAGACACACATGCAGTCACACAAAGTTATGGGAAGTTCTTCCAACACTAACTCAATGTCCATATGTCACTGGGATCCTTGTGTGGGAAAGTGGGTGACCTGAGCTGAGTTTGTCTGCTATGCAGTGTGTGAAAAACTGCTTTCCTTCCTTCCCCTCACTATTGATTGTATGTGTTACATTGTATTTTCTCTCTTGTCTTTTAAAGTTTAATTGACTCAGTGGGGTGGTACCCAGCTGGCACAGACAGACGCCTAACTGTGGTTTATAGTAGGCCTTAGTCACTTGGAGGGCCCTGTTTATATTGCTGCCTGAGTCTGGGCAACGCATGCTTGGGAAGCAGGCCCAGGGAACCTTTCCTCACTATTTTTTACACTTTTTCTCTCTGGCTTTCATGAGATACACGCAATGTAAGCCTAAGGGCCTTGGGGGTGTATGGGGGGGGGGGTGCTCGGTCATAGGACGGAGTTTGGACAGTGTCTTGTGATGTCACTCTCTGACACAGTGAGAGGAGGCTGATGTGTCTACTTAGTCATACAAGAAGATTGTGTGGAAAAATACTACTGGTAACGTGGCGTAGTTGATTGCATGATTTCAGCTTTCATGGAGAGATGCAGTGGTACTTACCAAACTATATTCTAGGTATTGTACACTGTGGGTGTGTGGAATGTTGCCATCCACTGAAAATAACCAGGGGAGATTATGATTTTGTAGTGTGATCGTGAACAAGGAGAAATATGCCACTGATTAACTTTAGAGCAACTTTGTGAATGACTTCAAGAAACCTCTGTTTCCAAATATAGACCGTGTTACCATTTGAACTACAGTGAAAAGAGAACATGTTTCCATGTTCTTGACAAACTGAAACCTTATCGAGCCATAATCACCTCTCTATTAACTCCTTCAGAGTTTTCCATATTACATCAGTAAGGCTGTGACATTTTAAATACAGAAAACGAATAAATGAAAAAGTAAGGGTGACTATGATCTCTGACCTTTAGGAGCTCGTGCTCGTTCCCTTGAAGAACATCGTCTTTCCATTAGCAACTGCAGCACCAAAGAGCATTGATGTGGAACTCCACCTGTGACCAACTTCTGCCGTTGAGATGCCTACTCATGGGCAGAAAACCACTCAAACCCACCAAGTCCCATTGGCCTTCTCCCCTGGCGCCCTAGCTGCCCTGACCACTTGCAAAGCCACCGACCAGCAGACAAATCAGTTCAGGAATGTTTTCTTGTGTAAGTTTTTGCCCGCCTAGTTTATGGCTCAAGGCAGATGAGAGATATTTTACTGTATTATTGCAAGAAAAAAGATAGGCAAATACTCAGGGCTCTAATAATCCCTATTGCTGAAGCGATTGAGCCAACATATGCAACATTTACCGTGAATGCTGTTTTTGCCAATGAGGGAGCATTGCCTTTAAAATGTAATTGGACTTTAGCGCAGAATTTCCATGATATGGATTGAATAGAGCCCTTTAATGTGAAGCGAGAAAGAAGCAGGTCACCAATTCCCCATGAGTCACTAAGGAATGTGGGATAGCAGGTGCTGAATATCACTTTCATTTATTTTCCCCCTCTTCTGCTTAATTAGCACAGGCTGCAGTCACACACATTCATCTATATTTGTTCTGTGTCCATGTTTTTATTTTTGGTTATTGCCAGCGCTTGCACTCTGGCATCCTGGTCAGCCACTTCTGAGAGGGAGACCCCAATTCCCACAGTCAGAGGTAACCAAAGGGACACACAACTCTTCTACTTTCACAAGTGCCTGTGGAGCAACTACAGGAAAGAAGACGGTCAATTAAAATACTCGTAATCTTTTATTTGCGTTCAGTTCAGGTTGGATCAATGAGATTGACCAGAAAATGTCAAAAGACACAACCTAAAAACCCGGTCCGTAGTTTTACCCTAGCTCCCTCTTGACAGAGATAGTAGATTTAATGCCAGTCCAGGCCAGCCATGAGATTACCCAGGAAGAGCAGTCAGCACTACTGGGCACTAAATCACAACAGCTTCAGCAGGAGCTTCAGCAGCAGCAGGCCAGAGAGTCAATGAAGTTAAGGGTCAAAGGTCAATGGGAAGGAAGCTCAAGCACAGTCTGCATCTACTTCTGAGGTTATTCTCTGGTACTCACTAGAAAACAATGACGTGTTTGTGCCTTAGAGCTAATATGTTTGTTGTACCGTTTATCAGTGGCTGTTCAGGAAATGATGGTAGTGTGTGGTTCACTTCTGGCATCAGAGCTACAGTGTTTGTTGTACTTGATTTATTGATGTATACGACATCCATTGTGTTTGCACTGCACAGTACAGGTTGAACAGAACATCTTTGTGGGATTTGGAAAAATCCTTATCCTTTCTCTGACTAACATTTATCTCCAAAAACCTGTTTCCCATGTTCAGCCTTGAAGCCTCGGAGTGGTTATCTGGCAGAAATAATACAGTAAGACAGCCTCCTTAGCGTGTGTGTTTTTGTTTGCCTACAGTGATTCGCCATGCTTATTTCTGAATATGTATGGAAAGTACCTGCTATGATAAGCAGGGTTTTCACTATTTATTGATTTGATTTGCATGGTTGAAAGTCACGCAAGAAGAGCTACAACTGACCACACATGAGGCTGAAATAGTTTAATTAAGGGGGAGGAGCTGGGAGTTGAAGTTAAAGGGGGAAAGGCAAGCTACATTTGAAGAGAAAAGAGAGCGAGTAGAAGTCAAGGGGCTTTGGTGAAGAGGGTTGACCCTAGCCCTGTTTTCTCAGGGAGAGGGTGGGAGTGGGATTCCATGATCTAGCTGTGTGCGTGTGTTTGCGTGTTCACTTTAGCTCATTTAAGATATTCACATCTGATCCACTCTCTCTTTAACTACCCACAACTCTCACACCCACAATGGAAAACATCTTAACTCTCAAGCCAGTTACATTTCTAACCAGGGGTATGAGAGAATAATATTGTTTTGATTTATTGTAATAATGACTTTATAACATTTAATGAAATCAACTTAATTTGCTGACAGACTCAATGTCCCTCAGACAACGCTAGACCATTAACCCTTCCCGTTGTTTGAAAGGTTTCATACTCCTTATGAATGTAATGAAAGGAGTTGTTACAAGCGAGAAGTGAATAGAAAGGGAGAGGGAATGGAGGTTCCTTAACAGAGAGAGAGAGGACTGTGGGCCTTTGAGGGGTGGGCGGCAATGGCAGGAGTTGAGGGGGTGGCCTGCATGGGACTGGTATGTGTTCGTGAAAGCCAGACCGGGGGGGGGCTGCTCGCTGACTGTGATTGGAAACAGATGTTGGCGAGAGCCAAGGCAGAAAAGAAAATTTTGGGGAAAATTCTCAGGCCTTCTCTTTCTGGGCCCTGGCTCCAGAAGCCAATCACAGCACGGCACACGCTGGTCTGAGGGGTGTTCAAAACCGTCTGATTGGCCAAGGGCTCTAACGTGGGCGCTCTGAGCAGATGTCCTGGGAAAGTTGCTGAATCCCAGCCGACCCGCAGTAAAAGAGAAGAGAAAAAAACGTGGTCCTACAACTGGACAGTGACCAAAACCTGTTCTAATCCAGCTGCACACACACACACACACAGGCAAGCTGACACACACACACACACACACACACACACACACACACACACACACACACACACACACACACACACACACACACACACACACACAATCCACTTGTACAAAGAGAGGAACACATGCATGGAATCACATTCTTATCACATTCATATTTCCAACTGAAACGCTTCCTATAGACCTATAAATTTAGACCTATAAATATAGACCAAAATTGAAACTTACCTTTATTCAAGAAAATAAATTATGGCGTATTACCTTTCCCCTTTGTTGTTGTCGTCTGGAGTATGCATTTTCTAATGAATGCAGGAGAGTGGCTCAATACCTTCACGACCACCCCTTCACCCCACCAACCCTCCTCACTCTCCCCTTAACCAGGAAAGACCACTCCAGTCCTCAGACACACATCTCCTCCTTCACCTCCTCACAAAGAAGCCCCCCTTCATTGTGTCCCTGTATCTGACAGGTGCTGTAGTGCATGGGTTGTAAATCAATCACCATTACTAATGGAAAGTCCACATTACCATGTGAAGCCAGTCCATTTCCTGCCCAGAATGTCAGGTCCCTGGTACCCAAGCCCTCATGAATGCAGGGTGTGTGGCCCACCAGACCCAAGACTGGCTCTCATTTCAACAGGGCTACCAGGAGGACCAGGGGTGCCTCTGGGAGTCAACGGCATATTAACTGGGGATGCGACAACAGCAATAAAAATGTAAATTGAAGCCCAAGCTGAGGATGCCCCAGCTGTGACCTTCATAAACCTGTATAATACAGTCCTCCACCTGCAGTGACATGTGGGTCAACTCATCTCCTCCACCACAATACACACAGTTGAATGAGAAAGAAAATAAAAAAGCAGGAGATTGACTACCTCCTTTTCCCTGAGTGGGAAGTCAGAGTAAATAAAATGTATTTTTGTGTGTCAATGAAGTTTGTTACTTACATGTATGTTCCATAAACGTCATTCTGCTTTATGGGTGCTTACTCAGTCTCTGACCACTGTGGTGATTGTGTAAATCCTCCATCTCTGAGTGATGTTCGGTAACAGCAGGACCCATGAGAAGAGTCAGACCGTTGGAAAATATGTGGTCTCTTGTAACAGGCATGGGGTAATGTGTTTATGTGTTCCCCAGACACCACTCCAACCCTGGGTCCATATTAACCCAACCAAGGACACTCTACCATGAAGAACAATTATATTATTTTACCTTTATTTAACTAGGCAAGTCAGTTAAGAGCACATTTTTATTTTCAATTACAGGCTATGAACAGTGGGACAGATTTTTACCTTGTCAGCTGTGGGATTCAATCTTGCAACCTTCCAGTTACTAGTCCAATGCTCTAACCACTAGGCTACCAGCCACGCAATAAGGCCAGAATAGAAACCACTCTGTTGTGTTACCACCAATGGGGGGCCGAGGGGAATGTTGGTCATATTTCATGCCTTCTCTGCATAATGGAAGCAGTGAGCTGTATCTGTCTGCGTCACACTCTCCCTCTCTCCCTACAGAGAAGCTGTGATTAAGTACTGAAAGAGGCAGAGATCAGGGAGGCATCGTGGATCCTACCACCATCCTGTGCACACATTTCTTAACCAACTATGCAATAGCCCTGCACAACATACTTACTAAGTAGGGCTAGGATTTTTTCCTGTTTAGGTCAGGTGGTTATGGGAATCTCATGGCCACACAGCCAGACAAACCTCCTATCCTCCTCCTACTCTCTTCTTCCCCTTCATCTCAGTCTTTTCAGGTTAACCATGTCATCTTTAACTGTGTTGAGCAACACATTTCACCAGCCTATATAGCGCAGCTATTTATCTGAACCTTAGTGTGTACCATCCTCCTCCTCTTCCTCCTCCTCTTCCTCATCCTCTCCATCCTCCTCTTCCTCCTCCTCCTCCTCCTCTTCATCTTCCTTCTCCTCCTCATCCTTTCTCACTCATGGGAAGACTAGGCGTAGGAGACAGATGAAGCTTCGCAAGCGAGGCCATTAGATAAATATTTGGGTTGAAGTCTGACAAATGCGTCTCTCTCCGTTTCTGGAGCGGAGTAAGCTGTGAGCGACATGGGGTCTCAGACAGGGAGGCAGACATCTCCGTCTCGGTGACACCGCCAGGCGCTACGGTTTTATTTTCTATTCCGCTGTTCGGTTCTCTCTCTTTTCTCTTTACACCAGTGATTATAGCAGACTGTGAGTTGAGTGAGATACAAAAAAGAACCATGTGAAATCCCCACCTCGTCTGAGTGTCTCTCTCTTTGGTTGTGAAACCAGCAGGTGTGAATGGTTTCATAATGTGTTGGGTTATGTTCCAGGTTCTTTGGCACAAGGGGCTCCTAGAGCTTCCAGTGAAGTGTTTAAAGACTATGTTGCCTGGTTATAGTGTCTGGTCTGGATCACAGGCCCAGGGGGATGGAATGCTGAATGTTAGAAGAAAAACCTGCCTACCTTAAGCTACCCTCTGCTAAATATATATTCATCCTGTCCAGGGGGAAATTAGCCAGCAATACAGTATGTATGTGTGTGTATGTGAGTGTATGCGTGCATGTGAAAGTGTGTCAGTATCTACATCCTGTCTGCTATATTTATAGAAAGTTGCAGGTACGGAAAGTTTTAGTCATGTTGCATCCAAGTCCCAGTAAAAGTAATACACTTTATTTTGTTACGGAGTCTGAGACTATAGTTTTAACACTTCCTACAAATGTTCTATCAATGTCTCATTCAATGTTCTCCTGTTCTAACCTAAACGTATTCCCTGCAGCTTATTTGAACCAAGAACATACATACTGCACGCTATGATGTACTAGACAATCGTTCTAAATATGGTATGGATTTCAAGGACTAGCCTATGTCCTGCTGTGGCATCTCAAACCACGCCAATATACAGAATCATCCCAGTAAAGGAAAATAAAATATTTAATCTTTATGCCAATAACTTATCAAGTTTAGTTTGCTACAGACCATTCTGGGATAAAGACACTAGTCTGTATTGGGACTGGTCCTTGGCCTTTTGCCCTATGTGCTGTTCTAGAGGAGCCAGACATTTGTGCTGTGCTGTGTCGGCCAGGGCAGTGGCTGCGGAGAGGTCACGGCATCTATGTTTTTTGAATCTATAGTGGAATTACTCAGACCCTAGGGCTACAAACACATGAATGGGCCCGGCGTACCTGTTTCTGCTTTGACGTCACCCATCGCCGTGGAAGTGACACTCTTGTTAGCCAGGTACACACCAGGGACATTCCAGCATGCCTTTCAGAGGGGACCTGGATCTGCCACCAGGCCCAAACTGGGTTCTGAGACCGAGAGACCAATCAATACATACTGTTGATCTGCACATTGTAGATTTATTTGGGTAGCCCAATTCAGATAGTTTTTCTACTAATTGATCTTTAGACCAATCAGATCAGCTCTGAAAAATATTTGATATGAAAATATCTGATTTTACTGGTCAAAAGACCAATTAGTGGGAAAATATTATCAGAATTGGGCTGCCTTACACAGTCTTAGTGTTATCATGATTGAGTGAGATACGGACTTGCTCAGGCAGGTATTGGATGTGAATAGGCCTAGATGTGTTCATCCAGTACATGCACAGGTGGTTATTAACATGAGTACGCATAATTATTTTGAGGATAATGTGTAGGTACTTCTATTATGTTTACAAAACGATAGACTAACTGACTAACCTTTCTTTTGGCATGTAGTCAAGGCCAGGAAGCCAAGTAAGACTGCAATCTGCGAATCTGCTTTCTTTAATAGATATTTAACTTGTTTCCAATGTACTGTAAGTAACAGTATAGCTGTAATGTTTCAAAAGCTGTTTTTGCTCTGGTAATATTAGAAGAAATAACCACAAAATACACGCAAAGTATGAAATATTTGTTCACATATATTTTTTTATAACGTAACATTTTTTAAGTACATTAAGAAATAGAAGCAACAGTTTATAAAACTTCCCAGCAGAAATCAATGATGGGCCAGCATCAGCCTTTTTCCTTAACAGACAGGTAGGTCTATTCTCTATATCGAAAGAAAATCGCTACATTTTTTTCCTGTGCTACCTTTATTTCCCATGAAAGCACCAGCTGTCTGCGTCTTTTTCTTTTATAAAATATAAATTATTGAAAAATATTCAAATGTTTGTGAACTAAATACATAAAAAATTATCATTGACAAAAATACAGAAACACTATAAAATATACAAAAAAAACAACACCATCCATAACAAAAAAGGTTTCCTAATGGATCAGTCTGAGATATGCTAATATCGCAAGGTATCTGTGTATTTATGTATTTAGTCCATTTAGAAATATCTGTGCAATACTTGTGTCCACAACTTAACGTATATGACATTTACTGAAACAAACTTGACTTGAAGTCCAAACAGACACAGTATATGTTCCATTTAAACAAAGATAATATATTCTGATCTACTCAAAATGGTGACTGGCTAGGAGCTGGAAGGCATCATCAACAACAAGTTAAGCATATATTTAAACATGAACAGTTGCCCTAACATAAAACATTTTTTGGAGGAAAAATATCTGAACAGTAATAATCAACTAGTGATGTGAATCCTGGAAATGTAGCGTGCATAATGAACCACAGAGATTGGGTGGATTGATTTGTTCAAGAGAATTCAATCTTCTCTACACAAGATTACGTGTGTGTGTGTGGTGTGTGGTCTGTGTGTGTGCGTTTGTGCTGACTGACACTAGAAAAACCAACCCTGTGGTCAGTTGCCCAACTAAAAAGTAACTAATATGGACAGAAATCCCTTTCCTATAATCTCAAGAGGGAACTTCAGTCAGTCCAGCCAAATATCTTCACTGAGTCCTAACACTGAGTGCTTTCCAACAAATCAAAAGATCAAAGCAGAAACAACACTTTGAATGTGAGGGAATAGCAGTTCCTGTCCTTCAAGATGGTGCAGATACCCAAAGCTCTATCTATCGCCCAGACCTCACATGGGTTTGGTTATTATTCCTGCTTTGTCTCTTGCTTATTTGTTTCATCTGGGTCTTAATAAAGCGTTATGAAATACAATCTGTACAAATAAACATTTCAAAACCTATTTTCATCAGAATGGGTAACATTCAGCCACTGTAAACAATAACATTTGTATTTTAAGATGATATTTCTTGACTTTGGCTTTTCCCATAAGACCTGCGTATAGTCATGTTCCCACTGACGACATTACTCAAAACCCAACCAGCACAACTACTGTGGCTCTTGAGTAAGCTGCACAAGTACATACAGTATTCAGGGCATGTCATTTCATTGATGCTTTCCATATACTGAATTGGGTGTCCTTATGTCTTAGAAATAGAACAGCATGTAGAAAGCATGGTAAGAAAATAGCATATAATGCCACATCTCTCCCAGTAGTCCTTTAGCCCAACTGTTTATGTTAGTCCTGTTTCCTGTCGATCTCTACCTCCTCATTGGTGAAAGGGAGCATCTTTACAAACATTTCAGTTAACAAAAGACTCCAAGCTGTACAATAGCACAAGCATTAATCTCATCCTCATGCCATAATGATGATAATTCTCTTTCAGCCACTAACTTCACAACTCCACGGTTCCCTCCCAAAACTACCCGGTCCTCCTCTCATCTCCCTCTTTTTCAAACAGTCATCCAAAGTTTACACTCCTTGCTTTGAACCCTTCTCTTTTCACCCTACTACCATCATGCACCTTGATATACCTTACCTAGCTATGGCAGCTTCCCTTCATTCAGAGAACACCACGTAACACACACAAATACAGTACACTCTTACATTCCTTTCTCTTTTGACTACAAAAACCATCCATCGTACATGGCTTGCAATTCAATTTGTCGACAACAGGTGCCTCCCTCTCTGCTCTCCTAAAGCAATGCTAAAATGGGGGTTTGGAAAACCACTCAATGTACAGATTGTGATGGGCACATTTGACTCTTTCATGTCCAAATACTTTCAAAACTCACTACAGAAAGGGTGTCGAAGGATTTGTATTACTGGTGGTAAGACAGTATATTTCTATAGTGAAGCGGCAAATGTGCAGAGCTGAAAGTGTCAGTTTTAAAGCAACGGTTACTTTCAGGTGTCTATCAACCGTTCTTGGTTATGAGTAAGTAACTCTCCATCCAACCTATGAAAATGAGTAAAAAGGCCCGTGTCTAGTGTCATCTGATAGTCATATCAGCATGTTTCAGTTATTGGGCTTTCACAAAGAGGAGACAGGACTAACTTAACATTAAATGGTGCAACGTTTGGTTTCATAATACCTTCATAAAAAAATATTTAAAAAGAGGGGGAACCCTGGTCGGACTGAGACTAAACAGCACACCAGGAGTTGAATCTCAACGATAATACTGACACAAACATTATGCTTCTGAAACAATAGTAACAAAAACAATACTTTTTTTGGTCCAAGCTGAGAACTCTACCCATGCCTATTGTGTGGAGTGTGGCAGAGAAACAGTGATCTATTTCCACTACTTTCCATTTTATATTTGGCAACAGATTTCATAGCAGGAAATCTCCATTCATGTCCTTCCTTATAATGAATCTTTCACTGTCTCTTGGCCCCCTTCCTCAATGTCAGTTTCTTGTGCTACTTAGGCTAAATGGCCACTCTATTCTAACTGATAGCTTTCCATGTGTCTTGAGCTACTAAGTAATACCAGTATATACATATAGCTACCATACACACTATCTCAAATGCAACATATTATCAATTTTCACGTTTGGCATGTGCTTCCTTTTTGAACGTCATCTGACAACAGCTCAAAATGATACAGACCACAGTTTAGGTTTGGTCCCAAAATGGGCACCCTCTTTAACCGGACGGCATCAATCTCTGAGCCCTAGTCCCCTCGGCTCCTTTACTCTCCTATTATTCTACTATTTCTGTTCTCTCATCCCTCTGTTTTCACTCGTCCACATCAGGCTTGACGTCCAGCATGGCGTGGAGCTCCTCAGGGGTATATCCCAGCAGGCTTTTTAAGTCACAGACAAAGCGGTAGACATAGCGCTTCCCTGATGTCTTGTGGATGATGTTCTTGTCGTAGTAGTAGCGCAGGCCTCGGCTCAGCTTTTCGTAGTTCATCTTGGGCTTGTTTTTCCTCTTCCCCCACCGCCGAGCCACCTGAGTCACAGAGGGAAAAGGCACCCAGTTACACCATGTACCAACCTTGAGACAGAGCTATACACTAACCTCACATTACAATATTATCGTGTACATGTCTTCACCTGACATGGACCAATATTTAATGTAGCTAAATGTACCTGATACCGCTAAGGTTTCTCTGAATCTAAGTAAGGCAAATAACACTGTTGTTGGCGTCACATTAAAAAGACATCAAGCTCAATATCCAGGCTGCATCACATCAGGCCGTGATTGGGAATCCCATAGGGCGGCGCACAATGGGCCAAGCGTAGTCCAGGTTTGGCCGGGGTAGACCGCCATTGTAAAAAATATGTTTTTCTTAACTGACTTGCCGAGTTAAATTTAGTTTAAATAAAGTTTAAATGTAAAAAAATCTGTCTAACTGTTTAGGGCCCCCATGCCATGTGAGGTCAATGGTGGTGATCTCTCACCTCGTCAGGGTCGGACAGCTTGAACTCCCAGCCATCTCCCGTCCAGCTGATGAAGGACTGACAAGACTTGTCCGTCAGAAGCTCCAGCAGAAACTGCCACAGCTGGATGGGACCGCTGCCTGCAGAGCAGAACCAGGAGAAGGGAGAGAGAGGTTAGAACACAGAGAGAGGAGCCTTGTTTTCAGTATAATACAGATGAGAATTACTGAACATGACATCATCAGCCGCATGTAAACACAGCATATCTGTGACTGACTGTTCTCCTCATGCTTCTCATTAACGACTTAACTTGGGGTCATTCATCTCCGACTATACAAATATAAATATTGCACTCAGAATCAGACATGTACAAGGCATGATAGTGGAGAGAAAACAGTGTTTTCACAGACAAGGGTCCCATTCATCATGAATCCCTTCGTCTACACTTTTCCCTCTGCAGTATGTGGAGCTGGGCTTCACAGCGTGGTTTTTTTCTGTCTGTATGAATTTCATGGCAATGAAATCACAGTGTTTAAAATAAGAGGGGATCTTCGTGTGTGTGTGTGTGTGTGTGTGTGTGTGTGTGTGTGTGTGTGTGTGTGTGTGTGTGTGTGTGTGTGTGTGTGTGTGTGTGTGTGTGTGTGTGTGTGTGTGTGTGTGTGTGTGTGTGTGTGTGTGTGTGTGTGTGTGTGTGTGTGTGTGTGTGTACAGTGCCTGGCGAAAGTATTCACCCCCTTGGCATTTTTCCTATTTTGTTGCCTTTACAACCTGGAATTAAAATACATTTTTGTGGGATTTGTATCATTTGATTTACAAAACATTCCTACCACATTCCACAATTTTTTATTGTGAAACAAACAGGAAATAAGACCCTTAAACAGAAAACTTGAGTGTGCATAACTATTCACCCCCCAAAAGTCAATACTTTGTAGAGTCACCTTTTGCAGCAATTACAGCTGCAAGTCTCTTTGGATATGTCTCTATAAGCTTGGCACATCTAGCCACTGGGATTTGTTCCTATTCTTCAAGGCAAAACTGATCCAGTTGGATGGGTTCCTGCTGGTGTACAGCAATCTTTAAGTCATACCGCAGATTCTCAATTGGATTGAGGTCTGGTCTTTGACTGGGCCATTGAAAGAAATTTAAATGTTTCCCCTTAAACCACTCGAGTGTTGCTTTAGAAGTATGCTTAGGGTCATTGTCCTGCTGGAAGGTGAACCTCCCGTCATAGTCTCTAATCTCTGGAAGACTGAAACGGGTTTCCCTCAAGAATTTTCCTGTATTTAGAGCCATGCATCATTACTTAAATTCTGACTAGTTTCCTAGTCCCTGCTGATGAAAAATATCCCCACGTCATGATGCTTCCAACACCATGCTTCACTGTGGAGATGGTGTTCTCGGGGTGATGAGAGGTGTTGGGTTTGTGCCAGACATAGAGTTTCCTTGATGGACAAAAAGCTTAATTTTAGTCTCATTTGACCAGAGTACCTTCTTCCATATGTTTGTGGAGTCTCCCATATGCCTTCTGGCGAACACAAAACGTGTTCGCTTATTTCTTTCTTTAAGCAATGGCTTTTTTTTCTGGCCACTCTTCCGCAAAAGCACAGCTCTGTGGAGTGTATGGCTTAAAGTGGTCCTATGGACAGATACGCCAATCTACGCTGTGGAGCTTTGCAGCTCCTTCAGGGTTATCTTTGGTCTCTTTGTTGCCTCTCTGATTAATGCCCTCCTTGCCTGGTCCGTGAGTTTTGGTGGGCGGCCCTCTCTTGGCAGGTTTGTTATGGTGCCATATTCTTTCATTTTTTAAAACTAATGTATTTAATGGTGCTCTGTGGGATGTTCAAAGTTTTGGATATTTTATTAGAACCCAACCCTGATATGTACAGTATTTCTCCACAACTTTGTCCCTGACCTGTTTGGTGAGCCCCTTGGTCTTCATGGTGCCGCTTGCTTGATGGTGCCCCTTGCTTAGTGGTGTTGCAGACTCTGGGGCCTTTCAGAACAGGTGAATGTATTGTGAGATCATGTGACAGATCATGTGACACTTAGTTAGTTAAATAAAGTCCACCTGTGTGAAATCTATGTGACTTCTGAAGGTAATTGGTTGCACCAGATCTTATTTAGGGGCTTCATAGCAAAGGGGGTGAATACATATGCACGCACCACTTTTCCGTGTAAAAAATAAAAAAATTGAAACAAGTAATTTTTTTCATTTCACTTCACCATTTCGACTATTTTGTGTATGTCCATTACATGAAATCCAAATAAAAATTAATTTATATTACAGGTTGTAATGCAACCAAATAGGAAAAACGCCAAGAGGGGTGAATACTTTGCAAGGCATTGTATGTGTGTGTGTAATGTAGTGTAAACTCCCAGAGATCAGCCATTAGAAACATTACATTTCATCTCATTTGTAAACAAATGCCGCTTGATTTTCTGTTATGTTCAGGTCTGTATTAATAATGCAATGTACCATAAAAGCAATTGAATGCATTTACCTACAATTTGATTGACATTTTTTACATATATTTGTAGATTAAACAAATGGACCAAATGTGACGACCTGAACTTACAATCGTGTTGAAAAGAAAAATAAATAGTAGCAGGAGAGAAAAACTAAGTTTGGTTTGTGCTGCACTCTATTATCTTCTGTACTCTTTGCTCTTGTGGTTTTCTGTACAAACAAAAAAGAACTACCTAGTTCAAATCACACCTGGCTATGCAGCGCCTACTTAGCAAAGCTGTAGCGGAGCGGAGCTGTTACCTCCCAGACATGCCTCATAAAATCATACGACACACATCAAAGCTTTCAGAGAAATTGAAGTGTGGGTTGAACACCTGAAAGCAAAATAAGTTGTTTTCAGTCCAAGGCTCCTACTCGCTTCCCTCAGTTATGAACATGAATGCAAAGACGCAATACTCACATTTCAGAAAATAATAACCAGCTATATTCAACTGACTACTGTACAGTAGCTCTCCTCCAGATGAAGGCACATTCCAAAAAGCCTGCTACTGTAACCGTGGGCCCACATAAGGGTGATACAACAGTGCCCCATTCCAGCCCCCTCAGGCTCTCTCACACGAGAATGTTTGGAGACCCTAAAATGTTTTCCCAAAAATATGTTAAATGCCCCCATGTACAATGGGCCTCATTGAAAAAGCATATAGTGTGGAGAAAGGGTGGGGGGGCTTGCATAGTAGTACTGCATTCATAGTACTGTTTAGGATCTGCCTTTAGGCTTTACAGATGAGACTGTAGCCTATACACACACACACACAGAGAGAGACAGAGAGACAGAGAGGGAGAGAGAGAAGGCTGTAGACAAGGCACAGTGACTGACTGCCTGCTGCATCCCCAGAGGTGATAGAAGTGTGATTGGAGATGAGAAACACAGTCAACCTCAGAGAGAGCTGACGACTGACTGAGCCTCACTTATCTCACACCTTCTTTATCACACCAGCTCATCACTGTGTGTGACTGGGAACCGTGTGTGTGCCTGTCAGTGCACAGCTACTGGGGAAGGAAGCCAAAACACACCTTTTCATCTAAAGCTATTTGAGATATTACATAAATGTTTTACTCTTTTCTGGGGAGATTCTCTCTGTTTTTCACATAGTAATAAAATGCATTTGTTGTTTGGGGGCCAAATGGGGTTGATCTTTCTCTTGGCTGCAGGACAGCATACAGGGTAATAACAGTTAATAACAATGGTTGTTGCCAGCTAGACACTTCATATCTGAATCATATTGACGTATTTTTACCACTTATGTTCATTTTCTTCTCTTTAGTTCTGCATGACTCTAAAAGCTCTGATAAAGTATTCTGACTAAAATGAAAATATTGGAACATGGATTAGCCTCTGAACATGAGTCTGTGGTAGTTTTATAACCTTTGCTACATCATTAAACACATACAGTAGGGAGGTGAATTACTTTGCAGAAATGCATGAATGATGACATGCAGAAAATAGCATAAATATGTAGGATCTTAATTTGAGCCAATTTGCTACAGCAGGAAAATAATCCTGCAGCAACAGGAAATGTAAATATTATGTGGATTATTAAACCATTTTTCGCAAGGGAAAATCAAGTCTGAAATGTCATAGAGGCAATTGCAAACTTCAGAAGACTTTTTAAACCATTGCAGGAAAGTTATCCTGCAACAGGTTGGATCAAATGAAGATTCTACATCTGTACCACTAGCTGGCATTATATTACAAATGCATACTGTAGCCATGTAAAAGCCTTCAATTAGGGCATGCCAATGTTTTATATCTGTCTTACATTTGATCTTAAATGTCTAATGTACATCTAATGTACGTATATATATATATATATATATATGCCATTTAGCGGACGCTTTTATCCAAAGCGACTTACAGTCATGTGTGCATACATTCTACGTATGGGTGGTCCCGGGAATTGAACCCACTACCCTGGCGTTACAAGCGCCATGCTCTACCAACTGAGCTACAGAAGAACCACTACGTCTCTGTAGGTATGCAATTATGATCCAAAGATGAACGCATGAATGAAGAAATTAACATAATTGATTAGTATAGACAACTTTGCAGATTACAAATTACCATGAGATGCCAATTGTAGGCAATGAGTAATGCAATCTGAAGTATACATTGTCAGTTACGAACATTGTGTGTTCTGGTATTTCCCCTCTCCTCTACTAGCAACCTTGTGACTGCAATTTAACACAGAGGGGAGAAAGTCCCCAAAGACTAGATAGAAAATAGGAGACATTGTAACTAGTGTGTCTAGTGCATTAAAGATATTGAGAGACAATTTCCCCTTAAATTGCTTCTCAGTCTCCATAGATGTATAGAGTGGATTTCGAAAGTATTCAGACCAGTTGACTTTTTCCACATTTTGTTACGTTACAGCCTTATTCAAATTTTATTTTTTTTTTTTTTTTTTTTTAAATCCTCACAGTCTACACACAATACCTTGTAATGACATAGCTAAGTCACATTTTTGGACATTTTTGGAAATATCAAATTTACATAAGTATTCAGACCTTTCACTCAGTACTTTGTTGAAGCACCTTTGGCAGCGATTACAACCTCGAGTTGCCTTGGGTATGACGCTACAAGCTTGTTACACCTGTATTTGGTCTGTCCCAATCTTCTCTGAAGATCCTGGGGAGTGTCGTCGCACAGCTATTTTCAGGTCTTTCCAGGGATGTTCGATCAGGTTCAAGTCCAGGCTCTGGCTGGGCCACTCAAGGTCATTCAGAGACTTGTCCCGAAGCCACTCCTGTGTTGTCTTGGCTGTGTGCTTAGGGTCGTTGTCCTGTTGGCAGGTGAACCTTCGCACCAGTCTGAGGTCTTGAGCGCTCTGGAGCAGGTTTTCATCAAGGATCTCTCTGTACTTTGCTCCGTTCATCTTTCTCTCGATCCTGACTAGTCTCCCTGTCCCTGCCACTGAAAAATATCCCCACAGCATGATGCTGCCACCACAATGCTTCACTGTAGGGATGGTGCCAGGTTTACTCCAGACGTGACTCTTGGCATTCAGGCAAAATAATTCAATCATGGTTTCATCAGACCAGAGAATCTTGTTTCTCATGGTCTGAGAGTTTAGGTGCCTTTTGGCAAACTCTAATGTGCATTTTACTGAGGATTGGTTTCCGTCTGGCCACTACCATAAAGGCCTGATTGGTGGAATGCTGCAGAGATGGTTGTCCTTCTGGAAGGTTCTCCCATCTACACAGCGGAACTCTGGAGTTCTGTCAGAGTGACCATCGGGTTCTTAGTCACCTCCCTGACCAAGGCTCTTCTCCCCCGATTGCTCAGTTTGACTGGGTGGCCAGCTCTAGGAAGAGTCTTGGTGCTTCCAAACTTCTTCCATTTAAGAATGATTTAGGTCACTATGTTCTTGGGGACCTTCAATGCTGCAGAAATGTTGTGGTACCCTTCCCCAGATCTGTGCCTCAACAAAATCCTGTCTCGGAGCTCTACGCACAATTCCTTCGACCTCATGGCTTGGTTTTGCTCTAACATGCACTGTCAACAAATCATGTCCAATCAATTGAATTTACCACAGGTAGACTCCAATCAAGTTTTTGAAGCATCTCAATGATGATCAATGGAACCAGGATGCACCTGAGTCTCATAGCAAAGGGTCTGAATATTTATGTAAATACGTATTCCTTTTTTTCACCTGTTTTCACTTTTCATTATGGGATATTGTGTGTAGATTGATGAGGGAAAAAATATTTAATCCATTTTAGAATAAGGCTGTAACATAAGAAAATGTGGAAAAAAATCAAGGGGTCTGAATACTTTCCGAAAGCACCGTATATACTTGTGCTCTATGTTGAAACATAGATTCAACTCTCTTACGGAAAAAACACATGAATTTGTGTGTGAAGTCATGTGATTTTCCATTTCCCAAAATGTAAAATGCTGAATAGGGATTTAAGTAGAAAAAATGTCAACTTTATCACTATGTTTTTACAAAACAAACTGAAAACCTTGCCATAAAAAGAATACAAAAATAGAATGTGCCAGACCTTGGATCTTTTTTTAAACTAAGATGTGTTTCTTTGGGTTTGAATAGAAGATAGAGTAGCTTTTTCATCAGGCACTGTAGGTAGAAAGGGGCCTTAACAGATGAACAGATATATCTACTCTAGTTTTAAGTGCAGGTTTTGTTTTGTGTTTGCACCCAGGTTGCCAAGACGACCTGGAAAATAGGTTGAGATGCGGCCACAGATAAAACGGTGTAGATGAAAAAGTCAGAGGTGCAAGACGAGGCGAGATGGAGAGAAGAGGCTGAGAGCAAATGTCTTGGTTTCCTGTGAGTGCATGACTCTGGAGCTGCAGTGCCACAGGCTGTTATAGAGGTGTGTATATAAACGCTCTCAGCCAGAAGCTGTGCTGCCAGTTACAGAGACCCAATTACACTGAGGCACACCTACAGTATGTACATCAGCTGCAACTGGCTGGCAAACATGTAACATAGGGCTCCATTGGGTGGCATGAAAACGCCTGTAAGAAGGATGAACGTTTGGCCATATTTATTGTAGTTGATCGCACATTTTCCAAACTGTAACCTGTATTTTCTTCATTCATTTCGACTAACCTGTGTATCCTGCCAGTGCTGCGGCGGGGATGACAGGTTTGTCCTTGCTGAGGTCTGAGCACTCCCTGACGTAGTCCTTGAATGTTCCCTTGGGCTTGTGTCCATGCAGGGTGCTGGGGTAGTCCTCGGAGTCGAAGCTGTCATACGATGGGACGCGCTGCAGACTGCTGAAGGAGGACTGGCTGCTCCAGGACTGGGTCAGACGGTCACAGCTTTCAAAGCTCTCGTTGCTCTCAAACGAGTCCTGGCCTCCCAGCTTACCTGAGAGACAGAGAGGTGGAGAGCAGAATAGTTTTATTGCCACATAGTGTGAGAAGGAATGAAAATAGAATTATCTGAAAGTAAATAGTTTAGAGCAGTGACATTACGATTTGACAGAGGACAATATTTATGGCAGCAATACACAGACATTGGCAGTAAATTACACTCTCACTGAGCTTCTTTGTTCTGTATAATGTAATGGTATGGTCCTGGTCCCTTCATTTCACACTCAGTTTAGCATGTGCAACTGCGATTTGGTTTTGTCTAATTGGAAGAAGATCAATGCAAATTTCCTTGCTATTTCTGGCCTCGGCAAAGATAAAAGGAGCATTTCAACTGAGAGCTATTAAAGAATGAAAGATAATCCAGTGCCTCGACTGATACTGAAATCTTCAATTGCACAAATTGAAGCCACATGTGGTTTTCGGTGGTGCCACAAATACTTTCCCACATTTAGAAAGCACAATGTGCTGCCAAAAACCCTGGGATTTATTATGTACGAGGCCTGGACATACCTTGCAGGCGAATGCCCAGTCAGTCCACTGGACGGGCCTGTGTACTGTAAACTCCCTGACAGCCCTTACTAATTTGTTAAACTGGGGGATTTGAGAAGAAAATCCTTGCTTTATTGGTATTAATGTAAACCACGTTGTTAATTCTTCTCCAAACTATCAGTAGGAAAGCAAACAGTGGTGCATGTGGCAGGTAAACAGAACGATTCATGAGAAAGAAAAACCACGCTCTGACACTCTCTGTCACTCTCTGTCACTTTATGTCCTTGCTGAGAACCACCTCAAGGTTAAGAGAAGAAAAAAAATAGAGAGAAAAAAATGTGGTTGTTCTTGAAGGTTACATCGCTTGGGCTGTTTTACATGAAAGCTATAGGGACAGACAGCGCTAACGCACCGTGTGGCTTTGTTCTCTTCTCACTCTGACATAAACAATTGACTTATTATCTCCTCGAGACAGGTTTGCTTGAACCACAAGCCAGCCTTAGGGCCTCCTTTCTTCTATCGTGGTACATCCAGTGATGTGGCAGGGCAAGATTGGAGGGCGTCAGCGAAATCACACGCACACAGTGATGTTCACAAACCCAACCCAATAAGCTAGACATCAAGTTACAGTCAACACCGTGGAATGACTTATCATAGATTCATACTGTATGGACTGAATCAGAGTCTCAGTCTTATGCACAACTAAGACATTTACATTTACATTTAAGTCATTTAGCAGACGCTCTTATCCAGAGCGACTTACAAATTGGTGCATTCACCTTATGACATGGACTATAGGCCTACTCACGTAAAGACCCCAAGTTACCCAAGTTAACTTGTTCCTCTTTGAGATAGGGCACCTAATACACAGCAGCTGTAACAGCCACACTTCACAAAATCTTTATTTCCAACCATTTCCTTCACTGTCTTGTTTGTGACCCCTCACCTCTGCTGATGCGGCCCACACACATGTTGTCGGGGGAGACCACCTCCTGCTTGACTGAGAAGTAGTCCCCTTGCAGTGTGTTGAGGGGCATGTCCCTGAGGATGACATTTGGGTATTCGCTCTCGTACTTGAGTGACAGCAGGTCTTCGGAGCTGATTGGGTGAAGGGTCTGGTAGGACTCTGTGATGAAGCCCGGCTCTGAGTATTCAGAGGGAGGAACGCACTGGGCATGCTCAATGCCATAGCCTGGAGAAACATAGGAGAAGGAGGAGAGAAAGAGGGAGGGAGGGAGGGAGGGAGGGAGGGAGGGAGGGAGGGAGGGAGGGAGGGAGGGAGGGAGGGAGGGAGGGAGGGAGGGAGGGAGGGAGGGAGGGAGGGAGGGAGGGAGGGAGGGAGGTGGGAAGAGAGTGAGAGATAGACAGAGAGGGAGGTGGATAGAGAGAAGGAGGGGGCGGAGAGAGTGAGTGAAAGAGAGAGGGGAAGAGAGTGAGTGATAGAGAGAGAGAGGTGGAGAGAGAGAAGGAGGGGGCGGAAGAGAGCGCACGAGAGAGAGAGAGAGAGAGAGAGAGAGAGAGAGAGAGAGAGAGAGAGAGAGAGAGAGAGAGAGAGAGAGAGAGAGAGAGAGAGAGAGAGAGAGAGAGAGAGAGAGAGAGAGAGAGAGAGAGAGAGAGAGAGAGAGAGAGAGAGAGAGAGAGAGAGAGAGAGAAATGGAGAGCTCAGTGTAACTGCTACAACAAAAAGTCACTGGACCTAATGTGCTGAGTCATATCCCCATTCTTTCTGTATAGACATTGATTGACGTAACATATTACATATTAACAAGCCATTAGTGCATTAGAGCCAGACTACGTACATAGGATTTAGTCTCCTCAGTGATACTTACTGACAAAGTAGTCTGAGGTATAGTGGGATTCTTGGAAGGTGGAGGTCAGGCCGTTGACAGGGAAATGCTTTGTGTCTTCTTCATGAAAAATGGATATCAACAGTCACTGACCCTGTCATTGATTTAATGTATCCTATAACAGTCGTAAACTCACTGCATCCAGTATGGCTGATTAAATATTAATGACCAGGAGGAAACGGAGGTCTTCCTCTTCATCTCAGATTACCATGTAAATGCTAACAGCGCTAACACTTGAAACCGTTTTGCACAAAGAGACTACAGTGCCAATGCTGTGCTTCAACACACACTACAGCTAATGTGATAGCTATAGTAGGCATTTCTGAGGCTTATGATTGATACCAGGGTTGGGCTCATTTTTTAATTGAAGGCAGTCATTTCAGGAAGTAAACAAAAATTGTAATTCAATAATCTTAAAAGGGCATTTATGTTCAGCGATTTCTCAATGAACTGAAAAGTAGAAGCTATTTATATCAACATTTTGGAAATTTCTATTTTTTTATTAAAATCTCTACCTGAATTGACTGCCTTCAATTCTAATTGAGCCCAACCCCGATTGGTATGTTGTACAGAGCATTGTGCGTACTGTAGTACATCATGCTACAGCCTGGGCCTACCTTTCTGAAGCATCTCTAGATGTTCCCAGAGGATGTCGCCCACATAGTCAGGTGCTAGATCCAGGAAGCGTTCCTTCCCCAGGGCACACATACTGGCCCCGTTCATACAGAACTTGTGGAAGTCCACGCTCTTCAGGCTAAACTCGTTCACCGTCCACGTTAGCCACTCTCCCACATGGTTCTCTGTCCACTGCCTGGGGTCTGAGGAGGACATGGGGGGAGAGGGAGGGACATGTCACTGAAGGGCTACCTGAGGTCACAGTCATATACATGGTGACAAGAAACCTCCACTCCACTCTGTTTTAATCTACCATCTCCTGAATTAGAATGGAGGTGAGGTATTATCAGGCCACAGAGCCATTTCTGTAGCACATTCATTTTCATTAGCAGTTTCATATTTTAGACGTGCTGCTTCTGCTATTAGAGGTAAGAGGTGAGGTGGTGCAGATAAGTGGTAATAGTAACAATAGACTGACAGTGAAACCCCAGCTATTTGCAGAGTGGCTGGGAGTGCTGGACTGGGGAAACCAAACATAGACATGCTGCATCCTATAATATCAAAATGGTGAGCTCTGTGGTATGCCTCAATCAAAGAACCATTATTAATGATTTCTGTCTGTCTCTCTACCCTGGCTTTCTCTGAATAATACAGTCTGTCTAACAACCAATACACTCAATCTGTCATTTTGTATATAATGTCACCACTTAGCAATCTTTAGTCATACTGAGAGGGGTTTAGATTTTGAGTGTGTGTAGGGAAATATGTCACAGTGGGTAACCAAAAAATATGCATGTAAAGTGAGAGATAGGAAGAGAAAGAGAGGGAAAGACACAGAAAGAGAAAGTAAGACCTTGTTTAAGTGCTTTACCTTTGGGAATGGCCAGTCGTTGCTGTTCCTTTGTGAAGCCGCTGAACGTGTCCTTCAGAGCCTGAGACATCATCTCTTTACTCCCTGGAGTGAGCAGGGGCACGTCTCCACACTCCAGATCTGTCAGTCACACAGGAGAGAGAGACTAGCAGTCAGACTCACAGCGCACAGAACACAGGGCCACACACACACACACACACACACACACAAACACACAGCCGCCGTGATGAAGCACTTGGCTGAACAATTACATCCTGTCCAGACAGACAGTGTATCGACTTGGGAGAGAATCAATTATACTATGGCAGCTGCCGCAAATGCTTTGGTCACATACACGTGCACACCAACAACACATGCTCCAGCTTCCGCTGTCCGTGTTGTCCAAGTGCCTCAAAGCAAAGGGTTGTTTGTTTGGCAATATATTGCATGAATGCCTCACATATGGACAAGGTATGAGCCATTCTCACTGGGGACCCAGTGGGTAGGACTCACAGAGTGGGGCTGATACCTATCACTGTGACCTCTTATGCCCCCTTCCCCCCAGAGGTCAGGGACGAGGCAATGATGTCACCCTAAGCCTTGCCAGGCTGGAGGGGGTGGGGGTAAGGGGTCAAGGGGGGTGGGTGGAGGGTGAGTGTCTCTGTGGTCCCGGACACACAGAACCACTGTTCTCCCCTCACAGCCAGTGGGCATCCAGCATGAGACAGAGCACTCTTTGATGGCTTTAAACAGTGCCTGATGACTCGCATTGATCTAATTAGACTCTACCAGGCTACAGAGGGGTGGATGGAGGGAGGGGGAAAGCCCCCAGGGCAGGAGCGCTAAACTAGAGTGCTAAAACTTTACTTTACAGCAACAGAAAAAACTAAGACATGGAAAGAGGACAGACAGGCAGACAGACAGACAGACAGACAGACAGACAGACAGACAGACAGACAGACAGACAGACAGACAGACAGACAGACAGACAGACAGACAGACAGACAGACAGACAGACAGACAGACAGACAGACAGACAGACAGACAGTGACAGTCTATTGTGAATGAATATATAAATCACCGCATTTCATAACAAAGAAAGGCATAAATGATTACCACGGCTGTATGTCACTGTGCCTCTATCACCCCTCGCTGTGTGAGGTAAACTTCCAGATCACAAGCAGGCCCGGAGGGAGGCTGGAGATGTTTTGTCACCCCTCTGCTGTCTCTTGACGCCATAAATGTTCTGGCATCTCTGCCCTGGTTTGATCTGCCAGCCCAGCGAAGGGGAGGCCTTGGCGATGTGAAGTTCATGCGTGTTTTCACTGCTCATCGACGTTCCCAACTTCGTCTGGAATGTACAACAGCTGTCGTTCCTCTGTGGGCTGTGGAACTGTAACTCAACGCTGCCCGTCTGGAACCCAAGGCTCTTTCTCTCTCTATCTAACCGCTGGAAGCTGACAGGCCAAATTATGCAGAGTGTCAAAATGGAAGCGAACTATAACACTGCCGGTGTGTGATTCGATTAGGCCTCCATGCTCCCTCTCTCTCCATTTGGAAGTCCTGATTATACTACATATTATAGTAACAACTATTGGCTTGGTTACGCATTTCTACAGTATCATGGTATTTTAGAATCATATTACAAAAGACTGAAGAGGCTATTGTCAGACAAGGCCCATTCTGAAATTAAAATAAAACGAGACCTGATGTCCATGACTGCACGGTCGTCTTAATCATCTCCACCGTGATGGCTGGTTTTTGATTGACTACGTAGGGTTAGATAGCGCTAGTGGAGCGCGTTCGCTGGCTGAGATGAGATGGAGCATGCTCAGTCAGACTGATATCTATCCAAGACAGAGACGGAGAGAATGTTGAAGTTTATTTTACATGGATCGAGTAGAGTTTGCCTGCACTTTGGAACCAGCTCGCGCTGCCCTCTCGTCATCCCCACGCTGGGCTTCGCAGGCCTAAAGCTGTCTTAAAACCCATCAAAGACACACAGCTCCCTCTGGGTGAGCAGGTGGGGGTTCATATTGTACAGACGCCCACCAGCTGAAACATGCTTAACCATTGTGAGTGTTTCTGAACTACATAACATTCATGTTTCAACATGATATTTCCTGGTGCATGAAGCTCTTATAGACTGAACTGAATATGATTCTGTCTTACACATTACAAATGATTCAATTTCATACAGTATTCCATGAATGATACTCACTCCCTCTCTAAACGACCCATGCAGTTCTCTGTAAGATAGCTAATGTACTGTACATCTAATAACTGGGGAGGCTGGCTTGGGTATAGAGTCTCTGCTAAATTATGAGGCCCTGATATGGTTTCAATGCCTGAGAGTCTGATTAGGGCAGGTTGGGCAGGGTCAGTATCACTGAGCGTTAAGTATCTGCCAGCCACCTTCACACACAGAGTGGTAATCTATCATAGGATAAGACCCATCCATGTAGTGGACTGATAGTGTGATTGGGTTTAATATGTAGTGTGATTATGACAGAAGGAGGGTAAGGTTGGTGATCTATGACACCCACAACTTAGATTACAGTGGAGAGAGGGAGGACCGTGCCTGCATGTGGCTTATGCTAAATAGTCTTATTGCCTACCAATTAGGACAAAATAGGGATCATTCAATTTTTTATTAGAAGTGGTATGTAAAATGGGACTATATTATCATTGACAGACAGCAGGAGAGTGATGTCCTGTAGATTTACTGTAAAATATATTGATAGTCACTGGTTGGTGTGCAGAGTGCCACAACGATATCTGTCCCCAGAGAAGCCCACTGAATAGATGCTGTGCCTGCCGGAAAAGCATCCCTCTTCCCCCACTCCTAACCTTCCCTGCAGACAAAGGTTCCAGTCCACACCTCTGGCCAACAGGTCTATTAGCAGCGGGGAACAGGAGGAGGGAGACACACGTGAACCAAATTAGTAGCCTTCTTCACCTGTGCGCCAGAGCGAGGATGTGAAATTGGGAATTTGCGGCCGGGGCCATGGCCCTAAGGAACCGTGGTGGGGCTGGAGCGGGGCAGGGCAAGTCAGGCTGGGTTAGGGTGGGTGAGGGGAGTGGAGTGGAGGGAGAGTGGAAGGATGAGTCATTGAGCTGTAATGTGAGTCGATCACAGGACTGACTGGGGGGAGATGAATGAATGAAGAAAAGGGAGGCCTCAGAGTGCTCCCTCTGTCTGACATCAGAGTGGGAATGGTGCCATCTCCCTGCCTCTGGCTGAGACTGCTGTGTTCATTCATAAACCCCCTGCTACGACGCTGCCTCTGCTTCAGATGATGCAACGACATGCATGGAGCAGGAAACTTCTACTGACACAATGGGAGAAAGAAGCACTGTGCTATCATGTGGCTATAAATAGTCCTAGACTGAGTGTGTATGAATGTGTGGGTGTCCATTTAGGTCTGTCATTGTGTGTGAGTGAGAAACAGAGTTGGTGTGAGATCAAAGAAGGGAGGAGGTCTACGGGGCTATTCAGTGGACTGTCCGATATTTCAGCAGTGAAATGCTTTTAAAGCCATAAAGGGCTGATTTATTTTGGTCTAATGTGAGATTAACATCTTGACAATACAACTGTCTTTCTCTTTCTCCCTCTGCAGCGCTTTGTGGGTGGTACGGCTGTATTTATGTATGCGACTGGGTCCACTTCCTGAGGCTAAGGTGTCACTTCCCAGAGAGAGAGGGAGAGAGAGAGAGGTGAGAGGTGGGTTGAGCTGGTTGGGCCTTTCGGGGCCAACCCATGTTAACCCCTTTACCGAAAATATCCCTCTGAGGCTTTATGGTTTATTAGGCAGCGGTGGTGGGTACCACCAGGGGGTCCAGCCAACTCAGGGACCCCCTGTCCAGAGATGACGCTGCTATCTGAGAGAGGCTTTGATGGAGATTTGTATCAGTCCCAGTCTGGGAGCACAGGGTCATAAACCCCGCTGACATAAAGAGAGACCATTCAGCCCTGCAGAGTGGTGGGGTTGGGGGGGGGGTCAGAGGGCACTCTAAGTCCTGAGAGGTCCGCTTGTTCTGTCGCTATTTGGAATTCCATGTGAGGGCTAGGGCCAGAGACAGGAATAGAAGTGGCCGCTTGCCACTCGCTAGAGGAGGCTGCCGGGCCGTTAGATTAGTGGTGTTACAGCAAGACCGACAGTGGGCCAGGGCCAGATGAGTTACAGCAGGACCGACAGTGGACTAGGGCCAGATGAGTTACAGCAGGACCGACAGTGGGCCAGGGCCAGATGAGTTACAGCAGGACCGACAGTGGGCCAGGGCCAGATGAGTTACAGCAGGACCGACAGTGGGCCAGGGCCATATGAGTTACAACAGGACCGACAGTGGGCCAGGGCCAGATGAGGGCCAGCAGGACCGACAGTGGGCCAGGGCCAGATGATTTACAGCAGGACCGACAGTGGGCTAGGGCCAGATGAGTTACAGCAGGACCGACAGTGGGCCAGGGCCAGATGAGTTACAGCAGGACCGACAGTGGACTAGGGCCAGATGAGTTACAGCAGGACCGACAGTGGGCCAGGGCCAGATGAGTTACAGCAGGACCGACAGTGGGCCAGGGCCAGATGAGTTACAGCAGGACCCACAGTGGGCCAGGGCCAGATGAGTTACAGCAGGACCGACAGTGGACTAGGGCCAGATGAGTTACAGCAGGACCCACAGTGGGCCAGGGCCAGATGAGTTACAGCAGGACCGACAGTGGACTAGGGCCAGATGAGTTACAGCAGGACCCACAGTGGGCCAGGGCCAGATGAGGGCCAGCAGGACCGACAGTGGGCCAGGGCCAGATGATTTACAGCAGGACCGACAGTGGGCCAGGGCCAGATGAGGGCCAGGGCCAGATGAGTTACAGCAGGACCGACAGTGGGCCAGTGCCAGATGAGTTACAGCAGGACCGACAGTGGGCCAGGGCCAGATGAAGGCCAGGGCCAGATGAGTTACAGCAGGACCGACAGTGGGCAAGGGCCAGATGAGTTACAGCAGGACCGACAGTGGACTAGGGCCAGATGAGTTACAGCAGGACCCACAGTGGGCCAGGGCCAGATAAGGGCCAGAAGGACCGACAGTGGGCCAGGGCCAGATGAGTTACAGCAGGACCGACAGTGGGCCAGGGCCAGATGAGGGCCAGGGCCAGATGAGTTACAGCAGGACCGACAGTGGGCCAGGGCCAGATGAGTTACAGCAGGACCGACAGTGGGCCAGGGCCAGATGACGGCCAGCCCAGGCGCTGCTCTGAGGTCACAGGCTGGGGCTATCCCCCCCATTCATCTAGCCATCCATTTCATCCTGTTGAAACACGGTTGCTATTCTTAGATACTGTTGACCAGACCTATAACTACAATTACTGTTGACCAGACCTGTAACTACTATTACTGTTGACCAGACCTGTAACTACTACTACTACTGTTGACCCTAGCAGTAACTACTACTACTGTAGACCAGACCAGTAACTACTCCTACTGTTGACCAGACCAGTAACTACTCCTACTGTTGACCAGACCAGTAACTACTCCTACTGTTGACCAGACCCGGAACTACTACTACTGTTGACCAGACCAGTAACTACTCCTACTGTTGACCAGACCCGGAACTACTACTACTGTTGAAACTACTAGCCGTAACTACTAGCTGCAAAATCTGGACCGAGCTAGACATTCTGGACCCCCTCTTTCAAAAATGATCTGCCGAAATTACTAGCCCCTATTTCCAGCCTGTTCAACCTCTCTTTCGTATCGTCTGAGATTCCCATAGATTGGAAAGCTGCCGCGGTCATCCCCCTCTTCAAAGGGGGAGACACCCTAGACCCAAACTGCTACAGACCTATATCTATCCTACCCTGCCTTTCTCAGGTCTTTGCCTGGTTCACCAACTGCTTCTCAGATATAGTTCAGTGTCTCAAATCGGAGGGCCTGTTGTCCGGACATCTGGCAGTCTCTATGAGGGTGCAACAGGGTTCAATTCTTGGGACGACTCTCTTCTCATTTGCACATGCTGTATAGATACTTTTACTACTTGTATTATTGATTATATGTTTGTTTACTCCAGGTGTAACTCCATGTTGTTGTATGTGTCGAACTGCTTTGTTTTATCTTGGCCAGGTCGCAATTGTAAATGAGAACTTGTTCTCAACTTGCCTACCTGGTTAAATAAAGGTGAAATAAATAAATAAAATGCCCTTTAACCCATCGCTGCCTGCACCTGCCCGCCCGTCCAGCATCACTACTCTGGACGGTTTTGACTTAGAATATGTGGACAACTACAAATACCTAGGTGTCTGGTTAGACTGTAAACTCTCCTTTCAGACTCACATTAAACATCTCCAATCCAAAATTACATCTAGAATTGGCTTCCTATTTTTCAACCAAGCATCCTTCACCCATGCTGCCAAACATACCCTCGTAAAACTGACCATCCTACCAATCCTCAACTTTGGAGATGTCATTTACAAAATAGCCTCCAACACCCTACTCAGCAAATTGGATGCAGTCTATCACAGTGCCATCCGTTTTGTCACCAAAGCCCGATATACAACCAACCACTACGACCTGTATGCTCTCGTTGGCTGGGCCTCGCTTCATACTCATCGCCAAACCCACTGGCTCCAGGCCATCTACAAGTCTCTGCTAGGTAAAGCCCCGCCTTATCTCAGCTCACTGGTCACCATAACAGCACCCACACGTAGCACACGCTGCAGTAGGTATATCTCACTGGTCACCGCCAAAGCCAATTCTTCCTTTGGCCGCCTCTCCTTCCAGTTCTCTGCTGCCAATGACTGCAACAAACTGCAAAAATCACTAAAGCTGGAGACTCATCTCCCTCACTAGCTTTAAGCACCAGCTGTCAGAGCAGCTCACAGATCACTGCACCTGTACATAGCCCATCTGTAAATAGCCCATCCATCTACCTCATCCCAATAATGTATTTATTTATTTATCTTGCTCCTTTGCACCCCAGTATATCTACTTGCACATTCATCTTCTGCACATTCTACCATTCAAGTGTTTAGTTGCTATATTGTAATTACTTTACCACCATGGCCTATGTATTGCCTTACCTCCCTTATCCTACCTCATTTGCACATGCTGTATACATACTTTTACTACTGTATTATTGATTATATGTTTGTTTACTCCATGTGTAAATCCGTGTTATTTTATGTGTCGAACTGCTTTGCTTTATCTTGGCCAGGTCGCAATTGTAAATGAGAACTTTTTCTCAACTAGCCTACCTGGTTAAATAAAGGTGAAATAAATTTAAAAAGTAATAAAATACTACTACTCTTGACCAGACCTGTGACTACTACTACCGTTGACCAGACCCATAACTACTACTATAACTACTACTACTGTTGACCAGACCCATAACTACTACTATAACTACTACTACCATTGACCAGACCCATAACTACTACTATAACTACTACTACTGTTGACCAGACCCTTAACTACTACTATAACTACTACTACTGTTGACCAGACCCATAACTACTACTACTGTTGACCAGACCCATAACTACTACTATAACTACTACTACTGTTTACCAGACCAGCAACTACTACTACTGCTGACCAGACCCTTAACTACTACTATAACTACTACTACTATTGACCAGGCCCATAACTACTACTATAACTACTACTACTGTTGACCAGACTCATAACTACTAGTAGAGCTACTACTACTGTTGACCAGACCCATAACTACTACTATAACTACTACTACTGTTTACCAGACCAGCAACTACTACTACTGCTGACCAGACCCATAACTACTAGTATAGCTACCACTACTGTTGACCAGACCCATAACTACTAGTATAGCGACTAGTTAGACTAGTTGACCAGACCTGTTACTACTATTACTGTTGACCAGAGCATTAACTACTACTACTGTTGACCAGACCTGAAACTACTCTTCAGTCTGTCTGTCTCTCTTTACAACACAAGCACATAGCTCTCAAGGAACACCACTCTGATGCTAAAAGAGACTAATGCTCCATTGCTGCTTTCTCTTTCTCTCTCTTTATCTTTGAAATCACATTAGTTTCTGATGTGTAGTAAGTGCATTAAGTCCATATTGTTTACCAGTCTTAGTTCTTGCGTGATGACATTAGCTGCCTTTTTCAATTGATTGCTGGCTATGCCTGGTGGAGTGGAGTGTATTTCTCTTGAATGCTGGTGGAAATTCCCTGCTTTCTGCAGAAGGGATAAAACCGAGACACAGCTCTTACTAATGGCTCATGGTCACCATATATGCTGCTCACGATCATACACTCAATGCTTCAATCATAGAGAAAGACCAGATGGTTTTATGAGTCTTCAAAATAGAAGTAACGATAGGGTTACAAAATGTCTCACTCTGCAAAACTTCATACACAGATTGTGCAATGCCCCAACTCTATGAAAAACACCTACAGCACATTTCAGCATTTCACAACCCTCCAATCCACCCAAGGCAAGGAACAAGGGATAAAAGCAAAAGAAGTCTGTTCTATGTTGTTTGTGAGTTAACCAGGGCTATGGCTAGCTGTTAGAGTACATGCTAGAGAGCAGAGCAGGTGGTGTGAGATTAGCGGCATGTAGCAGCTTTCCCTGGCCCCAGCCTTGCTGTAAACACACAGGGGATGCTCTGGGGGAACTGTTTAGGCGTTAAAGCAAACACACAAAATATCTGACAAACAGTTTACTCGCTCGCTTGCATTCTTCTAACAAACCCACCATGCCTGGCCCCCTTTTGTCTAAACTGCAACATTCCGTGAGTACAGTTTCCTGACACCATTCTGAAATATGGCGGGAAGCGATACCGCCTGAAAGTAGGGGGAATCCGTCATATTAATGGAATATTCATTCATTCAACAGTTCTCTTTGTGACATTCTACGCACACAAACACTATGAGCCATGGATACAATTCTACATCACACAGCTTAATGCGCTCTGCTCATTCTAAAGCATGGGAGACAGATAGTGGATAAATAAATTCACTGCAGACCACATTGTTTTCCTGTTGCGTGCCATACATTCCTCTGGTGTTTTTACAATCACTAATGTGTTTCTCACAGCTTTCTTGTGTGCCTTTAGTGTGACCGAAAATGACTGTGGCCCCCTTAGAAAATGGTTGGATGTCAAATACTGTAGTTGAATTACCCTCTATTTTGGATGGATCGTTGTCGTTTTCGAGTTGAAATTAGTGTTTGTAAAACATATCAAACGTCTGGTTACTTCTTCTTCTTTCTCCTCTATCTCAATAGGGGTGGTTTTTGATGCAATGCAACACTTCAGAGAGATATAGCTGTGTGTGTGTGCTGATCAAATGATGTGTAACAGATAACAGCAACTCATGGAAAATATGCACGGAAGCGTACATACCCTTACACTCACTCACACACTCATCCAAATGCAGGTATAGGCAAAACATTGAGTAGATGTGACTCACACTGTCAAAGAATGACTGGACTTAACATTGTGTTCCTCTTGCCGTGAGTAAACATGACGAAAGAAATTAGGCTTTCTAAAAGAATGTTGTTATTTACTCACTATTTGTCATTTATTCCTCAGAGGTTCCCATAAAAACACACTGGAGTCTGAGGTCTGAGTGTTGAGGCAGGAGCATGTAGAGAGACCTCTTAATGTGGTTTTATGAGAAACTGCCAGTGGACTGTGTCCCAGCAGCTCTTTAGTGGTAGAAGTGAACGGTGTCAAAGACAAGTTCTCAATAGGATGGGCCCTTGGGACTCCTCCAGATGCCCACAGTAACTGTTATTAGCAACACTCAGTCTGGAGATTGCCAGGCCAGGCCACTCACTCCATCCAAAATATGCAGATATGAAGAAAGAGAGAGAAGGAGCCAGGTAGCAGTTGTAAATGAGAACTTGTTCTCAACTGGCCTACCTGGTTAAAAGAAAGCTAAGCCATCCAGCTGTTACAAACACCCAACTCCCAACCAACCACAGCCTGAGCCCCAACCCCAGCCCCAACCCCCCTTCCTTGGGGTGCCAGAGCAGAGCACATGTGCCTCTGATTTGACTGTGCCTGCATCACTGAGGCTCGACTCGACGTGAGAGCGCCACAGAGTCTCACCTACATCATAGAACTCTCCTCCCCCGCCACAGCTTTCCTTATTGTTCTCTACTAAGGAGAGCAGACCTGCTTGTCAATACCCCTCTGGTGTAGTAGGGTTGACATACAGTCTGTGGCTCATGGGACGTTCACTACTAGCCTGATTACAAAAGCAGCCCACATGCTGACTCCAAAAACAGGTGGTCTGCAGAAAACTGAAAATGTTTACCGAAAGGAATTATAAAAATCTGGGCCACTGGCCGTAAGCAAACGACTGGGCCGTCCGCAGAGGACACCAGATTGATGTCTATACCAGACAAAGCATTGTTTACTCTGGGCAAACAACCTCCCGATGAGGAACTGTAAAACAGCAGTATGGGGACAGAAATACATGTAGTGCAACACACAGGGAATGGTGGGACGTGTGGGGGGTGGTTGGCCACACCTCCAGACAGAGCTATGGTTTGGTGAGGCAGCGTGGAGCCCACCAGTTAGCTCTCCCAGTCAGCACAGTAATGTAGAGTAATGGGGAGAGGAAGGGCCTGTGGCGGCAGGAGGCAGCCGGTGGCACGCGGTGGTGTGGCGGGTGCTGTGACTCAGTGATTAGCAGAGACTGACAGACGGCTGGGATGAGACAGGCCGACGCCACATCAAGGTCTGAGGTGACGTTAGACTGAGAGATGCTCATGTGGCCCACAGAGGGGATGGAAAAGAGGAAAGAGAGGGGGAGAGGAGGAATGAGAGGGAGGAGGCTGTAAAAAACCTTCAAGCTTGTTACTTCTTCTTTCCTAACTCGTGGACATGCTGTTTCTTTGTTTTGGTTGGCGTCTCCAGAAGGCTTATTGGTGAAGGCTACACTCCAAGAGATGAATCTACTCTGTTTTTGACAAGGTCTAAAGAAATCATCTTTCAAGAAGTTCACATACCGTTATAGAACTTCAAAAAGATTTAGAGTACAACCAAATTAATTTTTCAACCCGATTCCACACATGCCTATGCTTTCAGCACATCTTACAGTATGTGCCACACCTTCAAATGCCTTTCTTGCACTCACTCTCCACATATGCTTACTATTTAGCACACTCATGTATCACAAGGTAGCACGCCTACTTTTATATGACTAAGTTCTGAAAGGCTAAATTAATGCGTGTAGTCACAAGAGAGACATCCCGATTTTGCCCACGCACGATAATGTTTCACAGATTAACAGGGCAGGACTAAGGTCAGAGAGATGAATGAACGAAGGAGGAGAAGGAGGAGGGAGGAGATACCCATTTAATGATATTATAGGGTGACATCATAGCCCATTCACAGCAGAGACACTGGGTCATTGTGGCCAGTAGAAAAGTATTCCTCTTCATAGACAACCATTCTACCAACAGCCCAGCCTTTGAAACATCTGCCCCACATGAGATGAGTCTGAGGCACATTCGGGAGACTGGGCATTCAGTGTATCCACTGGGCACAACGGCAGCCTGGCATCATGGAGACATTGTTTAGCTAAACACTGTCTAATTACTATGGGCAAAGCACCAAATACCAGACACCAAAAAGTGCTTTTGATCGAACATCCTGGTTGGCCATTACTTGATTCGGCAAAGTGAAATGGACTTCAGCATACCTGTTTGTTCTGTTGGGTCCAGCAGCACCAACCCACAGAGGATCCTGAATCACCCCACCGCTATTTGCACAGCTGCCAAATGGCCAGGCGGGCTCAAACACGGGCACATTTTGCATTTTACACAGAACTACTGGAGGAGTGCTGACACTGTCAAACCAGCCCTGAGCTGACACATGCTTATTTTAGCCACCCTGCCCAGAAGGAAAACACTCCTCACCATACCAACAGGCACCAAAATGGGGAGGGACAGTCGGGCGTCAGCCTCTGGCTCCTGGCCCATTGTGGACCCTGGCTGGCTGTATGTGACATGGGTGTGTGGTGGCATAGGGGGCCCTGAGTGTAGCCGCCCAGCCCGGTGGTGCAGCATGCCAGTTAAGACAGGCAGCCGCGTCTTAACCAGATAAAAGGGAGACTCGCACCCAGCAGGCCTGCCTGCCACACACATTCCTCTCAGTCAATGAACCCTGACCTGCAGACCTGAAGAACAGAGAGAGAGGGATCCTAGACCATGCAGGGAGGACTCAGTCAGTACATGAAAGCACATGTCCTTATACACGATACAGAGTGGTAGGAATAGTGTAAGTACAGTACTGTAAAGAAGCCATGAGCTACATTCTTTTGAAATAAGAAAAAAGGGCCCTGTTATTTTGCAATCCAACACCCCCCGTCTTGAGAAGGAATCGGACTTCTCAGCATTCGCAGCTCCACTCCTTAGCTTTATCGTTTTGTTATGGCTACTTGATAAACTGAGTAATCAGCTACTGCACCATGCTCTACATTGGACTGGGCTTACAGTCAAATCTAATTCAATATAGCAGCACTTTATTGCCAAGTATTCACTTGCTTGTAGAAATCTTTCACTTGTATTTCCCAATATATCATTGGCGCTACTCATTTCAAATCTGACTTCTGTGTGGGAATGAAGGATCTACTATGTCAGTACTTATACAGTAACACTCAGGAACCTGCTTTTTGGTATATAAACAGCTTTGTTTGGGATCACCCCTAACCTCCACAGTCTGTAGGGACTTAAAATGAATTATCTCAGTGGGATAGAGTGAAAAAAGCTTCAGTAAACTGACACTCACTGCACCTTCACAAAGATAGAAAAATAAACAAGACAATGAGATGTACTCCAACCACTTAATCCTATTGTCTTGCTGTGTGTGTGTGTGTGTGTGTGTGTGTGTGTGTGTGTGTGTGTGTGTGTGTGTGTGTGTGTGTGTGTGTGTGTGTGTGTGTGTGTGTGTGTGTGTGTGTGTGTGTGTGTGTGTGTGTGTGTGTGCGTGTGTGTGCGTTGCACCCTCTACAACCGTTGTGATTATTACTTGACCCTGTTGGTCATCTATGAACGTTTGAACATCTTGAAGAACAATCTGGCCTAAATGGCCATGTACTATTATAATCTCCACCCGGCACAGCCAGAAGAGGACTGGCCACCCCTCAGACCATGATTCTTCTTTAGGTTTTTTCCTACGTTCCTGCGTTTCTAGGGAGTTTTTCCTAGCCACTGTGCTTCTACATCTGCATTGCTTGCTGTTTGGGGATTTAGGCTGGGTTTCTATATAACACTTTGTGACATCTGCTGATGTAAAAAGGGCTTTATAAATACATTTGATTTGAGTGTGTGTGTGTGTGTGTGTGTGTGTGTGTGTGTGTGTGTGTGTGTGTGTGTGTGTGTGTGTGTGTGTGTGTGTGTGTGTGTGTGTGTGTGTGTGTGTGTGTGTGTGTGTGTGTGTGTGTGTGTGTGTGTGTGTGTGTGTGTGTGTGTGTGTGTGTGTGTGTGTGTGTGCGCATAGATAGAGAATAACAAAATCCTCTGCCTAGGTATCATCACTCTATGGCTCACTTAAACCTTTCCACCATTCACAAAGATCCTGTCATGTTCTGTCATGCCTACTCAGTATAACTCAGCCACGGGGGAACATCGCAATTTCCTCTTTTGATCAGAAGGGGCAGGAAGGTTTCACTTCATCAGTGGGCCACTGGTCTACTGTCCTATTTGCAGTGAGAGAAGCTAGCTACATGGAAACGGGGAAGGAGTAGATGTAATGTGTATGTCTGATATAGAGAGTCTTGGCAGCTACAGCCTGACCCCAGCACACACGGTCAGCAGAGAAAGCTAGCATTGCGAAATGGCTTTGCAAGATAGCGGTATGTTTTGGCAACCCCACTGCAGCTGTCAGCAACTTTTTGATATGAGTGCGTTACCATGAGTGTGTGTGCGTATGTGTGTATGTGCGCACACGTGTGTGTGTGTGTGTGTGTGTGTGTGTGTGTGTGTGTGTGTGTGTGTGTGTGTGTGTGTGTGTGTGTGTGTGTGTGTGTGTGTGTGTGTGTGTGTGTGTGTGTGTGTGTGTGTGTGTGTGTGTGTGTGTGTGTGTGTGCTCTCCTCCTGCAGGTGTAATCTGAGTTAAGGTGGTGAACACATCTCCGGTGCTTGACCTCAAGGAGTCATTACACTTTCTTCTTATTTTTCTGCATAACGGGTTACGGAGGAGTGTATGTATCATGTTTCTATGGCATCTCAAGCCTTTGCCACCTTAACAGCTGTCACACTTCTGAAGCCATAAATGTATAGATTTGAATATTAGCCTAATGTTAGCTATTAAAGCCCAGTCAGCCTTCTCAATGAAGGAAGAAAGGGTGAAATCAGCCTGACTCTGAATGTAAAAGAACAGTGTCACTTTGAAGGGAATTAAACCACAGAGTTCTAAATACAGACTCAAACACTGTGTTGTGTGGGCTTGCACTCCATGCCCCAGCCCAGTGCAACCATGACCTGGCCTTACGGGCAACAGGCAGGATATCCAGCCTTCAGGCCTGCACATTCATCAACCCGTCTGCCTCTGGTTCTCTCTTGAGACTCTGGCTAAACCCCTCAGCACGAGGAGAAGAGGAGAGGGGAAAAGGAGAGGGGGAAAGGAGAAGGGGAGAGGAGAAGGGGAGAGGAGAGCGGGAGAGGAGAGCGGGAGAGGAGAATGGGGATAGGAGAGGAGGGGGGGGAAAGGAGAGGAGAGGGGGAAGGAGAAGGGGAGAGGAGGAAAGGGGGAAAGGAGAGGAGAGGAGAGGGGGAAAGGAGAGGAGAGGAGATGGTGAAAAGAGAGGGGTAAAGGAGAGGGGGAAAGGAGAGGAGAGGGGGAGAGGAGAGGAGAGGAGATGGTGAAAGGAGAGGGGGAAAGGAGAGGGGGAAAAGAGAGGGGGGAAAGAGAGGGGGGGAAGAGAGGGGCGAGAGGAGAGGGGCGAAAGGAGAGGGGCGAGAGGAGAGGGGCGAGAGGAGAGGGATAGTACTGATGACTGGGCACCAGTGGTGGTTTCCCATGCAGACAGCAGCATGCCTGATATGACACCCCCTCCCTGGACTGGGGCTACTCTGGGTGGCCAGGGAGGGAGATGGGATTATGATAGTAGGTGCCTGGCAAGGCAAGATCTACTCCGCATGAAAGAGAAGGCTGACTTGACTCTAGAGAGGGAACTAATTTGAAAAGGGAAGAAAATACACCAAAGGCACATACTAAAAGGCACAAGGCTACTGTACAGCTCCATAAATAATGTGTTCAAATTAACAAACGTTTTATGACTGAGTAGAAGTGTCATCTGTCAAATTAACATGTATTTTTTAAACACACAGGAACTTTTCAAACACTAGTAGGCAGAATGTCATAGTGATTGCTTTAGTCTCATCATGTTCTTTGCCATAGTTGAACTAAGTGTTCATATAGGTTAAATAGTTCAATCATGACTACTCATAAATTAACTCTTCATCCATGAAATATGATTGTCAGTCTAATGCAGGGTTCAGCAGCTACAGCTTTAGCCTGCAGTCTAGCCGTGTGACACAGAGCATTAGACCGGTATGTTGAGAACATGAGATGGACGATTAAGAAATACAATTATGTAAACGGGAATACCATTTAGCCTAAATTGCATAAGAGTGATAATGTATTTCCCCTTGTCCTTTATTTTATCCAGCACAACTTTATCCAGCACAACTGATCCAAACATTTATCCAAAAACGTTGTCTTATTCGTTGACACAATAAACAAGTGAATGTTTTGCATGCACAACAATTGTGAAGACGCGATAGGACACGGACATATTCCGTTAGGCTAAATGATGGCTTTATCATAGAAAAATACTTATTACCTCCACTGATACATGTTGCACTACATAGGATGGCATTTGCCTTATAAAAGTTGACCAGAGTTTTAAATGCAAGCCGCCTATGCGCCGCACAACATGAAGCATACGGAGCGATCATAGGCAACAGTAATTACAATGTTAGATGTCAAAAAAACAAAAGTTGCTGTACTCACCGTCCATTCTTTCAGACTTTATGATGGTTAATGTCGGTTTCATATCGACAGCTGCCGTCATGACCATCAGATCAATTTGTTCGATAACGGGATGATCAATTTAGTCTCTCTCTCTAACACAAGAATTCCGTGATAATTTACAAAAAAATGTTTTTTTTCCCCTTGCCGTCCAATAAAGTTTTGATTTACTCAAAAACAATATTGCGTTTTTCCTGTTCTCCCGCTTCAATTTATGTCCAACAAAATGTATCCAGTAAGTCTACAAACTTCTCTTTCAATCGCTCTCTGTCCGTTTCTCTCTCTCTCTCTCTCTCTCTCTCTCTCTCTCTCTCTCTCTCTCTCTCTCTCTCTCTCTCTCGCTTTCGCTTTCTCGCTCTCTCGCTCTCTCTCTCTCTCATTCCCTCCCTCTATCTATCTCCGTCAGGGCGTTTCTGTCGCTCTGACTGAGCAGTACGAAATAGGTTGTGTTGTTCCCTCCGTGGAGCCTAAATGTACCACCGGTATCTGAAGGGGCGGCGTTTCTACCGCCAGTGGTCAAACTCGTTTTGCATGGCCCGGTTCCCCGGGTAGGCATAGTTTTCATTTTACACCACTCCATTGGTCTTTAAGTGAAATCTCCATCATACCGGAGCATCGGGCCATGCAAACGAACTCCACCAGTGATTCACAATTCAATTACATTCTTGCCTGCTGTCTTTCTATGAGAATCAATCATCCGCATGTTCCCGCAAATTAGTCCAATTCAGAGGCTGGTAGAAGGCTATTTTGGACAGCTGATTAGTTAGGCTATTTCTTAGGTCTGAATACTTTCTGAAGGCACTGTAACAAGCATTTCAGGCTAAGGGGGCCATCTGTGTCCAACTCCAAGGGTCCAAGCGTCCTCATAAACACCTCAGAGTATTTCCTGTTCACCTTATACTGATCAATAAAAACCAAACCTGTCTTTTTACAGAACTGCCTCTCAGGCCTTTGAAAGGGGATGACGTCTTGGGAGAATGCACAGGATTTGATGCTGCTGAAACTTGAAACATATCCTAAATCAATCAGTGGCAGTGGCAATATTTTGCCCCCCACACACACACATTTTAAAAAAAAAATGTTGCCCCTGTTTTGCATGTTATTTTGGCACTAATATGTGTCAGATATCAGTTTGCAAACAATGTAAAAATGTTTTATCATTGAGTTAATAAAGCATCCATACAAACAGGTGTTTCAGCCTAGCTCAGTGCTTTCTGTGGTGATTGGGCAGCCAGCGGAACGTATGGAGTGTAGGGGTTGGTAATGTTCTGTAGTTGCACCTGTGATTGGCTCAGTGTTCTATCACTCATTGGGAGACTACGCCACCGCAAAATCTATGGGGAGAGCTCGAAGATTTAAGCTGCTGCTATGACAGGGTTACATTAGATTTGCCCATCCAAGAAGGCTCATGGTCATTGGCCACATATAAAATGATGTCAAATGACTTAAATGTAATGTTATATCTACCGTAGCTTTGATTGGACTGATTATGTCAACATCATACTTTCAAAATCTTAGCTAGCAGTCATCATCATGAATCAAATCGACAACCTACTGGCAAATCCTTTTCATATGAAGAGAAATTATACATAAAACGTATTGGTGCTCATCGACCATTGGTTAACTGCAAGCATTGCAAAGAAATCACTAGCCTGCTATTCAGTGGAGTGGGCGCGTGGTCCAAATCTGGGTTTAGGGGTCTCTTTCACAAGCTTGAAAGGATAAACATTTAACATTGGGCATGTTGTCAATCCAGCTGGAAACTTGGAACCGGGAAACCTCATACTACAGTCAGTTCAAGACAACGGGGAACTCTGGAAAAAAGAGCATCCAACTCAGAATTCCAAGTCGGGATTCTCGGGCCTCTTTCTAGAGCTTCGACCTGAAGATCACTGACGTCATGATTCAACCTTGTTTTTTTCAGAGTTCTCAGTTGTCTTGAAAACCCCATAAATACAGAGAATGCCAGACTGTCATGATGAAGTTTGATGACAAAATTAGCCTACGAAGGACCGCCGCACCACCTTCCTGTTCAAGTGAGCACAGCACAACAAGGCTGAATTAACTGTTTCGCTGCCAGACAAGGCTCTGCTAATATCCAGGTGTAGCAGTGGTAAGGTGTTGGGACTGCTTTTGGGACTCTGCTGTTGGGACAGCTTTATGTAGGCCACAACAGTTTGTGGGCACCGTTTGTCACCATTATAGTGCAATTCATGTATGTAACCACCATTGCTCAGTGGACACAGAAAATTCCAAATAAATGGATCTATTGGCTCTTTATCGACACAAATCAAATTGGGGCCCCTGTCATCATGGCCATCACAGCTAATTTGATTTGTAAGGGTTACTGTTTTATCTATAAGTTCCATTTCATGTGTTAGTCAGTTTTTTAGCCTACTCCGACGAGGGACAATCAGCGTGTAATTTCGGAAATTGAATCAAGATTTAGTTCTGCCTCTTGTAGGAAAATGGCTGAATATATGAGCAAGAGTGAAAGGGTGCTGGTGCTCCACTTGGAACAAAGACAACCATATGGTAATTACCTGCCATGGCAACAGATTGTCATTGCAATTGTCACATGCAGGTCTCGTTGCTTCTTTAGTGGAACCTAGCGATGTTGACAACAGTAAGGCGGTCTGTCCAAGACAAGATTACTGGTAGAAGTAGACAGCTAAAGTACAATCGTTTCATTGTTTGTGAGATGTGGAATTAATTCCTCAAACAAACAATACAGTGACATTGGATTTAGCTAGTGTATCAGCATCCAATCTACACAGGTCTGCATACACAAAATAACATAGTTAGCTAGATAAGTCAATATGGTCCATCCTAATATGCAAGGCAACATGATTATGCATGTACGTAGCTACAGTATACCTCTAAATGGGATTGGGAGTTAGGGGAGCCAGGCGTATTGATCATGTATGGATTTTTAAATAGAGATCTTTCACCATCTCCATTAGCGAACCTGGATAATGTTTCACTTGACAGATATCAGCCGTAGTGGAAATGCCAGGCAGAGATGTCGTGCGGCCTCTGCGGTCTCACTGCTCCTCACAAGGGGCATTCAAGAGGGTGGGAGGGGTGGTTTAAGGGTACCTTTCAATTCATTTCAGTCAGTCAGTCACTCTCCTCTCTCTCCCTCTCACTGCCCATCTTTGTTTTGGCTTAATGAGCTCCTTGTATCTACTCTTAAAAGGACAGCCCAGATCCTTTGCCTGAGAACAGCCATTAAGACTAATAGCGTTGCTGACTAATATCTGGACTGGAGCTAGCAGAGTGGCCTTTTCAATGGGGGTGCGTTATGCCCCCTCTCACTCCCTTATATGTATCATCCATGTGTTAATGGTGAACATTTAAAGTGGGTATTAATCTATCTATGTACTTAATATATTAGCTTGAAACTTACTCAGTTCTGCAAATAGGTCAAGTTGAATATACATTTCTGTTTAATGTTTTGAGAGCTCCACAGACACATATAAGCGCAGGCAGACTGATGTACCCATTTTCTCCTTGGTTGATACACTCTAGTCTTCATTCAGTATTATCTTTCTGACCTGCTAAACTCATTTCCATGAGCGTTACAACAGAGTAAATAAGAGCTGGGTCTCCCTTTACTAAAACATTTCAAAGACAGAATCTGAGAGGAAATATTAAAATAAATAAAACATTATCATTCCAAAAGTCAGGTACAGATGTAGGATCTTAATTTGCAGGAGTGAAATTCAGGAAATGTACAAATTGTAGTGCATTTGAGGTTTAAAAAGTCTTCTGAAGTTTGAAATTAATGAAAAAATGTATCAACCCCAACAAAAATGTCCATTAATTGTAATCCACATAATCATTCACATTTCCTGTTGCTGCAGGATTATTTTCCTGCTGTAGCAAACTGCCTCAAATGAAGATCCTACATTTGTAAGAACTAGGGCTATTGTTGTTTACCCAAAGATGCAGTTTCCTGGATACTACTACGTCAGGTAGCCTAGTGGTTAGAGTGTTGGGCCAGTCATTGAAAGGTTGCTGGAATGAATCCAAGGTTTAAAAAAAAATGTTGTTCTGTCCCTGAGCAAGGAAGTTAACCCACTGTTCCCTGGATGCTGTTAATGTTGATTAAGGCAGCACCCAGCACCTCTCTGATTCAGAGGGGTTGGGTTAAATGCAGAAGACACATTTCAGTTGTACCACTGACTAGGTTTCCTTTCCCAAATATGTTAGTCACTGGTCATTGTACTGTAATGTATACATTGTACAGTTACAGATAGAACATATGTTTATGGGAATGAAAAAGTCTATACATGTCATTGTACGTGTAAGTGACAGCCCTCCCATGAGACTGAGCAGCAGCACCACCATCATCTCCCACTGATCAGGCAACATGTGCACTTGGGTTTCAATGTCTAGCTTCTTTACCTGGCAAATGCTGTTGCCATGGTTTTGACAGTTAGGGGTTCATGCAATAGCATTACAGTTTAGCAGCTATAGCTAAAGCCGCTCCTCAGGCACATCTGTTATGGCTGCCTGCTTTTCCTTAATCCAGACATATAACTGGTACACCTGCTGCTGCTGCTGCCAGGGGTTAATTGACAGCTCGCTAGCTGAAAGGAAAAACTGTTGCTACCAGAGGTTAACTGACAGTTAGCTAACTGAAAGGCCATGCTGCTGCTACCAGAGGTTAACTGACAGTTAGCTAGCTGAAAGGCCCTGCTGCTGCTACCAGGGGTTAACTGACAGTTAGCTAGCTGAAAGGCCCTGCTGCTGCTACCAGGGGTTAACTGACAGTTAGCTAGCTGAAAGGAAAAACTGTTGCTACCAGAGGTTAACTGACGGTTAGCTAACTGAAAGGCCCTGCTGCTGCTACCAGAGGTTAACTGACAGTTAGCTAGCTGAAAGGCCCTGCTGCTGCTACCAGGGGTTAACTGACAGTTAGCTAGCTGAAAGGCCCTACTGCTGCTTACCAGGGGTTAACTGACAGTTAGCTAGCTGAAAGGCCCTGCTGCTGCTACCAGGGGTTAACTGACAGTTAGCTAGCTGAAAGGCCCTGCTGCTGCTACCAGAGGTTAACTGACAGTTAGCTAGCTGAAAGGCCCTGCTGCTGCTACCAGGGGTTAACTGACAGTTAGCTAGCTGAAAGGCCCTACTGCTGCTTACCAGGGGTTAACTGACAGTTAGCTAGCTGAAAGGCCCTGCTGCTGCTACCAGGGGTTAACTGACAGTTAGCTAGCTGAAAGGCCCTGCTGCTGCTACCAGGGGTTAACTGACAGTTAGCTAGCTGAAAGGCCCTACTGCTGCTACCAGGGGTTAACTGACAGTTAGCTAGCTGAAAGGCCCTACTGCTGCTACCAGGGGTTAAATGACAGTTAACTAACTGAAAGGCCCTACTGCTGCTACCAGGGGTTAACTGACAGTTAGCTAGCTGAAAGGCCCTGCTGCTGCTACCAGGGGTTAACTGAAAGTTAGCTAGCTGAAAGGCCATACTGCTGCTACCAGGGGTTAACTGACAGTTAGCTAGCTGAAAGGCCCTACTGCTGCTTACCAGGGGTTAACTGACAGTTAGCTAGCTGTAAGGCCCTGCTGCTGCTACCAGGGGTTAACTGACACCAGGCTAGCTGAAAGGACCTGATGCTGCTACCAGGGGTTAACTGACACCAGGCTAGCTGAAAGGACCTGATGCTGCTACCAGGGGTTAACTGACACCAGGCTAGCTGAAAGGACCTGATGCTGCTACCAGGGGTTAACTGACACCAGGCTAGCTGAAAGGACCTGATGCTGCTACCAGGGGTTAACTGACACCAGGCTAGCTGAAAGGACCTGATGCTGCTACCAGGGGTTAACTGACACCAGGCTAGCTGAAAGGACCTGATGCTGCTACCAGGGGTTAACTGACAGCTAGCTAGTTGAAATAACCTGCTGCTGGTACCAGCCAATGGGTATGGCATGACTGGATTGGCCTCCCTGTGCTTAGACACCACTTAGCGAGTAATTGATCAATCACTCATTGACACACACACACACACACACACACACACACACACACACACACACACACACACACACACACACACACACACACACACACACACACACACACACACACACACACACACACACACACACACACACACAGCACACTGGTCTCTTAGCTGTCAGGGGATGCCATAAACTGGATGCAGTTCTGCTGAGATCATAGGCCTCGAGTAGGGACAGGACCACAGGCTGTGTGTGTGTGTGTGTGTGTGTGTGTGTGTGTGTGTGTGTGTGTGTGTGTGTGTGTGTGTGTGTGTGTGTGTGTGTGTGTGTGTGTGTGTGTGTGTGTGTGTGTGTGTGTGTGTGTGTGTGTGTGTGTGTGTGTGTGTGTGTGTGTGCACGTGCACGACTGTATGTGTGTTTGAGTGAGTATGCTGGGGGTGGTTCTGGGCCTCCCTGAACAAAAGCTCTTTCTGAACAATTGCCTTCGCTAAAAAGACGTATCTTCCTCCATTAGCGCCACCACGTGCCCCCCATCACTCCATTGTGCAAATAATTAAATTACCCCCCGGAGTCTCTGAGCCTCCCAGGTCTCCCTCCTTCTTTCCATCCCTCCGACCTTCTCTTTCACAGAAAGAGAGAGAGAGAGAGAGCTCACTGATGAAGCTCAACCACCACCCGCAGCTAAAGGAAAGCCCCTCGTCTCCCCAGTTAGACTACAGCCTGTCTATTATACGCTGGTCTGCATTACAATATAGTGTTAACATCACTAGATGGATTCATTGGTTGACTGGAAAAGCTCACAATATACCAAATGTGATATGATTATAATACCATTATGATAATAACAATATACTCATTACCCATTATCTACACTGACACATTGTTCAGTCCTGACACACTCATAAGCGTGTAATGACAGTAGGTATTACTAAGCCACATAATAGCATTTTTACAATAGAGATCTTTTCTTGGATCATACCCACATGTTCCACCTTTCCGATGAGCTGGCATTAGTTGCATCACCTCTTCCCACGATGGTACTGTATTTCCTTGAAGACTGAATGTTCTGTATATGTGGTCACTTGTTAGTCACCGTAGAGGAATTGACCCCACTTACCCTTACCAGAACTGGTCTATGCAGCTATGTACAGAGGCTCTCTAGAGAACAATTTTTACATATGCCTAATGGCTGTGCCAATGCCAGCTTATCAGCTATCCCTACAAACAAAGTCAATGTCACTACTACAACCCCTCACAAAAACATAGCCTAGCGAAGTGGGGCTGTTTTGCGACCCTCTGCTTCAGAGTTGTCTCTCTTTTTTCCCCTCATTTTGTTTTATTGTTGGGGGAAGTGTGCTTCGGCCTGATTAGCATCGCTGTTTCCTCCTTTCCCATAACCTCCAGACCCCCGCAGGCTGCTTGTTTACTCTTAGAAAAAATAAATAGGCCTGCGCCCGTGAGGACGTGCCCCTCATCAGAGGCGAAGACGCCCACCTCCCCTGTCCCCAATCTCTCCCCCCTCCCCTCCTTTACTCCTTTACTCTCCTCCTCCCTCCCTCCCTCCCTCCGTCCCTCCCTCCAAACCACCACCCCCAGCCCTGGCCCTGTGACCATCCCCCCTCCCTACTATCCAGCTGTTAAATCACATAAAATAAAACCCAGACCAATGGTCCCTGGGTTCCATATCACAGCTGTGTTCTAAATGGGAGTGGATGTTTAAATGTACAGTGAGATCCTGAGTGCCTGGGAGTGGATGTGTGTGGTAGTGGGCTTTTTACTGAATGGGAGGATACAGTAATACAATACATGCCAGAGAACTGGTGTGAATTAATGAAGGACTATGTGGGGTGTGAGCGACTAAAGTAAAGTAAAGTGTGTGTGCATGTGTGTGTCTGTGTTTCTGTGTTTCAATGAGACTGTGCAGCACACACATCATGAATCTCTAAGTGGGTGTTAATGATCAGACCCAGCGGTGTGAGAGTGGCTAGGTTTCTGTGAGTGGAGAAGAGAGGAGTGGAGAAGAGAGGAGTGGAGAAGAGAGGAGTGGAGAAGAGAAGAGTGGAGCAGAGAAGACTGGAAAGGAGATGAGTGGGAAAGAGAGGAAAGTGAGAGGGGGGTTATGGTACGGCGGATGTCAGGAAGCTGTGTGTGACAGTGGGCTCAGGGTCAAACATGCAAATGCCCTTTAACATACAACATCCCTTCACCATAGCTGGCAAAATATTCATTAGCAGAAATATGTCACCAATTAATTGTGAGCAGTGACTTGGGCTGTAAAATATGAAAGGGAAGCACACACAAATGTGTTCAAAGCTAAGCAAGGTGGAGTGGTCTCAGGCCAAACTTACACACACGGTAGAGCATGGCTTCAGGAAAGGAAGTTGTTTGCTGGTGGCACAGACAGCCAAAGAAGACTTCTTCACTTCTATCCTACTATATAGTTGGTTTTCTCAACAGGTTATTGAGATGACCTCGAACGACTGTGGTTAAGAAGTCAAAATATTTTAGTTTGAGAAACATATATGTCAGATCAACGGTTTTAGGAAGTGGAGTATGTCAAGGGTTACTGGTTATGAGGTTTCAGCTCCATACACTGGGAGGCTACACTTCAATGACAGCAACAGCATGTATATGACACTATGGGGTCACCAAATTACTCTAATTGCGTCTACAGGTGGTTGCATTGCGCGGACGAATGAACGGCAGTGGTTTGCTTGATCACCATCAAGAGGGAGAGGAGGTCAACTGGAGGTCGTTTTTTTCCATGTGATAATGTTTATGTCAACGGTTTAGCGCTGGAACCACTGGAGGCTCCAAAGGAGTGTGTCTCCAGCAACAAACGTCAGCAAATCCCATCAGATCCAGCCCCGACCTTATCCCCCGGGGGGAACCAGAGGCTTGGGAAAAAGACGGCTGTCCTTTTGTCCTCCTTTCCCCTGTGCCCCTGCATCCAGCCTGGGAGGAGACGGAAGAAAGCTGGTGCCTGGCCTAAGCACCACCCCCCCAATCCCCCATGGCGTGTGTCCCAGTCCCCTGAATAAATCACTCTTAAGAAAGAGGGAGGCCAGAGTCAAACAGAGGCAATGCACTGGGAGGAATGTTCCAGTTTAAAATAAACGGCAGAAAAAAACAGAGTGCAGGAGGAAAAATGCGGGGCATGTGGAGGTCCCCAGAGGAGAAGAGGAGAAGGCATCTGGTAAAGGCATTCGGCCCTGGGGTCAACGTCACCATGGTCCCCAGGGAGGAGGAGACCCACAGGGGGACTCGGGGCTGCTCAGCCGGCCGCTCTGTATGCAGCACTCTGGAGCAAGACAGACTGCCTGGACTGGTGTGTGTGTGTGTGTGTGTGTGTGTGTGTGTGTGTGTGTGTGTGTGTGTGTGTGTGTGTGTGTGTGTGTGTGTGTGTGTGTGTGTGTGTGTGTGTGTGTGTGTGTGTGTGTGTGTGTGTGTGTGTGTGTGTGTGTGTGTGTGTGTGTGTGTGTGTGTGTGTGTGTGTGTGTGTGTGTAAGATGTGGGGATGAGGTGTGTGTGTGTGCTTGTATGTGAGTCAATTTGCCACACCTCTCCACACAAAGTAATTTGTTTGCAGTGAACACTTAATCCACAATGGACAATCTCTTTCATCCCCAATCTCAGTTCCATTTTACCCCAATATACTTTATGTTTATATGAGGCTATCCATGTGTTCCTTTGAGAAATTTAAAAGGCAGATTTCACTTTGCTTGCTTAATTCACTGTATTAAGTGCAGTGACCTGAAAAAACAGGCAAACAACTGTGTTCTGTAGTATTTGTTCTTAGGCAGAGGCTTCTTTGGCTCCTACCTGTGGGTATGAGGTCGTGTCCATTGGGGACCTCCTGCAGGGTGATGTCCTGGGGGTAAAGGGTTCTGGGTGGGGGGTAGTGCTGCTGCTGCTGGGGGTGAACCACCATACCAGGGAGCTGGGTCAGTGGTCCCATAGCCACACCTCCACTCTGCCTCTGTAAAGGCAACACAAAACAGGGGGTTAACTAACTTAGCCTGGAAATGGTCTAGGGCTTGGCAATTTGGCCCAACATATTATAGCACAATATGTTTCTTATTTTTGACAGCATGGTGGTATTTTATGTTTCTGAATAACATGTTTTAAATGTTTTATGAGTAGTGCATGACCCTAGGATGGCAACAAATGAATTCTAAGTAGTTTTAATGGGCTTTCTCCATCATGATAGTTTTATAATCAACCAAACTAGGACAAACCTGACAGTGAAGTAGTCCAATTTGTAGAACGTTTCATTTATTTAACACTGTATTAAATTACCTTTATATTTAGTACTGTAAAAATCCATACCGGTATGTGGATCCATACCTTAAAAGATGATATATCGCCCAACCCGAACCTGGTTCCTACTGCACAGCAACAGCCAGGCACAGATGCAGTATATCTCAACCTCACATTTGGTTTACTTTTAAACTGTGTTTGCTTACTGTACATGTGAGTAAAAGGTTTACTGACATACTGTAAGAATGTCAATGAGCTCGATTGTAAGGGGGAAGAGACCAAGCTAGAGTTTTAAAAATACTATTTTGGAGTGGAGATGGTTTTGTTTTACGCTTTCAGTACAGATAAAATTAAGGCTAAATTGGATTCAATAGGTTTATCTTTGTTTCAATCTGTTGTCCCCTCAGATTGGACTGAGCAGAAGTCCAAAGTGAATGAGTAGTTGGGAGGAGGACCATATAGGAATACTGTACGTATGTGGATACAAGAAATAGCAGGAGAGTAGATAACGGATCAGGACTATTCAGAGAACATTTTCCATTGACTCAAAATCGCACTAAGCAAGCACATGGAACATGATTCAGTTCTGATGCAGTTCTGATGCACTACTTCAAGAAATGGGTGATCATACTCTGGTGACACTCTGAAAGTGATATCTGATGCATACCTGGTAGGGATGTGATGACCAGTAGCAAGAAGCATAGGAGCCTCTACAGTAGCAGTTTCCATCTATCAGCTCTATCAGCTCTATCAGCTCACCATAGGGACGATAGTGGTGGCTCCTGTAACCTCACCACTTTACTGTGGTCGGTCTTCACAACAGGCATGGCTAGGAGTAGAGACCTCAGATCAGGGTACCTGACTGACTGCCCATCTGATAAGGACTCTTGTTAAAGCGATGCCGGGTTTATCAGTAGGCTGTCAGCTTTACAGCCAGCTAATAGTGAGAGGGGACTATGGAGTCTAATCTAGTGAAGTCTCTAGGGGGTACGTGGGCCGATGACGGCACTATCAGTCCAGTCTGGCAGGGAGAGGGGAGTGATAGCCAGGGGAGGCGGGCAGTCGTATCGGCACTGTTAAGCACAGGAGGTGTGTGGCACCTTAATTGGGGAGGACGGACTCATGGTAATGGCTGGAGCGGAATAAGTGGAATGGTATCAAATACATCAAACACATGGTTTCCATTTGTTTGATGCCATTTCATTTGCTCTGTTGCAGCCATTATTATGAGCCATCCTCCCCTCAGCAGCCTCCACTGCTTTAAAGTGATATTGGAGGACCAGCAAAAGTAGATTGCCATGAGTCCTCCATCCCTTGTGTGGATGAACCTTTGATACCACACATCTGATATGTGAAAGTAGGAGAGTCAGGGGCAATTCAACTACAGCCTCTTCCACAGTCTCATTTTACAGGACATGGTCATAAAACATGGAAACCTTGGCCATTTCTTTCACATAAACAACCTCTTTTCATCCAGAATAACATGGAAAATCACAAAAGCAGAGGGCAGGGAAATCAGAGGACCTTTCTCTACTAATACATGTCAATTCATAGGAAAATCTGTGGCAACCTAGGTTCACCTTTTGACCACGTCTGGCCTCGGGTACAGTAATCTCAATTTCAAAGGCATGCAGAACCACCTGAGCCAATTAAGGGAGAGGGAGCTTTATCCCTCCATGTTTTGTACCAGAGCCAGGTTGGGTTGATATTTGCATGTGACCTCGTCCTCTTTGTCTAACAGGGCTACATTCTGCATACAAATGGGAACATTTCTGCCAACGCTTCTCGGCCTTCACCTTTCAGAGCTCACCTGACAGGAATCCCAATGTCCCTGATTCCTGTGATCTGACAGGCTGTATTCATATGGTCCTTTCATTTGGATGGTGTTAAAAAGACTGTGTTTACAAATAGCCTACATAACCTGCTCTATAACACATCAATATGGTATTACATGGTAAAGTGTTTTCCTGTGAGGGTGCACTGCATGACTCCAAATAGACTCAGTGATGGTTGGGCCCCACACTTCTATGTATTTACTGCCGATATGGTTAGGAGGTAATAATTGTTTTGCAGAGCAGAGTTGATTGAAACTATTGGTTTCAGACCTTGGTCTTCGTCGTCCATCTCTTATTCCACTGCAGCCTCCCAAGACAATGTTAACCTTACATTCACCTCTGGTCCATAGTGGTCTAGAATGAATAACTGATAGTAGCATTTTTTTACGACAAATAAAGTGCCAATTTTTTATTGTAAACTTAACAACGCTCCAGTGTTGCAGAAGGTTGATGGAATCCAGAGGTGCATTGCTAACACACACTTGCATACTCCTCCTACACCGTGGCATGTGGTAGGTAGCTAGCCCGTCCACAGGCTGTAACAGGAGTGTGATTTATGGTGGTCGGGGTCTTACCATCGCGCCCAGACGGTCACAGGGGTGAAGGGTCGAGTAGGAGGAAACTGGATCCATGTAGTAACTCATCCTGGGGTCTGGATGGAGCAGCAGGCCTGTGGAAGGGATCAGCATACAAACAGCCGAGGCGGGGCCCCTATCAATCACACACTGTTTACACTGTGTGTGTGACTACAATAAGCTGTCACCACAGTTCTGCAGAGTGGCACCACCCCACACTGCCCTGTGTAACATCTAATGCAGACATCCCAAACAACATTGAGATAATTCTTCCTTTTTGCAATGTTGACTTTAAATTACATAATCACTTGATGGAAATGTGTTTAGAAATAGAGGATCTTTAATGAATAACAACTTCATAATTTCCTCCTCTTTGCATGGGCAAAAAAAATAATAATAATTAGCATGGACAACAATGCAATAACAGATACTAAATTCGAGCCGACAACATCCCAGTCAAGATTATAATGAATTCAGTTGCTAGTGTGTCTCCATATTTGGACATTTATATGAGGCAGCTTTTTCAATATTCAGGGCTGAACATGTTAAGTCACACTAGCTCCAGCGTTGATAGATAATTATTTGCCTGATCCCCCCTTCTTTACCTCCCCAGCGCTCTCCTCCTCCTCCTCTGTCCCTCCCTCCCACTCTCCTTCCTTTCCTCCCACTCACTTTGGGCATCTCATTATCATGTGTTTACTAGTAGAAACATCAACAGACGGGGAACAGGAACCCAGCTGAGAGGAGAGCGTTTCCAGGGGAGCTGACAGACAGACAACGTGGGTAGGGACAAGTGGCCTCGAATGTATGCCATATTTACCACACATCACAAATAGTTTATCATTGTCAAGTGATAACTATTGTACTTGACTACAAGAGGATATGTATCATAAATCTCTGCAGCCAAAGTCACAAAATTACATTAGGACACCAATAGTTAGCAATCAATTCAAGGTGTATTGTGAGGTAAAACATTTTATATAAACATATTTTCCAAATGACTGGGTCAATGGCCAATGACACAGCAGATAATCCAAACAGATAGGCACGTGATATGCTATTGCATATCAAGGCAGATATACCACAAATATTATTAAGCTGTAATTAACATTATTTTCAAAACTATTTTTACGTAGGTTTGATCAAATAAACGCGGTCTTCTCCGTTTAGTTCAAAATGCACCAGATTGCACAGTTCATTCACGCTCCAACAGCATTCCTCTCGGGAAGCGGGACTGCACTTCAAAGCGAGCCTTACAACTCGACATACACATCACACTCCTGTTGTTTCTCCTAGTTATATGTAAACAACACTATTTTCTACTAACATATATCTACTGGATTTGTAAAATTGGTAAGAGTATAAACTTACCGTGTGTTGTGAGTGAAACTTCCTGCAGGTTGGTTGAGTGGTGCGCTCTGTAGGCTAGTTGGCTGTGACAGTTCAGCTGTAGACAGACTCAATGCACTGATGCTGTACCTGGGCTTATAGTGAATCCAAGGAGGAAGGAATATGCACTTGCCGGATTTAAGTCCCACCCTCGAATCATACCGAGACCCACTCAAATTCCCTTTGGGGTTTTCCACACAATCGCTGAGCACCCGAACTGTTACTCCAAATAGAAAAACGTGTTATTGTTTAGTGACACATCTGGGTTTTCACCATCAGTCCTATGCAGGTTTGTCAATCATATAGACTTTTTTCAGTGTCATCTTGAATTCTTACCATCAAGCCAATGATATGAACATCTCGCTTGGTTTTGCAGGTGTAGTTGGTACTTGGTGACAATGGATAGGCTTCCTGGGTGGCCTGGAAAAAGTCCCCAATTATGGGCACACAGGCCACACAGTATCACATTAGTGAAGTGTCAGGAAAGGGTGAGACCTAGGGAGTGGTCAGTCAGTTGTTAGGACATACAGGCCAAGGGCCCTTTCTATCCTGCCTGGTGTCAGAAGGCATGTGCTCATCAACAGTGTGCCACCACCAAGGTGTCGCAAACAGCACATGTAGTTGCAGCACATGGCTGTCTCCAGGTCTATAAAGGATACCTTTGAGAGGTATCTGGTTCCTGAATATTTGTCATCTATTTGCCCCTCCACAGCTCTCTAGTGGCTGGTGCCCCATCGCCGTTCAGCCCCATCCCAGGCCATGCGTGTGTGACGCTGATTAGAGCCTTGACGGAAACCTCAGCCAGTAGTCTGCGAAATGAGAAGAGGTGATTCCACACGTTGGGAAGTCTACAAGCCCTCTGTATCTGATAGGGTGCTGTGATATACAGGAAACAACATGATATGTATCTATTCATTTGGTTATTAACTGCACTATAAGTATTTTTTTATCTGTAAAAAAGCATTCTACTGGAAAACATGATGGTGAAATGCGAAAAGCAGGGATTTATCAACTCAACACTTGCGACTCATCTGAAACACCCTGTGACTCTGTGATGTTCTCCTGACCCTGGTAGAACATTTGTTTGAATGATGAAGTACCAAGCCCCTGGCAGAGGCTGCCTCTTTAAAGTACATCTTGTTCAAGTCCAAGGTGAGAGGCGTGAAGGAGTGCTGTAGATGAGGAGCCCAGTGGCAAGCTGGGATGGGGCGTGTGACCTGCGCTTTCTCAGCACCCCGTTTGAAGCTCTGACGCGGGCCCCCCGGCCCCCCCTGTTCTCCCCTGGCCCCCTCAGGGCACAGATGGACAACACGTCGGGGGCAAAAAGGGGAGGGGATGAGTAATTGCCATGCGAAAAGAGGAGATCGGGCTCGCCCCTCTGATGAGCTAAATTGAATAAAGGGGCAGGAATGCGATCCAGATCTATTCTAATGCCCCCTCAATGCTGTTTCAATTATCGGCATTGGGAGTTCAAAGGGGAGGCCCCAATACACTTCTGCTCCACATGAAGCAGCTCTCATCACTTAACCTCATGCCATTGTTGTGCCACCTTTTTCCGCTCAGTCACTCTCTCTCACTCTTTCCTTCTCTCTCTGGCTCAACTGCATTCATGCTTTACATTAAACAGACAGTGAACACCATGCCATCACCACCAGTAAGCCCCATAATTCAAAGAGTAGGAACTTTTTTTATTGCCAACTGTACCTTTCACCAAAGTCATGGTGTTACTTGACGTTCATTTTTTCCATCCTGTTTTTTGTCTTAGTGAAACTACAGTTGCATGTACTCTGGTTATTTATTTCACTATGTTTTACTTTGAGATGGCTGTTTGCTTTTTTTGCTTCATGGTTAGCTACGTCTTCTTCTGCATGAAGCCCAAGTCTACCCTACTGTTAGTCACTAGGCCATCAGACAGACCCTTCTGGGTATTAAAGAAATAGTTCACCCAAAGTTTGGCAGACATTTTCATACCTCAAACGTGGTTTGAAGTCAAACGGAACCCATTTCCACACCATCTGTTGTCTATAGGCATCAGGAGAGTTCTGCAGGTCTCAGTCCTCAGTGAACTGGCACAGGATTGGCATGGTAAAGTTGGAACCCTATTGAAGTATAAAAACATCTAACAAACTAAGATTTTGGGTGAATTATTGTGTTTAAACTGAAGTGAAAAGTAAGATCAGTGCTCTCCAGATGAGCCAGTAGAACATGAGTAAATCAGTAAGAATATTGTTATGGCAAATATAAATCAAACCTGGATGGTTTTCAAAGATAGATGGGTGTCACGCTCGGATCTGTTTCACCTGTTCTTGTGGTTGTCTCCATCTCCTCCAGGTGTCGCTTATTTTCCCCAGTGTATTTATCCCAGTGTTTCCTGTCTTTCTGTGCCAGTTCGTCTTGTTATTTTTAAAGTCAACCAGTGTGTTTTCCTGTGCTCCTGTTTTCTATTCTCTTTTTCTAGTCTTCCCGGTTTTGACCCTTGCCTGTTTTTTTCTGGACTTCATACCTGCCTGCCTGACACTTCTGCCTGCTCTGACATCGAGCCTGTCTGCCACTCTTTACCTCTTGGACTCAGAGTCTGGTTTTGGCCTTTTTCCTGTCCACGACCATTCTCTTGCCTACTCTTTTTGGATTATAAATAAACTACAAAGACTCTAACCATCTGCCTCCTGTGTCTGCATCTGTGTCTCGCCTTGTGCCCTTAAATTGGGAGAGTTGAGTGGTGCTGAAGGGTGGGACTAAAATATACTGTATCAGTAAAATGTATATAGGTTCAGAACTTTTGTGAAACAGCACAGTTAATGGCAAATAGAAATCAAAACTGGATGGTCTTCAGAGATATATGGAAGGGGTTGTGGGTAGCTGGATGGGATTCAAAACAAACAAAAGATAACTATTGTAAAATATACTTGTCCGCAAAATGTAAATAGAATGTATAACCTGGAAGTAAAATTCTAAGTGTTGTTGTCCATTAACTTACTCCAATTAGGGTGGTAGGGTTAGGGGAATATAATAGGGTTAGGGGAGTATATGGGAATATGGTAGGGTTAGCGTTATTACAATGTTTATACTCCCCTAACCCTACCATATTCCCATATAGAGGTTTGGACACACCTACTCATTCAAGGATTTTTCTTTATTTTTACTATTTTCTACATTGTAGAATAATAGTGAAGACATCAAAACTATGAAATAACACATATGGAATCATGTAGCAACCAAAATAGTGTTAAACAAATCAAAATACATTTTAGATGTTAGATTCTTCAAAGTAGCCACCCTTTGCCTTGATGACAGCTTTGCACACTCTTGGCATTCAACCAGCTTCACCTGGAATGCTTTTCCAACAGTCTTGAAGGAGTTCCCACATATGCTGATCACTTGTTGGCTGCTTTTCCTTCACTCTGCAGTCCAACTCATCCCAATTCATCTCAATTGGCTTGAGGTCGGGTGATTGTGAAGGCCAGGTCATCTGATGCAGCACTCCATCACTCTCCTTCTTTGTCAAATAGCCCTTACACTGCCTGGAGGTGTTTTGGGTCATTGTCCTGTTGAAAAACAAATGATTGTCCCACTAAGCGCAAACCAGAGGGGATGGTGTATTGCTGCAGAATGCTGAGGTAGCCATGCTGGTTAAGTGTGCCTTGAACTCAAAATAAATCACAGACAGTGTCACCAGCAAACTAGCCCCACACCATCACACCTCCCCCTCCGTGCTTCATGGTGGGAACCACACATGCAGAAATCATACGTTCACCTACTCTGCATCTCACAAAGACACGGCGGTTGGAACCAAAACTCTCACATTTGGACTCATCAGTCCAAAGGACAGATCTCCACCGGTCTAATGTCCATTGCTCGTGTTTCTTAGCCCAAGCAAGTGTCTTCTTCTTATTGGTGTCCTTCAGTAGTGGTTTCTTTGCAGCAATTCGACCACGAAGGCCTGATTCACGCAGTTTCCTCTGAACAGATGAGGTTGAGATGCGTCTGTTACTTGAACTCTGTTAAGCATTTATTTGGGCTGCAATTTCTGAAGCTGGTAACTCTAATGAACTTTTACTCTGCAGCAGAGCTAACTCTATGTCTTCCTTTCCTGTTGCGGTCATCATAAGAGCCAGTTTCATCATAGAGCTTGATGGTTTTTGTGACTGCACTTGAAGAAACTGGCAGGTGTGCCAGTCTGGATTGACTGCTAATTGAAATGCATTTCAGGTGACTACCACATGAAGCTGTTTGAGATAATGCCAAGAGTGTGCAAAGCTGTCATCAAGGCTAAGGGTGGCTACGTTGAAGAATCTCAAATATAAATGTATTTTGATTTGTTTAACACTTTTTTGGTTACTACCTGATTCTATATGTGTTATTTCGTAATGTTGATGTCTTCACTATTATTCTACAATGTAGAAAATAGTAAGTATAAAGAAAAACCCTTGAATGAGTAGGTGTGTCCAAACTTTTGAATGGTACTGTATATATATTTACAAAACAAATATATGTGGGATTGGAAATAATGCACACAATTACATTGATGGAAACTACAATCTATCTGCAATATTAAATAAATATAAAGCTGAATTAAAAATAAGAATATAATTTAGAAGATCTCTCAGTCCTGTGTGTTGTACTTATGTCGCCTCATTGGCAGTATGCCTTTGTCATCCCAATTCCTAATATTGTTTTAATCAACACCCTCCCCCTCTCCCCAATGGTGTGCTGTGGTATGTTGAGTGGGTGTAGACCAAGAAACCTTTGTCTCACTTTCTCATTTTTGAATATTCTAGAGATAGAGCTGACAGGTGGTATTAAAGGTATTTTATTAGCAGTGTTCTGATTGCTCTAGATAAACCTGCCTGGGCTGCGTTTGTCTCTTTCAGGGGAGAGAATGACAATGGGGAGTTCTCTTCCCACTCCCCTCACACAGGAGATGGCCATTTTCTTTGATATGACGCCCGAATCCTTTCCCCACTGAAGAAACTGCCCCGCAGATGTTGCTAGGCCAACTACAAAGAAGGAGCTCTTTATGAGGAGAACGTCTATTTGAGTCCCTGTGTGTTTCTGTTTCCGAGATGTGGTGCTTTGAGAGGCAGAGGCCTAATCTTTCTGCTCCAAACATGTTTTATTCCTTGCCGAGATATTTTTAGATTAAAGACCCAATTCAAATTACTAAAGTGAGGATGTAATATTTTCTGACCGTATCAATGTGCGACCACTATGGTAGAGTTTTAGGTCGTTGAAAAAGCTGAGACCCTATATTGGCATTGGTAAAAAGAAAGAAACACTGGAGTACCAAACTCAATGAATACTCAAGTCATGGAAAGGCTCTCTGTAATGGTTTGAGTGGGTTTATACAGAAGTGGCAGTGGTTAGATAGGTTAGGTTCACACTCTGACCCAAAGAACTGTGACTTTGTTGCAGTCTGACTATGAAGCAGAGGTCTTGGGAGATATATTATCTTTAATTAAGGAACCAATCCCTTTGGCAAGTTGTCTAAACAGGCCTAAATAGGGCTACTAAATCAGACTAACATCCTCAGTATTTGATCGTTTGGGAGCGTGCACTCGCCCCAGATGGTTCATGTTTCTGTACCCAGGACAGGGATCTTCTGTTTAAGCGTTGCCTTGACAGACCCGGTTCCACAGAATCACATGCTGAGTCTCTCTTGAAATATGACACTGACACTGTCACAGTACTATTAAAAAAATGCTTCCCACTTCACCTCTTGAGTGAAGGACCAGAAAGTAAAAGTAAAACCTTTTAGAAGAGCAATTCACATGTATGGACTTGACTTGCCATTTTTGGAGATGGTGGCACGTGAACAGAGTTTGATTTTCACCCAATAGAATGTTTGTTCTCAGAATTTTTATTCAAGATCATCAAATGTACCAAGTGACTGCAAGTTGCAACACAGGGATTAAAATCATCCCCTCCTTATGTCTCTTTTCAAATACAACAGTGTGATGAAACATTTCAGTGAGTTAACTAACTGCATTAAACATAGTTCTAGCTCAAGAAGCAGAAAAGAAAGATGAGAGAAGGGGGAGACAGACGGGAGACGGAGTAAAGAGGAGGGAGAACAAGATGCTCAGTCCAGCGTGCCCTTGATAAGCTGCTGGCAGAGCTCCAAAACAAACACCCACGCAGCCCCCCCTCCCCTCCTCTGTTCAGCCCCAGCCTGGGCCCCAGTCCGAGCGCCAGCACTAGCTATTCTTCTTCATTAGCCGCCCAGAACTGCTTGCCATGTAGTTAGAAGAGGGGTTTTCTGAATGCTTGTGAAACACGCTCTCATTAGAGACGTGCAAGAAAGCTGGTGAAGAGAGAAGAGGGCTGGAGAGGAGGATGAGAGAGAGGGGTCAGCTGGAGGTGCTTGCTTGCTTTGAAAAAAAGAGGGAGATGACAGTGTAAAACAGCCTCCCTCGTGACTCCCTCTTCGGAGTGTTTTGGACGATCAGTAACTCCATCCTAGTCCAGTTGTGTTAGCACTGATAGCAACATAAGTGGCACAAGCAGATCTGTCAGCCTCACTCAGCTCATCTACACTGTGATCTGTGAAGGTGCAGCGAGGCTTATCAACGGCAGGGTGATGAGAGGGAAGACGTTGCTGCTTGTCAGTGAGTGATTTTCACCAGGGTCTGGGTAGTGTCCAGTCCAAAGCCTGTGCTGTCTTCCTGTCTGCCCAGGGAAATACATCACTCCTGCCACCCCTCACTCATACTCTCCCTTATTCTTACCAGGCCTTGATTTCATTAACATATCTGAATGGATGTGAACTTTTTTCTACAACCCTCCACAATACTGCAGGTACTCCAGCTGCAATAGCAGAGATCAAGACAAGGCACACTTTCCCAACAATGGAGGCCTGCTAAAGCTCATCCTGAGAAAAGCAGAAGCCCCTAACCCCTGGTTCCCTCTTCCCTTCCCTCCTCTCCCTCCACTCCCTCCTTCCCCTCCATCAGGCCAGGCTTAGAGAAGTGTTTACAGAGCCTGTAATTAATGACAGGATAATTCATTTGAGTCCTGGTTTTGTCCTGTGGAGGTATATAGATATAGCCAGGGGGTTAGATTACAACCCCCCCATCCCATCTCCATCTCACCCCTTCTCACTCACATTCAGTCTTATCCCATCACAACCGTCCTCCGGAGTAGAGTTTCTCACTAGCTTCCTCCTGACTATCCCACTTGGCTCCCCTTCCCATGCCCACCTAACCCCCCACACAATTTCCACCCATCCCCTTACCGTGCAGCGCCAGGGGTATTTTTATCTCAGAGTTTATGTTTTAAGAATGTATAGTCCATCCTTTACTGTGAATCTCTCTGTGAGGAAAGGGGCTGCTCTCTGTCTTCCCTCTTCTTTCTATCCTTCCCTGCCTCCCCTCGTATTCTCTCTCCCTTCACCACTCTATTTGATGGGCCCCCCCACTCTGTCTCTCTCTCTCTCTCTCTCTCTCAATTTGATTCAGAGGGGCTTTTTTGGAATTTTTGTTTACATTCCCAAAGCAAGTTAAGTAAACAATAAACAAAAGTGAGAAGAAACACAAAACAACATCAACCAAATGTTTTTTTTAAATGTCATACATCAGCTGATATCTCAAAGTGCTGTACAGAAACCCAGCCTAAAACCCCAAACAGCAAGCAATGCAGGCATGAAGCACGTTGGTTAGGAAAAATTCCCTAGAAAGGCCAAACCTAGGAAGAAACCTAGAGAGGAACCAGGCTATGAGGGGTGGCCAGTCCTCTTCTGGCTGTGCCGGGTGGAGATTAGAACAGAACATGGCCAAGATGTTCAAATGTTCATAAATGACCAGCATGGTCAAATAATAGGTCTGGGACAGGTTGCACGTCCGGTAAACAGGTCAGGATTCCATAGCCGCAGGCAGAACAGTTGAAACTGGAGCAGCAGCACGGCCAGGTGGACTGGGGACAGCAAGGAGTCATCATGTCAGGTACTCCTGAGGCATGGTCCTAGGGCTCAGGTCCTCCGAGAGAGAGAGAGAGAGAGAGAGAGAAAGAAAGAGAGAAAGAGAGAATTAGAGAGAGCATACTTAAATTCACACAGGACACCGGATAAGACAGCAGAAGTACTCCAGATATAACAAACTGACCCTAGCCCCCACGACACATAAACTACTGCAGCATAAATCCTGGAGGCTGAGACAGGAGGGGTCAGGAGACACTGTGGCCCCACCCGATGATACCGCCGGACAGGGCCAAACAGGAAGGATATAACCCCACCCACTTTGCCCAAGCACAGCCCCCACAACACTAGAGAGATATCTTCAACCATCAACATACCATCCTGAGACAAGGCCGAGTATAGCCCACAAAGATCTCCGCCATGGCACAACCCAAGGGGGGGCGTGAACCGAGACAGGAAGATCACATCAGTGACTCAACCCACTCAAGTGACGCACCCCTCCTAGTGACGGCATGAAAGAGCACCAGTAAGCCACTGACTCAGCCCCTGTAATAGGGTTAGAGGCAGAGAATCCCAGTGGAAAGAGAGGAACCGGCCAGGCAGAGACAGCAAAGGCGGTTTGTTGCTCCAGAGCCTTTCCATTCACCTTCATACTCCTGGGCCAGACTACACTCAGTCATATGACCCACTGAAGAGATGAGTCTTCAGTAAAGACTTAAAGGTTGAGTTTGCGTCTCTCACATGGGTAGGCAGACCATTCCATAAAAATGGAGCTTAGAAATTGTAGGGACAATTAGGAGGCCTGCGTCTTGTGACCGTCGCATACTTGTAGGTATGTACGGCAGGACCAGATCAGAGAGATAGTTAGGAGCAAGCCCATGTAATGCTTTGTAGGTTAGCAGTAAAACCTTGAAATCAGCCCTTGCTTGACAGGAAGCCAGTGTAGGGAGGCTAGCACTGGAGTAATATGATCCATTTTTTTGGTTCTAGTCAGGATTCTAGCAGCCGTATTTAGCACTAACTGAAGTTTATTTAGTGCTTTATCCGGGTAGCCGGAAAGTAGAGCGTTGCAGTAGTCTAACCTAGAAGTAACAAAAGCATGGATACATTTTTCTGCGTCATTTTTGGACAGAAAGTTTCTGATTTTTGCAATGTTACGTAGATGGAAAAAAGCTGTCCTTGAAACATTCTTGATATGTTCGTCAAAAGAGAGATCAGGGTCCAGAGTAACGCAGAGGTCCTTCACAGTTTTATTTGAGAAGACTGTACAACCATTAAGATTAATTGTCAGATTCAACAGAAGATCTCTTTGTTTCTTGGGACCTAGAACAAGCTTCTCTGTTTTGTCCGAGTTTAAAAGTAGAAAGTTTGCAGCCATCCACTTCCTTATGTCTGAAACACAGGCTTCTAGCGAGGGCAATTTTGGGGCTTCACCATGTTTCATTGAAATGTACAGCTGTGTGTCATCCGCATAGCAGTGAAAGTTAACATTAAAGGAAAAAAAACTCATAAAGGTTTCAAAAGGATAAAGACATTTCAAATGTTATATTATCATCTACAGTATGTACAGTCTTTTTAACAATGTGCAAATAGTTGTAGTATGAATAATAACGGAAGATAAGTAAACAGATAAGTATTGGTTGTATTTACAATGTTATTTGTGCTCCACTGTTAGCCCTGTTTTCATGGCAACGGGTCACAAATCTTGCTGCTGTGAGTGCACATTGCGGGATTTTGCCAAACAGATATGAGACTTTATCAATGTTAGATTTGTTTTCTTTGTGGGTCTGTGTGATCTGTGGGAAATATTTGTCTCTAATATGGTCATACCTTTGGCAGGAGGTAAGAAAGTGCAGCTCAGTTTGTGGGCAGTGGGCACTTAGGCATACGTAGCTCTCGAAAGAAGAAAGACTATGGCGGCCTCTCTCAATAGCAAGGCTATGCTCACTGAGTCTATACATAGTCATGGATTTTCTTAAGTTTGGGTCAGTCACAGTGGTCAGGTATTCTGCTACGTTCTATTCTCTGTTTGGGGCCAGATAGCATTCCAGTCTGCTCAGTTTTTTTTATTTATTCTTTCCAGTGTGTCAAATAGTTATATTTTTATTTTCTCAACCGAAATGTGTCTTCTGCTTTTAACCCAACCCCTCTGATCAGAGAGTTGCAGTGGGCTCCTTAATCGACATCTTTCGACATTTTCAGGGGCTCCTGTTGATGCGGATTCCATTGGTAATTATTGGGGTCAAATTTGTCTCCACTTTTGTAGATTGGGATGATCAGACATTGGAATATGCCAGAACTGAGGATGATGCTGAAGAGTTTAAAAATGTGGTCTGCATATTTTATCATTTTGTTTAGTATACCATCAACATCACATGACTTTTTGGATTGGAGGGTTTGTATTTTGTTCTGTAGCTCATACAATATAATTGGAGAATCCAGTGGTTAATAGCTGATTCTAAGTTTTGCAAATGATAATGAATATGTGTTTGCTTTTGCTTCTTTGTTACAGTTGAAGTCGAAAGGTTACATACACCTTAGCCAAATGCAATTAAACTCAGTTTTTCACAATTCCTGACATTTAATCCTCATAGAAATTCCCTGGCTTAGGTCAGTTAGGATCACCACTTTATTAAGAATGTGAAATGTCAGAATAATAGTAGAGAGAATTATTTATTTCAGCTTTTATTTCTTTCATCACATTCCCAGTGGGTCAGAAGTTTACATACACTCAATTAGTATTTGGTAGCATTGCCATTAAATTGTTTAACTTGGATCAAACGTTTCGGGTAGCCCACAATAAGTTGAGTGAATTTTGGCCCGTTCTTCCAGACAGAGCTGGTGTACGTTAGTCAGGTTTGTAGGCCTCCTTGATCGCACACGTTTTTTCAGTTTTGCCCACACATTTTCGATAGGATTGAGGTCAGGGCTTTGTGCTAGCCACTCCAATACCTTGATTTTGTTGTCCTATGCTTTGGGTCATTGTCCATTTGGAAGACCCATTTGCGACCAAGCTTTAACTTCCTGACTGATGTCTTGAGATGTTGCTTCGATAAATCATTTTCCTGCCTCATGATGCCATCTATTTTGTGAAGTGCACCAGTCCCTCCTGCAGCAAATCACCCCCACAACATGATTCTGCCACCCCTGTGCTTCACGTTTGAATGGTGTTCTTCAGCCTGCTAGCCCCCCCTTTTTTCTCCAAACGTAACGATGATCATTATGGCCAAACAGTTTTATTTTTGTTTCATCAGACCAGAGGACATTTCTCCAAAAAGTACGATCTTTGTCCCCATGTGCAGCTGCAAACCGTAAACAAGCATTTCGCTACACTCACATTAACATCTGCTAACCATGTGTATGTGACAAATACATTTGATTTGATTTGATTTGATCTGACTTTTTTAATGGCGGTTTTGGAGCAATGGCTTCTTCCTTGCTGAGCGGCCTTTCAGGTTATGTCGATACAGGACTTTCTTTACTGTGGATATAGATACTTCTGTAGCTGTTTCCTCCAGCATCTTCACAAGGTCATTTGCTGTTGTTCTGGGATTGTTTGCACTTTTCACACCAAAGTACGTTCATCTCTAGGAGACAGAACGCATCTCCTTCCCGAGCGGTACGACGGCTACGTGGACCCATGGTGTATATACCTGCGTGCTATTGTTTGTACAGATGAACATGGTACCTTCAGGCATTTGGGAATTGCTCCCAGAGAAGAACCAGACGTGTGGCGGTCTGCAATTTTTTTTCTGAGGTCTTGGCTGATTTCTTTTGATTTTCCCATTATGTCAATCAAAGAGGCACTGAGTAAGTTGGCCTTGAAATACATCCACTGGTACACCTCTAATTGACTCAAATGATGTCAATTAGCCTATCAGAAGCTTCTAAAGCCATGACATCATTTTCTGGAATTTTCCAAGCTGTTTAAAAGCACAGTCAACTTAGTCTATGTAAACTTCTGACCCACTGGAATTGTGATACAGTGAATTATAAGTGAAATAATCTGTAAACAATTTTTGGAAGAATTACTTACTTGTATCATTCACAATGTAGATGTCCTAACTAACTTCACAAAACTACAGTTTGTTAACATTTGTGGAGTGGTTGAAAAACAAGTTTTAATGACTCCAACCGAAGTGTATGTAAACTTCCAACTTCAACTGTATATGGCGGAAAAGGTTGGAGAAGTGGTTTATCCCATACATCTCCATTTTGGATAGATAGCTCTTCGTGTTGTTGTTGTTTTTAGTGTGTTCCAATTCTCCCAGAAGTGATTTGATTCTATGTATTCTTCAGTCATATTGAGCTGTTTTCTGACATGTTGTTCCTAAGTTTACACCTTCACTATTGCAGGAAAATATTTTGTCCAGAAAGTTATTTAGGATCGATTGTAATCGTTGGCCAACTGTTTTTTGGTCGGTTGTCTACACTACCCTCCTTCCATCTATTGCATTTTTTAATAACTTGCAGTTTGTTCGTCTTCAACACCTCATGGTTGAGTATTGATCTTTTCAAGAAGATTGTGATTTTTTCTGTGGTCTGATAGGGGTGTTGTTGGCTGACCGTGAACACTCTGAGAGACTCTGGGTTGAGGTCAGTGATAAAGTAATCTACAACTCTACTGCCAAGGGAAGAGTTGTAGGTGTACCTACCGTAAGAGTCCCCTCAAAGCCTACCATTGATTATTTACTGACCCAGCGTGCAACAGAGCTGCAAGAGTTGTGACCCATGTTTATTGTTTATTTTTGCGTAGTTGTGTCTAGGGGGGCATATTTGGGAGGGAATGGTGTCACCTCCAGGTAGGTGCTTGTCCCCCTGTGTGCTGAGGATGTCAGGTTCTTGTCCAGTTCTGGTGTTTAGGTGACCACAGACTTGTACATGTCCCTGGGCCTGGAAACAGTTAAGCTCCCCCTCTAAGATGGAGAAGCTATCGTCATAAAAGTATGGGGGATCTAGTGGGGGGATTTAGGTAGCACACAGAAGGACATTTTTCTCTGTTAAGATTATTTCCATTTTCATTTCTAGCCAAATGTAAAATCTTGTTTACAGTTCTTGTTTTGATTCATTTAATGGATTGGGTTAAGTCTGATCTATACCAAATTAACATACCCCCTGAGTCTCATCCCTGTGTAACACCTGGTAGTTTGGTGGATGGGACTACCAGCTCTCTGTAACCAAAGAGGACAACCAGGGGGTCCATCTCCTCCGGACCATGTTTCTTGCAGGATGACAATGTCTGTATTTCTGAAATCTGGGTTCCTGATTTTTAGGCCAAAGGCAGATGACCTCAGACCTTATATAGTCCAGGATGAGATACTAAATATTTGTGTTCCATAGTGTCCCGTGTTGTTTTTGTGTGGTTTAGGCATGGGCCATTACTTTTTCTCTCTCCTGCCCCGTTGCTGATTGTGTAGACTCAGAGTGTTGTTATCAGTGTTGGTGTCATTGTGGTTTCTTCTCTGTCTATGTTTAATCTAAGCCTCTCATCATTCTGCCTGCTCACCCTCACCACCAGAACCGTCTGTGGGGGCCAAGGGCGCTGTCAGCACACCACTAGGTACATCATTTACCTTTATTCTGTACATGTTAACTGTTTTATGTTTGTGGACATACAGGTAACAGACTAAATAAAGGAAACACCAACAGAAAGTGTCTTAATAGGGCTTTGGACCACCACAAGCCAGAACAGCTTCAATGCACCTTGGCATAGATTCAACAAGTGTCTGAAACTCTATCGAAGGGATCCGACACCATTCTATCAAGAGAAATTCCACCATTTGGTGTTTTGTTGATTTTGGTATAAAACGCTGTCTCAGGCGCCACTCCAGATTCTCCCATATGGGTTCAATTGAGTTGTGATCTGGTAACTGAGACGGCAATGGCTTATGGTTTACATCGTTTTCATGCTCATCAAACAATTTAGTGACTACTCGTGCCCTGTGGATGGCGGTATTGTCATCCTATGGAGGCATAGCCATGGTAGCTAAAATAATGGCCTGCCCAGCATTTTTATACATGACACTAAGCATGATGAGATGTTAATTGCTGAATTAACTCGGGAACCACACCTGTGTGGAAGCACCTGCTTTCAATATACTTTGTATCCGTCGTTTACTCAAGTGTTTCCATTATTTTGACAGTTACCTGTATATTGTAGGTGATTACCTTGTTGAGTCTCACTTAGTCTTCTAAATACTAAATTCGCAACTGCATGTATATGCAGGAGGTATCCATTTCCATACAGTATGTCATAACACTGACTATCAAGAACACCTGTGACTAAACTCTGAACTCTGATCTCTGGGCATGTTTGGTCCTCATCTCTAACCCCATGTCTCTGCTATTGGAAACTGAACAGACCCAGTAAGATTGGATTCTTCTCTCATGTCAATCATATCAGTTGTCACTATGCATAAATTATTCAGTCTAAATGTTTTTAAAATTGGTCCATATTATGTTTGTTCCAATTCATTGCAGTCAATTTCTTTATTACGTATAATGGTCCTCTGGTTACTAGCATACTAATGGTGAATAGACTTACATGAGGTTCTCAGTTTGTTCCAAAGCTCAACTGTGCCCTCTATCAGTGGAACGCCACACTACGGCCATTTCTCAGCCAGTCCTCTCAGTAGCATGACAAAGTGAAGAAGTGCAGTACTGTTTCAAGTGGCAAATTACATTTGGATAAACATGTTTTTCATGAGACCTGCTCAAGCTGAGATAATTACTTTGACTCAGGCATTTTCCACATTTGAGTCTATTTATCTTTCCCAAAAACAATTTAATATAGGATTTTTGTTTTTTACACCAAATGACTAAAGTGGCTATGATCAAACACAGTGCTGAACAAATTGTCTTTATGTACACAAAGCCCATTATAAGAACTAGTATGGCCACCTGCTGGTTTTAACTTGTCTTACAGTCAGACCCAGAGAACAGCACCATATGTTAACACTTTATTCTCCAGATACACATATGATGACACTGACACTGTCTCTATAGGAGGCAGACATGAACGCAGTGGTTTTGCCCAGGCGTTTGGGGCACTTCCCTCACAATTGCACACAAATGCAACCTCTCTCTCTCTCAATTCAATTTAAGGGCTTTATTCGCATGTTAACATTGCCAAAGCAAGTGAACTAGATAATAAACAAAAGTGAAATAAACAATAAAAATGTACAGAATACATTACACTCGCAAAGATTCCAAAAGAAAGAAAATTCCAAAAGAAAATAAAGACATAAGAAATGTCATATTATGTGTAAATAGTACAAAAGGGAAAAGAAATCAACATAAATATAGGTTGTATTTACAGTACAATGGTGTTTGTTCTTCACTGGTTGCCCTTTTATTGTGGCAAAAGGTCACAAATCTTGCTGTTGTGATGGCACACTGTGGTATTTCACCCAATAGATATGAAAGTTGATCAAAATTGGGTTTGTTTTCGAATTGTTTGTGTATCTGAGGATTTCTGAGGGAAATATGTGTCTCTTATATGGACATACATTGGGCAGGAGGTTAGGAAGTGCAGCTCAGTTTCCACCTCGTTTTGTGGGCAGTGTGCACGTAGCCTGGCTTCTCTTGAAACGGCGGTCTATCTCAATAGCAAGGCTATGCTCATTGAGTCTGTACATAATCAAAGCTTTTCTTAAGTTTAGGTCAGTCACAGTGGTCAGGTATTCTGCCACTGTGTACTCTCTGCTTAGGGACAAATAGCATTCTAGTTTGCTCTGTTTTTTGTTAATTCTTTCCCATGTGTCAAGTAACTATCTTTTTGTTTTCTCATGATCTGGTTGGGTCTAATTGGGACCAGCTTGCTTAGGGGGCACTTCTCCAGGTTAATTGCTCCATAAATGATGGCTTTGTTTTGGAAGGTTTGGGAATCGCTTCCTTTTAGCTAGTTGTAGAATTTAACATCTCTTTTCTGGATTTTGATAATTAGCGGGTATCGGCCTAATAATGCTCTGCATGAATTATTTGGTGTTTTACGTTGTACACTGAGGATATTTTTGCAGAATTCTGCATGCAGAGTCTGAATTTGGTGTTTGTCCCATTTTGTGAATTCTTGGTTGGTGAGCGGACCTCAGACCTCACAACCACAAAGGGCAATGCATTTATGAACTGATTCAAGTATTTTTATCCAGAATGTCACGTTCTGACCATAGTTCTGTTATATTATCTTTGTTTTAGTATGGTGAGGGCGTGAGTTGGGTCGGCAGTCTATGTTGGTTTTTCTATGTTGGTTTTTGAGTTCGGCCTAGTATGGTTCTCAATCAGAGGCAGCTGTCAATTGTTGTCGCTGATTGAGGTTCATACTTAGGTAGCGAGGTTCGTTACAGAAACACCCACCACAAAAGGACCAAGCAGCGTGGTAACGGGCAGCAGCAGCGATCGCAGGACTCATGGACTTGGGAGGAGATTCTGGACGGCAAGGGACCATGGGCACAGGCTGGAGAATATCGCCGCCCCAAGGCTGAGCTGGAGGCAGCGAAAGCCGAGAGGTGGTGGTATGAGGAGGCAGCATGGCGGCGCGGCTGGCGCGGCTGGCACACGGGGAGTGTGGCGAAGGCAGGTAGGAGACCTGCGCCAACTTCCCGTGCTTACCGGAGAGAGAGAGGGACCGGGCAGGCACCATGTTATGCCGTGAGGCGCACGGTGTCCCCGGTGCGTGTGCATAGCCCGGTGTGGTACATCCCAGCGCCTCGTATCGGCCGGGCTAGAGTGGGCATCGAGCCAGGTGTCATGAAGCCGGCTCAGCGCATCTGGTCTCCAGTGCGTCTCCTCGGGCCGGTGTATATGGCACCAGCCTTACGCATGGTGTCCCCGGTTCGCCAACACAGCCCAGTGCGGGCTATTCCACCTCGCTACACTGGCCTGGCTACGGGGAGCATTCAACCAGGTAAGGTTGGGCAGGCTCGGTGCTCGAGACCTCCTGTGCGCCTTCACTGTCCGGTCTATCCGGTGCCACCTACACGTACCAGCCCTCCGGTGGCAGCCCCCCGCACCAGGCTGTCTCTCTGTCTTCTCCCTACAGGTGCTCTGGCCTGTCCAGTGCTGTCAGAGCCTTCCTCTCCAGCGTTGCCAGAGTCTCCCATCTGTCCTGAGCTGCCAGAGTCTCCCGTCTGTCCTGAGCTGCCAGAGTCTCCCGTCTGTCCTGAGCTGCCAGACTCTCCCATCTGTCAGCCAGGAGCTGCCAGAGCCGTCAGTCAGCATGGAGCTACCAGAGCCGTCAGTCAGCATGGAGCTGCCAGAGCCGTCAGTCAGCCAGGAGCTGCCAGAGCCGTCAGTCAGCATGGAGCTACCAGAGCCGTCAGTCAGCATGGAGCTGCCAGAGCCGTCAGTCAGCCAGGAGCTGCCAGAGCCGTCAGTCAGCCAGGAGCTGCCAGCGCAGCTCCCGTCCACGCTGCTGGAATCTCCCGTCCATTCGGGACCCGTGGCAAGGGTCCTCAGTCCGAGGTCGGAGGTCGGCGGTGAGGGTCGACGCTCTTAAGAGGCCACGGAGTTGAATAGAGAGGCGGAGAAGGACTATGTGGTGCGGGACTTGGACCCAACTCCGTGAGCCGCCACCGCGGACAGACACCCACCCAGACCGGCCGGAGTCCGCACATTGGGGGGGGTACTGTCATGTTCTGACCTTAGTTCTTTTGTTATGTCTTTGTTTTAGTATGGTCAGGGTGTGAGTTGGGTGGGAAGTCTATGTTTGTTTTTCTATGTTGGTTTTTGAGTTCGGCCTAGTATGGTTCTCAGTCAGAGGCAGCTGTCAATTGTTGTCCCTGATTGAGAATCATACTTAGGTAGCCTGGGTTTCAGTTTTGGGTGGTGGGTGTTTGTCTTCCGTGTCAGTGTTTGTCGCCACATGGGACTGTTTTGTTTATTGTTTTGTATTTCGTAGTGTTCAGTTTGTTTTAAAATAAGCATTATGAACACTTACCATGCTGCGTTTTGGTCCTCCGATCCTACTCGCTTCTCCCCCTCAGAAGAGGAGGACAAGGTTTGTTACACAGATACAAATTGGTTTGTCTCTCTCTCTCAATTCAATTCAAAGGGCTTTATTGGCATGGGTAAAAAAAAATTTACATTGCCAAAGCAAGTAAAATAGATAAAACCAAATTTAAATAAATAATCAGAAATTAACAGTAAACATTACACTCAAAAGTTTAAAAAGAATAGAGACATTTCAAATGTTACATTATGGCTATGCACTGCAACGGTTTTCGTCGTCAGATGAGGAAGAGTAGTCGGACCAAAGCGCAGCGTGGTAAGTGTTCATGTTTGTTTATTGAACTGAACACTCATACAAAATAAGAGAATAAATTAAACCGAAACAGTCCTGTAAGGTGCAAACACTAAACAGAAAATGACTACCCACAAAAACCCTGTGGGAAAAAGCTACCTAAGTATGATTCCCAATCAGAGACAACAATAGACAGCTGTCTGTGATTGAGAACGATACCCGGCCAAAACAAAGAAATACAAAAACATAGAAAAAGGAACACCCAAATCACACCCTGACCAAACCAAAATAGAGACATAAAAAGCTCTAAGGTCAGGGCGTGACATGCACAGTGTTGGAACAATGTGCAAGAATGTAAACTACAAAAGGGAAAGTAAATAAATAAGGGTTTTATTTACAATGGTGTTTGTTCTTCACTGGTTGCCCTTTTCTTGTGGCAACAGGTCACACATCTTGCTGCTGTGATGGCACACTGTGGTATTTCACCCAGTAGATATGAGAGTTTATCCAAATGTAATTGTTTTTAAATTCTTTGTGGATCTGTGTAATCTCAGGGAAATATGTGTCTACAATATGGTCATACATTTGGCAGGAGGCTAGGAAGTGCAGGTCAGTTTCCACATCATTTTGGAGACAGTGTTCACATAGCCTGTCTTCTCTTGAGAGTCAGATCTGCCTACCCGGCCTCTCTCAATAGCAAGGATAAGCTCACTGAGTGTAAATAGTCAAAGCTTTCCTTCATTTTTGGTCGGTCATAGTGGTCTGGCGAAATGGCATTCCAGTTTGCTCAGTTTTTTGGTTAATTCTTTCCAATGTGTCAAGTAATTATCCTTTTGTTTTCTCAGTATTTGTTTGGGTCTAATTGTATTGCTGTCCTGGGGCTCTGTCGGATCTGTTTGTGTCTGTGAACAGAACCCCAGTACCAGCTTGCTAAGTGGACTCTTCTCTTGGTTCATAGGTGATGGCTTTCTAATGGAAGGTTTTGGAATCGCTTCTTTTTAGTTGGGTGTAGAACTTAAAGGCTGTTATCTAGGTTTGGATAATTACTAATTCTGCTCTACATGCATTATTTGGTGTTTTACATGGAGGATGTACAACGTAAAAAAATAACAATTTGGTGTTTGTCCCATTTTGTGAATTCTTGGTTGGTGAGTGGACCCCAGTCCTCACAACCGTAAAGGGCAATGGGTTCTATAACTGATTCAATTATTTTTTGCCAGATCCTGTTATGTCGAATTTTAGCCTAGAAAGCCCTACTTTCCTTGTCTCTCAGATCGTTCACAGCTTTGCGGACGTTACCTCTGGTGCTGATGTAAGGGCCGAGGTAGGTATCGTTTTTCATGTGCCCTAGGTCAACGGTGTCTAGATGGAATTTGTATTTCTCTCTCTCTCTTTCTCTATCTCCTCTTTGAATTCTTGTCTTCTGGAAGAATGTGTGTTGTTGTTGCGGCCTGGCTGTCTGGCTAGCTTGGCATCAGTAAACTGCAGCGTCTGTTTACCATTTCACACATTTGTTAGTACTGCAGGCGAACTGGGGGGGGGACAGAGAGAGAGAGAGAGAAAGAGAGAGAGAGAGAGAGAGAGAGAGAGAGAGAGAGAGAGAGAGAGAGAGAGAGAGAGAGAGAGAGAGAGAGAGAGAGAGAGAGAGAGAGAGAGAGAGAGAGAGAGAGAGAGAGAGAGAGAGAGAGAGAGAGAGAGAGAGAGAGAGAGGTGGGAAGCTCTGCTTTGTACCATTGTTATCTTTTGGTTCATTAACTGTGTCACTAAAGATGTCAGATAGGAAACAAATACACTTTCTTTTCATGTTGAAGTTGAGTCAGATACCTATTTTCAGCACTTTGGTAGTCCTGCATTGTTTTTGTTTTAAAATACTTCACTAAAGTATAGCAGATGTCTGTATTTTGGGGTATAATAAGTGAAAGGATAAAGGCGTAGTAGGATATACTAATTTCTTGTAATGTCTCGTGCAGATCTGCCAATGAAACTGAACATATTGTTCACATCCATAATTACACGTCTTGGGACTGCTTCTTATCTTCAAAATGCTTTGTAAGATGGCTACAACACTAAGCTAGGTGAGTTGCTCTAGCTTGGACCAGAGAGACCTCTAGTGGTCTGAGGATGTAACAACTCCTAAAAGAGGGAGATCAGTAGTGGGTTTGTTTATTAGATCCAGATTTGACCGTCTGAAAGCACAGATTAATGATTTTTATAGTCTGGTAAACAGCCCACATTGAGAGAGTTCAGGCTGTCAGACATGTCTGGGGGGGACGGGGGCCTCAAAGTAAATCTCTGAGAATGCATGGCACGGTAAACCTGAGAGCCCTACCACCTTCAGCCACCTTCTTCAGGGGCAAAGCAGTTAGACCAAAATGAGAGGTGACAGCATATTAATTTCAGCCTGTGTTTTTCTTTAAGTTCTTTTTAAAATGCTGTAGAAGGATGAGCGGTCAGCAGATTTCTATTCCAGGGATGATTTAGGCTTCCTAAGTGGCAGTACTCTCTACTGGTCGCTCCCTCTTTTTTTCATGCAGCATATGTCTTTTTTGACGGCTTTATTTCATTCCCATGTAGTTTATACAGGAATGAATCCCCTTGAGTTTTAATATGTTTAGTAAGTGTGTAAAACAGCACCTTGGTTCCCATATGCAGTAAGGAAAAATGTCAGCCTTCTTTGCAGTTTTGTACTCACACAGAGAAACATAAACACACAGGATAAGTACTATTTGATTACAAGGGGGATATACATTGAAGGTGTGGTGAAACAATGGTAAGGCATGTATTCACCACACACAGCCATCCTTTCAGGGATTTTGATGAAACGGATAGCAGAACATGTTGTGTATAATGAGAGCATGTATTTTGTCTCCACGCCAAACTTTGATCTAAAGCATCAAAGGTCCTCTCCCAAAGTGCTGTCTGAAAGATAACCCTCGAGCCGAAGCCAGCGAGGCCTTCATATAAGGGACTGCTTATGCCTCCATGAGGTCAAAGAGGGTGTATTATTGATATTCTCAGAGCGTGATGAGTGGCAACACATCAGGTGGCTCGCCGGCCTCCCGTTAATTTATAGGGATGCCGTTACCTTCATAAATGGTTGCCTCATGAAATTACTGCAGCACTTTAATTTAATACTTCCCCCTGCTAATTAATATGACACATGTTAGCGTGCCTCTGTTTACACGGGGTGGGATTGATGGGGGCATTTTCCTCTCGTCGTCTATGAATTTATACTACATACCATGAATCTGGAGGATTCTTCTTCAAGATATTCAACTGTAACAGTCTTTCATGAAAAGACGAATGATGAGACTTATATAGGTCCTATAGTCTTCTCTACTCATAGTTCATAAGCCCCCCTCCACCCCACCCACTCCCTCCTTACCCCTCTCCTAGGACCAGAACTCCTTTCCCCAGAAGTCACGGGTCTTTGGGTTTAACTGCGCTGCATCTGGGCTTGACGGGGGCTACCGTGAAAATATGTCATATTCCGCCCTGCCTTGCCTTGCCTGGTGCCACACTCCCATTTTCTCTGCCCCTGAGGAGTTAAAAACAGGGCTGCAATGGGAGCTATCTCCATCTCCAGATCATCTCTCCTGGTAGCTCCTCCAAATAAATAACCAATTATAGTTCAGAGTCAGTAAGGGGCTTCATTTACTCCAGTCGATGTAATCAGAGCTGTCTGTACGACATTGCTGCCACAAAGTCCTAAACACAACTGTTTTGGTGAAATCCCAGAAGAGGGTGTAGAACTCTGGAACAACCCATGATGTTAACACCAGTCAGGGGGCCATGGCCTGCCAGTGGAATGGAGATGTGGCACAGACCTGACTGAAGACATGTTTCTTACAGACCAAGACAAAGTGAATGGCTCGACCCAAGAGATACAAAGAGAAAGCTAAAGCTTAGCTACTGTAACAATTGAAACAGATTGTGTAACTGTAACATCACAATGACCATCCTCAGGTGCACAACTCGCTTACAATTGAATACAAATCTAAGCAATGGTAACTGTGAGGTTGTTTTTCTTAGAAACTTTCTAAAGTTAGATTGGAAGGCTGATTGGATGGCATCTCTCTGATTTAGCATCAGATTAGCATTACTATGGTTTTTCTTTTTTTGTTATTTTTTTTACAATTGTGTCACAAAGGCAATAATAACCCTACCTCCAATCCCAAACATACCCCTGGTAGCACCACCCCATCCCCAACCTGGGTCAACACATAACATATACAAAAATATATATGAAAAAAATACAACTCTACAATGAAATAAAAAGTACACACAGTTAGATTTATGACAAGTATAAATAAGAACATCAAGAAAGCCATTTTATCCCAAACCTGCACCTTCTCCAGCAAATGAGAGATTTCTGAAGCAGCTTCTTCCAACATTTCCAGAGTAGTATGTTTGGCTTTAATCACCTGGGCAGTGGATAACTCCAACATAACCACATCCTGAAAGTATACCAACCATCCTTATATGAAGGTCATATATGGCATATAAATGGCATATATATATATATATATATATAAGGTCGTGTGGTGGCAACCAGCATTGAACAACAAGTATTTTGGCAGCAATCAACCCAGACAACCAAACCTTAAATGTGTTTTCATTCAGCTACAGACCAGAATAGACATTAAAGGGAAAAACATTTTTACAAAATGTGGGCTCTTATAGGAAGCAACCACTCCCCCCATTGTTGCCTAGAAATTAGCTATGGCTGGGCTAATAACTCACTAACTAGCAAAGAATATGAACAAATGTGCACAGGTGTGTACATGCAGCTCTCGCTTTGATATCAAAAGAAGTGCATCTACTCGCGAATGCCCCACTCAAGCAGTTCTCTGGCCATCAATCGTTACTTTTTGTTGTTGATCATATAGACCCCTTTCTGTCTTTGCAAAGGGCGATGGGCGATGTGCAAGTTGGTGGCAGAACAAAGGATAGTTCTTATACTTAAAAAATACTTCAACTTCAACCAGTAAAATGTTTCTTTGGCTGTCTTTTGCTACAGCCGATATCAATGAGCGTTAGCATTCAGCTAACAACTGCTGCATCCAAAATAGTTATTTTGCAAAGATCACAACCAAATATAGTCTTAGTGACTGTTCAAGAAAAAATCAAAACATAATTGTAAGCATATGAGAACCCCAAAAGTTTTTTTTATGTAATAAAAATTTAAATCTAGGCTATGTTGAATGGGTTTCTGATGGCGATGGCTTTCTTACTGCAGCCAATAAATATGTCAGTGTGTTGTGTACGGAAAAAGGTCTATAAATACAGCAATTCAAAGTGAATTGCACAGATCCATTTATGGCAATGGCTATTTGCATATTGGCCTAGTGTAGCTCTCCCACAGTTAGTTTTCCATACATTACATTACATTTACATTTAAGTCATTTAGCAGACGTCTTGCATAGTTTGTTTTGTTTCGGTATGTTACATTGAAAGTGGCTAATATTGTGTTGATTCAAGCACAATTCCCACAGTTGTGCAAAACATTGATAGTGTTAACTAAAGGTGGAAAACTCTAAAAAAGTTGAGTGAAGTCCAATCTAGTGTGTGCCAACCAAGCTGTTTAGAGGGAGCATTGTTGGTCAGTCTATGTTATGGAAAGAGCAAGTGTTCTTCATGTTTTTTATACTCAGTATGTGAAAAGGCACGTTTCTATGTTTTGCAGTAAAAATGGATAGAGGAAGTTAAGCGTTTCCAGTGACATCATCAACTAATTAGTATGCAATTAGCAGGCAATGCCTACTCATAATTGGTTAAAATCACATACTGAGTTGCACACAGATTATGTCATTGCAAACACTTATCTTCGTCACTATTTTTTACAAACATAGAAACTGCCATTTTCACATATGTTAATGTTGGGGTGGTACTGGAGAGTTGTACAATTTTGACATTTTCCTTTAAGGCTATTGTAGATAACTATTGAAACCTTCTCAATTTAACTTTGGTAGTCCTGCATGAAATGACGACCTTGACGAGGCTGTAAAATCCAATGCTTGGTAAACTTTTTTTCACTGTGAATTGCCCAACATCCTTTTAGGGACTCTTGTGTGGAGGATAAGGGCACTGTGTAGGAAAGGAAGTTGGTGAACTGAGTGGGGTCAACTGAACAGGAAAGACTCTCACTGGAGACGCGTGTTTCTGTCACGAGGCCGTGAAGCGCGGAACCTGCTATGGCTGCCGTTATTCCTGTGGGGCGGGAACTATCACAGGAGGGGGCGATGGAGCATGAAAAAAATATATGCCCCAAAGAATATCCGCTTTGCTGGAGATACATTCCAAAGTGAAATCTGAAAAATTCTGATTTTGTTTCTAATGGATTGGCCTTTAATTAAATGGGCCTGCCCTGTTGTAAATGCGTAAAGGGGATGAGAACAAATTCCATCAGACATGATGTTAGAACTGTTTGTTTGTGAGATAACATGATGTTAAACAACAGAAACTGTTTCATAGGGATGATATCAATAAAATATAATTTGTGGTTTCAATGTTGGCATGATATGTATTTTGATAAAGCATTTTATTTAACTTTTGTACAAAGTTCATTCGATTTCCTGTTCTATCCATAACATACACATAGCCTGCATGGACAGGTGTGCAAAAATGCCTATATTTTATTTAGTCAATAGCTTACGAAAGGAGGGCGGAAGGACATTAAGCAGTAGTCTTTTTCACATTTCAAAGGACCTGCTTTTTTTATGGTGCTGTTCCTATTTCTTCTAGATTTATTCTATTTCATGTTCAGTTGATTTGCAACTCCGGCTCCCTCTCACACTAAACGCAACGAGAAGTGTTTCGCTCTCTTCCAATTGGTTGCCGACTGGCGGCTCTCTTATCACAGTAAGGTTCTCATTCATACACCCAGCCTTCTAAAGATAACTTACTGTCATCCATGGTACCGACTTTGAATAGACGGGACAAATCATTTCAATTGGGGAATAATTCAACTGAAAGAATAGACGACTGACAACATAACGACAGGTGGGTGAGGAAATTCCATGTGTAAGAAAGCTACTCGTTGTCTTTTCTAACCATCCACAAACCTGTGCATGCAGCATGTTTGGTGACCATAAATCAATTCCACTGTTTTGTTACTAATTCTAGATTCATGCCTTTTCTTAAAACTATCTAATTTATCAAGATTCCATGCCAGTCTTCGGATCTGGTTTCATTTAGCTTAAACAAATGCTTTTCAGGCTATCATCCGATAAAAATTACATTTTTAGTTTACAAGTTTGTTTTCGAAATGTGTTTTGGTTTGCGCTAATATAACTCGCTTTCAAGGTTTCTAGATGAGTGAGAACTGTGGTTAGAAAAAGTGCATAGATTAGGGAAAATCAGTTCGTTCTCATTTATGATGGATGACAGCACGCGCTTGTGCAAGGTAAGATGCTTAAAATGTAACACTAGAGGCTTTCAGCCCACGGGCTGTCTCGGAGGAAAGCCACTGCAGTTATTCAACAGTCCTCCTGAGCCGCGAGTCGCCTAATTGGCTACAGATGCGGAATTCTATGCTCTTTTACCGTTTAGAAATTGGATGCATTTGGGAAACTTTATGAGGCGAGCCTAACGTTTGCCTGCAGAAGCTGAAAATAAAAAAAATAGTGGTCATCAACAATTATCAATAGTGCCACGATCATAAGCCCCTTAGATAATATACCAGTAGCCGAGGTGATGCGGCAGAAATTCAATAACCAAAACATTTCAGCCAAACATGAAAGTATTCCATAAATATGTGAGTGTGGGCCTTTAAAATATCTGCTCACACACTAGTCAATTCGTGTGTTTCATATTTACTTATTTAGAGATTGCTATAACATGAATTCTAGATGTGTAGGGGTCTATCTGTTTTCGTCGTATTTTTGCTATGTGGTTGTTTTTAACATAATGCCGCTGTTGTTTTGGGGTCCCTGCGCCATGTATTGTAGGCCTATATTGACAAGTTCTACCTTACCTTTCGTTATTCACAGTTTTCACAGTGACAGTGAGTGTCTCCTGTCAACGGACGAGTCGAAATTAATTATGCTATGGCTGCAATCTGCATTGACAATAAAAAGTTAGTTTTCATTATTCACTCGTTCTGTTTTTGGAGACCAGTGTTTGTCTCAGTGTAATTTGCTTGATGTTAGGAATGTTAAATGTTGCACGTGCCAATCTTCTTAATCATTCCACACTGAGGGAACCGCCAAAGACCTCGTCCTCGAGCTGCCCTTTCACCCTAGACTTTGTAAGCTGCACTTATTAAAGAGAAAAGTGTTTCAATATGTGGTAAGCTTTGGGGAGAAAAGTAGGGAAGGTTGGGGTTTGGGATCTCCACCTGAGTTGTCTATCGAGCAAGTTAAAGTCATTCAACCATGGTAGTGATTCCGATCATCATGAACAGTGGTATTATGGATGCGAATATGTGACTGGTTATTAGATTATCATTGTGCCACTAAATATGTGATGAAGGAAACAACAGTGCACCGACGGTCATACGGCTGAATGAATCAAGTCTGAGTCCAAAAATGTACAGTGGGCCTATGAACCAAATCTGAACCTATTATATATTTTGGTGGAAGTGCTTTCACAGAATGGAACGCAAATCACAAAACCGCAAGATCGCTCCTGGCGCGCTCCAGAGATCTCTAGCAGTGTTGGTTATTGATAACTTTGCCAATAACTTACCCTGATATCACAACAACAATAGCAAAAGGCTTCCGAAAGAAAAAAAGTTTCAAATTGTTTATTTAATGTAATGTGTGGCCTGAGGCTAGGCCTATACATAAAAAAAATCATTTAACTTGAGGGCGATTAGAAAAAATATCAAAACAAAGCTAACGTGATAACAACCAGAGTGCAGAAAACGGAACTATCAGCCTGAGGGGAAGATTTTCAGTAGGTATCACTGCCATTGAACATTCACAAAAGTTTGCATGGGGCCCTGAAAATACAAGTTATTTAATTTAACATTAAAAAAAATAGCTTGCAAAAGAGTCAATGAAGTATGAGTTAATGGATGAATGAAGCTTGAATACTGGATGTGTGGTTATTAGTGCATTATGAAGAAAAGTTGTTGATGGTCTCATGCATTACTGAAGGAGTGGGCGGGAGAGTTTGTGATTCCAGTGTTACGTCTCGCGGGAGAGTTTGTGATTCCAGTGTTACGTCTAGCCTATACTATAGCTCTTTACCAATAGGAAGCTGAGTCATTCTTCCACCAATCAGACATGACATATTGCCATGACATAATATGTATTATTCCCCACACTATAGGCTTTATTTGTCATTACATTGTTATTAGATTATTGATTATTTTCGTCTGCATTGAACCACAATTGATGATCAATATGCCCATAATTATTAGAAATAGTATAATTGTTCACATTAGCCAACTAGTATAGTTATTGTGCACATTATTAGCATTTTATTACTATGTTTTACACAATTATATTTATTTGTGTGTTTATAATTATTTTATTGCCTTATTATTTTAGAATATATTGCTCTTTTTCACTTTTTCCCCTTTTTTGTGCTAATATTCCTCTCCCCGGGGCCCGTTGAACAGTGTTGAAGACCTCTCGACCCTCTCGGTTCTATGAACATGTTTCAGACCGTGCCTGACACTTCGTCTTACGTCAAGGTAAGACAATATCTTCTCTTCGAGCAGGTAATTTTGCTGGACGGTCTGGGACCTCCCTAATTTTCTATTCATGATGATCCTTTGTGAATAATTAGCATCTTCTTGTCATTCTTTAAATAGCTATCGATAAGCATACCCTAGGCCTAATATGATAGGTATCAATTAAATATTGTCACAATTGTCTCTATTCAGTTGTTGTTACCATGTTATAACCGTTATGCAAGAATAGACCTGCATTCAAACATTGCCTACTGTATAATGTGATTATCTGCATTTGTCTGGACATCACGATTAATTGAATGTCTTTGCCTCCAGTGCGGGACGGTTATAGCACATTGTTATATTTGATATCATGCAGGTTTTTTTCTCTCCGCCACAGTCTCAAAGAATGTAAACAAAGCAAATAGCGGACATCTGGTTTTCACGTTTAAAACTCTGTGCATTGAATCACGTGGTACAACGTGGAATTCCTGCAAACTGACAATGTATAGGCCTTGGGACGATTTGTTGGAAACGAAATATGCAATCCCATTGTTAATCTCATAGCCTATATTAAAGTGCACAATCCACGGCATGCCATAACCTACGTGTAAGAAACTATCAGTGTAAGTGCAGTCGCCGTGTATTATGGGAATGTATGCCTACCTGTCATTGAGTGCTCACCATAACACATCAACATTTCCGTAGGCTATTATGGGAATCTGGCTGTTTTAAAATAGTATAGGAAATGTGATGCCATGTCTTTCTGTCATAGATCATTGGTCGAAGACCAATTGCATATAGGCGGAGCCTGTATGCTTATGAAAATTAACATTTGTGCTTAGTCAAGCATTTGTGCTTAGTCGAGTAATAATATCTTTATACTCAAAATATTCCAAGAGTGACTTGTTGTACTTTGTCGACTTATTTCTCTTTGCATATAAGGGCTCTTTTCATACATCCATACCGTTTGTAGCGTTCTGCAGAAAATGTCACTGGCCACATTGCTTGAGTTCTCTGAACAATTACCGATTTGTTTTGGGAGATTTGAACAGCAAGGAATGTTTGACGAGAAAATATGCTTTGAAATGAGCCTTTCTGCTCCCTAAATAAGACAACAAGTCAATGACAGGGAAACAAATCCAGGAACCTGTGTAAAGTGGTCCTTCTGTAGCTCAGTTGGTAGAGCATGGCGCTTGTAACGCCAGGGTAGTGGGTTCGATCCCCGGGACCACCCATACGTAGAATGTATGCACACATGACTGTAAGTCGCTTTGGATAAAAGCGTCTGCTAAATGGCATATATTATTATTATTATTATTATTATTATAAAGTGTTCTTAGGTGAACCATTGAATGCTTACGACTGCTTAATCAACCAATATTGAACACCAATTTCGTCAGTTCAATTAATATCACATTGCCCTCGTTTTAATCTAAACCTTCACTGAATTATTTTGCATTTGGGCGAAGATATGAATTGTTCTGAATGTGAACCAGGCACTTCTCAAGACACATTTGTAAGAAATATTCTGCTTCATGGTCTAGCATTGGTTTTGTTTGATTAAGGCCAGGCGAGACTCAAGCTCTCCAATAAAAGTACACCTCAAATTAATTATGGCCCAGAGCAAGGGGCCAAACGGTTCGGTCTCTGCTTTTTTTTAGTATTTTGAGTATTTTTACTTGGGCTTTATTTTTGCCGGTGAAAGAGAAGGGACTTACTTACCTGAAGTCTCAAGTCGACTGAACAATCTTAAATGGCCGATCCATGTCTATGTCTATGTACTGGTTAGAATAATAGGCCTAAAACGTTTGTCACATAAATTAATTTATAGAAGTCACAACAGACAACCTGTAGGCCTAGGCCTATTGGAATTTGTTTTGTCTTTTATGAATTAATATTTGGTCATGAATAATATAAACATAGGCCTCTTTCAGTAGGCTAATAATCTTGCCTAATAATTCAAATGAAAACCTATAATAATACCGTCATAATGATCACCGTCATAATTTATCATTGGATCATTTGGTAACTTAATGGAGACGTTTTAGGTCTATATGGGCTATTATTGAACATTTGTAAGCATGTGAAGTTGTGAAGTGTTATACATTCACGATGAGCATAAACTGAAACTAACCCACGTGTATTGTCCAATGGAGGTGGTAGGGCTTCCCAAGGCTCGTGGTAGGAAATGTCTGGCTGTCAGATTTCAGCGTCAAGTCAGATGTTCTGTGGTTCGCTGTATAAACCAACTTGCATCTGTTTATTGGCCTCCGAAATATTTGTTACCACTCTCTTTGCATAAGCATGCATGTTCCGTGCGTAATAGAGTGAATCATTTGCTAGGCTCTGAGCGTTGGACTCGTAACCGAAAGGTTGCAAATTCGAATCCCCGAGCTGACAAGATGTCGTTCTGCCCTTGAACAGGCAGTTAACCCGCTGTTCCTAGGCCGTCATTGAAAATATTGCCTAGTAAAATAAAGATAAAATTACTTAGTCTGTAGTATGTTAGCGATTTGCCTCGGTTACTGTGGCTCTGTGACCAAATCAATTTGGTCACATTATACCTGAAGTAACCTCAGGTGTCAACGAATCATATAATATTTTGTTTGCGTTTTACGGGGTATTAGGCATATTTGAAATAGGCCTACTTATATGGCCCATACAATGACAGTCATTCACAATTAGGCCTACTAGCCAACAGGCTATTAAAAATAATAAACATGTATTATTTTCAAAACGCTAAGCCATACCAATGCCCTCTGCTATTGCAAACGGGTCTAAAATGAACGGAATCTATAATTACGCAATAACGCACGAGGAGGTGTGGTATTGCGGAGTGCCTGGATACAGCCCTTTTTAGCCGTGGTATATTGGCATATACCACAAACCTCTGAGGTGCATTATTGCTATTATAAACTGGTTACCAACGTAATTAGAGCAGTACAAGTAAATGTGTTGTCATACCCGTGATATACGGTCTTATATACCACGGCTGTCAGCCAATCAGCATTCAGTCCTTGAGCCACCAAGTTTATAATGAATAGTATACCATGACATTCATTCGGCCTACTTTCTTTCGGCCTAACTCCAACACAAAACCAAAACAGGAATCTTGAATAAGAAAATGTAACGGCCACTAAATAGTTAAACAAGATGTCTCCCTTAATTACACGAGGCTGAATTGGCCTCAGGCAGGAGAAGCCTTGACCCCAAGCAGGATCCAGATGTGGTGGTGTAGAGGGGGCCTCTCCCCCAACAGACCCCCAAGTCGAGAGCAGACAGGTCGGCCAGTCTGTCAGTGGCAGCGTCGCAGGCTCCTTTTGGCCGCTCTGTGGCCTGGCCGCTCCCCCAGGCAGAACCCATTGGTCTGGTCACGTTCAGGGCTGGCTCCATGTCTAGCATCTGCGCTGAAATTGTGTCTGAAATGACAAGGACAATTTCCAAATGTAGAAGGAAAATATTTGGGGATGGGGACTGGAGATTTTTGTCAATGGGTCCAGTAGTTTAAGAAAGTAGTTCAACTATAGCCTAGGTCTAATAATAATAATAATAATAATAATAACAACAACAACAACCAAAATCATATTACAAGCCTATAATAATGTAATAACAATGTAATAACATAACATGGGAGTAAGTACACTTCATCATTACGAAAACCATACACATTTACTCATTATCTCCAAACATATTAAGAGACGGGGTTCCCCTTAGCAATATTTGGAAATATTACAATCCATTATCATTCCCTCCTGTGTTTGATGCAGACTCACACGTGTAGAGCAGACCTTGATATTATGCCTCTGGGGCGCTGCGTGCTTGGGTTTTATTAGGAAAACTTCACAGAGGCTTGGAAGGCTATAACAAAGAGTAGCCTAGATCGCAACAACCCTCGCCACAGGTAGTTCAAGTTCGTATTCCTCTTGGTTTGATTTACAGTTCATTTCATCAGCACTCTCGAGGAAAACATCTGTCTGCGTTGAAAGTGAAACGCTATTTTATATATCTATCTCGCAGTGGAAACGTGAATATAACAAGTTAATAGAGTTGGGAATGATTTGGGCTACAGTAAAATCATAATTGTGGATAAATGTTTCACGTATTGCTTTAAAGCAATACATACGGATATTATAAAACATAATGGAATCCCATAACAGCCTATAGCGGTTAAAAGTATAACTTTTTAATTGGAAAGTAAATGTAACATAATACATGTATATTGATGGAATTGCTGAAAAAAACTCATTCGCCAGTGTCTGTGACGTATGGATAACAAAAATGCTCAAATGTAGCCTACAGCAACATTTGCATAACGCTGGCAACCATTCTATAAAAGTTTCCGAGTAAAAACATTAACAGGGGGGAACACGCAATTGTTTTCCCTGCTTATCTCTTTGTGACAAGTATCCTGCTTTTTGGAACTGCAATGAAGGCAGGGCTTGAAGTGACACACATAGCTTCCTTCTCAAAACCGGTGACTTCCCTTCCCAAATGTAGAGAAAAAAAACATCCGGTTAACTGTCTCTTTCTCTCTGAGATATATCGGGGGCTGGAATTAATTGAGGAGCGTGTCATGTTTGGAATATTGTTGGGGTCCGCTGAAAATTGCGCAAAATGGACGGAACTATTAAGGTAAGGGTGTAGGACGGGGTGTAAGAGTTTGTGAAAGCTTTGCTTTTCGGAGTTGCGCCTCCTTTTAGCATGAGTTGCTATGTCTGTGAGTAGTAGCCTACAATGTTGGGCAACGGCTTTTTATTTTGCTCCGAAATCGGTAACCAGATGTCATTCTATTTTCCTCTTTATCTCGAAGTTTCCTTTTCCTTTAGGAAACTCTGAAAGTGAAAATAAGATTTGGTTGGATGCGAGCGCGTAGACTCACGTCTGAAATTAAACAAAGTGCTTATTTTAATTAGTGAAAAGTATGTATTTATATAACAAAATGTAGGGCAATTATATTTCTCCAGTTGATATAGTGATGAGGAGGGATTAAGCAATATGTAGGCGATATATGGCTGTACTGTTAGATGAACGTGCGTTTCTTTGTCAAGTAATGTATGATGTGTCAAAGAGGGGCTGCGCAATAGTGGTGGCACGGTGACCGGGGATGCTCTCGCAGTTCATGGTTCAAAACGTTAATGATGGTGTTTTGGTGGCTCATGTCGTTTATTATGCAGGATATACAAGGAAGTACAATCCCTGCGTAAAACCATAGATTTTATACGCATATTTTCGGTTGTAAAAAGAGTGTTAGAACAGTTGCCATTTTTAGTAGCCTTGTCAATGGCCAAAATGTAATTTGGAAATATCACTGGTTAATTGAGAAGCGAAAACTGCGCATCTCCTTGTAATTCACTATTAACAAACGGCTCACAAGTTCACCTGGGTATTTATGCTTATATTGAACACAAAAAGTATTCAAGCGCGGTCTTCGGTTAGCCATGCAGACTCCGGTATTGAAATTCCAGATGCATTGCTATGCAGATGTTTGATGGTTAGGTCCCTGCATTTTACACCACGGTATTGTGTCTTGAGTTTGAGTAGACATGGCCGATTGTCCTATAGACATGGCCGAGTTATTTTGCTCCGATATCCAACGAACTGGACTATTATAATAGCCATGTAAACGTATTGTCTGTCAGTGTGTTTTCTTTGCTGGTTGAAAGAAGCTGGTTTGTGTGGTTGAAGTGGCGGCTGGGTGAGGTGTACGTTTTTGAACAGTATAAGCGTTGACTGCACATAAATGTTTAATTTATATTAAATCATTCTCACCCGACTGGTTTGTGATTGTTTAACACTCAAACATGCAAAATAGAAAAATGTAGGCCTTGTGAAATGATTGTTTAATTATATTATCCTAAATTATCCTGTATTGATGACAATACTATAACAACAATAATGGCTCATAATTATAAATGTATCAGGACTGTGTATGTCTCTCTGTGTGTATATTTGATTGACTACTAACTGTATTCCGACTTTAGTCATCCAAAAAAAGAGGGGGGTGTTATCGAGCCATGAGAGCTTCCTGTTCTACACAATCTGGTTTCCTGACAGGTTTCCCTTTCCTCCTCAAACAAAGGACAGGAATGCCCCCTGAATCGCAACGATGCTGATGAGTGTGTGTGGACAACAAAATAGACCTGTGCAGTCTGGAAGTATCGCAATGGGCACTGGCGCACAAACCCTTTAACAAAACGCGACATGATGCATTTGCATTTGCAGGCAGGCTGTTTGGCTGTAAAGCATCTGTGGTGGCCTAGGCACGTGGCAGCTTCCACTGTCAGTTTCCCAAGAATAGTTCAGAAAGATCTGTTAGTTTATGAATGAGGGTGGTGAACAACATTACACTATTTTGAGATGATAATGGCACCCTATGTACCATTTAATGATTGATATGTACAGTAAATAATTTAGAGAAAGCAAGACTTGGAGTGCAGTTATTATTGTTCCCTGAGAAAAAAAATGGTAGGCTACTTGAATAGCCTAGATGGGAAGGGTTGTTGGCACAAGATGTTCAGAAGAGACAAATGTAGATCAATTAACTGTATTTCTGTCCCACCCGTACCATAGACGGTGTGTGTGTTCCACACTGATACAGAACACACCTCCCAAATAGACTGAGAGTGGTGTGTTAGACTGTTTGTAAGTGCATACATTCACACTATTTTTAAAACCTGTAATCTTGATTGGCACATGCCAATTGCCAATCATGGATTACATGGCAGGGGCTGATATGTCAGTGTAAATGTAATGTGCAACAGCCATAATAGCAGAGCTGCACATTCCCTCACTGCTCTCAACATATAATCCACAGCCCTGGCCAGCTGCTGAATAAACCACTCTGATAGGGTATATGGCTGCCAGACTGCCAGTATCCAGCTACAGTATGATGGTTTGACTGATGAAATCACAGGCATGTCTGTCCAACTCTGACTGCGTTATCTGATGCTGTCTCACAGTGTCATCCCTCCAGCCCTCCCAATGAATGGAACCTCTGGCACATCACAGACACATACAGTCAGTGTTAGTGAATGTACTTTGTAGCATTAGTTTGCTGAAACGCATTGTACGTGAACATAATATTAGCGGTGAAGATAGAAATCCCCGTCCCAAGATAAGACATCTCAGGAAATGAGTACACAGGCTGTAAACAGCAGACTGGCCACTGTATGTATCACTGGAACTTCAGGCTAACTCTGCTTCACTTTTTCACTTGTTAGGACTCATTGAAATGAAGCACTACTAGCCTTTTTTTATCCATGTTTGCTATTTCATGAACAAAGTCAGACGTGTTTTGATGCGTACATACTTTGTTGTTCGACAGGGGAAGAACCGTGTGCTAATGGCACATATATATATATATATATATATGCCATTTAGCAGACGCTTTTATCCAAAGCGACTTACAGTCATGTGTGCATACATTGTCTTCATCGAGAATGTTATCTTTCAACATATCTTTAATCGCCCAGGATTACAGATACCTCTGTCTAATCTGTGACATCAGATGCTATCAGATCAGGTGTGTGTCAGACGTGAGCATAATCCTTGAAATGGCTTAACTTTAATGACTCTAGATCAGTTTGTCTCTATTGCTACTGCTTTGTTTCATTACAATGATTCATTGACAGAGCTGAGGCAAGGCAGGCCTCACCAGCTCCTTATTCATAGTAAACATAGGGTTTAAAACTGATTTAGCTAAGAGGCTGCCCCAGTCTATACAGGCAGCCATTTACCTGTATATCTCATACATACTCTACATCTCTTTGGCTCTGTGTATAGGTTATTGTATGTCACATCATTGTGAATAGCAAGTATTGTATTCCCATTAGCCCATATACATATCTGACAATGCTAGATCTGGTATGTATTCCATGCATCAGTTACCAGGCATGAGACGGAACACGTGGACACAGACAGAGGAGTGTACCAGTGGAGACGTTTGTTTTATTTAATAAACGTACATTGCTCCAGCAGAGCTATCAATGTAGAACTGATCCCATCGCTGATCCAGTTGAGTCTTCAGCTGCCATTCCTTCTCTGTGGAAGGAAAACTCAGACTAGATCTTGTTGTGTGTAGTAGTCATCCGAATTGTAGTCATGTTTGAAGTCATGGTAACATCAACAGGAAGCTGTAGTTGCTAAATAGGCCCAATTGCTCTATACACAAAGCACTTAGGATGCCAGATTGTGATATGAGACATAACTGCACATAATTACTCTAAACAAAATGTGTCTACAACAAGTGAGAGATTGAAGTTGTGAGATCACAGGTCCTCTCTGTTGTTCTAGAGGAGCCCCGCTATAACCTGCTCCTCTTCTGGCCTGCAGGAGGCACTGTCATTGGTGAGTGAAGACCAGTCCCTGTTCGAGCCTCCTTACGCTGCTTCTGCCCCTCTACCCAAGACAGACATGACTGCATCTGGCACACAGGACTACGTCCAGCCCCACAAAATCCACCCATTACCCCCTCAGCAAGAGTGGATTAACCAGCCAGTCCGAGTCAATGTCAAGAGAGAGTATGACCACATCAATGGATCCAGGTATGTTCAGCAGTATGCAAAGTCCATCTCACTAGACTCCTGGTTTTATGTCTTGTCCCTGTATGTCTTAATCTCTGCTGATTAGAGTTGATGTTCCCTAGATTAGTCTAGATTCAAAAGGACAGTTGATCATAACAATTGCTTGTGCACAGTTAGATACCATTTTTGGCCACTTGCAGAAATTGACACTTACATTCAATTGGGCTCTCTAGCTCCACTCCATTGGCCCTGTGGTTGTCTATATTTCAAAACATTTTCATCTCCCTTTAATACACACTTTGAGACCATATAAAGATGTCTCTCCCTGACATTGACACTGTGTGTCTGTGCAGCAGGGAGTCCCCAGTGGACTGCAGTGTGGGGGGTAAATGCAATAAGCTGGTGGTGGGCAACGACACATCTCAGATGAGTTACGGAAGCTACATGGACGAGAAGAATGCTCCGCCCCCCAACATGACTACCAATGAGAGGAGAGTGATCGTCCCCGCAGGTAACAATTACTTCTATGATACAAACCACATGGTATTTCTTTATAATGAACTTGTTTTTATTTAATTTCTCATGTTATTCATTTTTCATAAACTAGACCTACAAGTTGTATGACTCTCCATTCCAGGCTGTGAGAAATGTTCATTTCTCAGTAGTTTTTCTTCATAGTCAGATGGAGGGCGTATAAACAGGCTCTCAATTGGCATTCATTTTCTGATGTCATAGAAATGTTTTTATTAGCCCCAGATCTATTTAGCTGGGCCACGGGGAAGGATCTTTGATGCATTTGTTAGTCATGTTTTAGCTTACTCATGGGAGCATGACTCAACACATAGAGGCAACCGAGGTCTGTTCAGTCAAAGAGCTCTTTACAATAGCTAATTGATTCACATATTACAGAGTGTTATTTATGAGGGATAAATGCTTTGGGAAACATTCTCTCTCTGTCAGTCTTGGAAGAGAGTTATTGTACATCAGATATACTGTAGAATATATGCAGGTGCATGATTACATAGGCTACACAATCTGGGAAAGGATGGGTCACATAAATGAATTGAAAGATGGATGAATGAATAACTAGATGAATAAACAAGTGACAATAACGGATGAATACATTAGCCATCATTTGGAAATAATTATGACACTAAAACTTGAATTGCATTCTCAATCACTGTGAAAATAGTAGATTGTCCAGTGATGTTTACAGTACATTACCTCTGTCCCCTTGTCTTCCTCCAGATCCATCGTTGTGGTCTCAGGATCATGTCCGCCAGTGGCTGGAGTGGGCCATCAAGGAGTACGGCCTGCTGGAGATGGACACGGCCATGCTCCAAAACACAGACGGCAAGGAACTGTGTAAGATGAGCAAGGACGACTTCCTCCGACTCACCACCATGTACAACGCTGAAGTCCTGCTCTCTCATCTCAATTATCTCAGGGAAAGTAAGTTCTGGCAGCCATTTGAATTGATCTATACTGAACAAAAATATAAATGCAACATGTAAAGTGTTGGTCCCAGCTAAAATAAAAGATCACAGAAATGTTCCATCCGCACAAAAACCTTATTTCGCCAAAATGTTGTGCTCAAATTTGTTTACATCCCTCTTAGTGAGCACTTCTTCTTTGCCAAGATAATCCATCAGGTGTGGCATATCAAGAAGATGATTAAACAACATTATCATTACACAGGTGCACCTTGTGCTGGGGACAATAAAAGGCCACTCTAAAATGTGCCGTTTTGTCACACAACACAATGCCATAAATGTCTTAAATTTTGAGGGAGCGTGCAATTGGCGTGCTGACTGCAGGAATGTCCACCAGAGCTGATGCCAGAGAATTTAATTTTAATTTCTCTACCACAAGCCGCCTCCAATGTCGTTTTAGAGAATTTGGCAGGACGTTCAACCAGCCTATGGCGTTGTGTGCGCCAGCGGTTTGCTGATGTCAACTTTGTGAACAGAGTGCCCGATAATGGCGGTGGGATTATGCTATGGGTAGGCATAAACTATGGACAATACATTTTATCAATAGCAATTTGACTGCACAGAGATACTGTGATGAGATCTTGAGGGCCATTGTTGTGCCATTCATCCTCTGCCATCAACTCTTGTTTCACCATGATAATGTACGGCCCCATGTCGCAAGAATCTGTATACAATTTCTGAAAACTGGAAATGTCCCAGTTATTCCATGGCCTGCGTACTCACCAGATATGTCACCCATTGAGCATATTTGGGATGCTCTGGATTGACATGTACAACAGCGTGTTCCAGTTCCCGCCAATATCCCGCAACTTCACATAGCCATTGATTAGGAGTTGGACAACATTCCACAGGCCACAATCAAAAGCCTGATCAACTCTATGCGAAGGAGATGTGTCGTGCTGTATGAGGCAGATGTTGGTCACACCAGATACTGACTGGTTTTCTGATCCACACCCCCTACCTACCTTTGACCAACAGATGCATAACTGCATTCCCAGTCATATGAAATCCATAGATTAAATTAACTGATTTTCTTATATGAACTGGAACTCAGTTCATATAATTGTTGCATGTTGTGTTTATAATTTTGTTCAGTATATGTCTGATGGATCATAGAGGTGTAGGTAGACCTGTAGTTTCATAGTGATCTTTGTTCTCAATGTCGTAACAAACAGTGATAAATTGACCAAAACAGAAGTTCTCTGTCTCTTCCATTAGACAGTTTGTACTGCAGTCTCACATTGACATACTGTACATCAAGTCTCGTTCACCCGGGTATGTGAGAATGCCAGAAAACGCGGTTTACCCGTTTGTAATATTTTACATTGGTATTTTGCCTGGATTGTTTTTTCATAAAGAGTAGAGGAGGCTTAAATAGCACAGACATTTCAGTCTGTTTCTCAGCCCATTGCCCCTGTTTTTGGATGTCAACTGAGGGTAAGAATGCCAAACCAAGGGGAATAACATGACTCACTGTGTTTTGTCATCATAGTCATGGTTTTACATTCGCCAGACAATGATACAGCCTTACTGGAAACCTGGACCCCATTTCTCCAAAATGGTCGCCCTGCAGGCCTTGGCACATATAGCCATTACAGCCATGAGGACTTAAGAGTTTTTTGCCTGTAGATAACCATCATCTCTGGACTGTAACCCGTTCTCCCTCCACTTAGGAGTGCCTTATTCCACATATGCCACAGTAAGATGAAGCCCATGTGCATTGCCTCAGGAATCACGCGAGCGAGTGAGGTCTGTGTTCAGCAGAGCACAGGAAGTGTATCTGTAATATACAATGGAGGCAGCTTTGCTGATTAATTGGAAGGCCTTTTGTACATTACGGCCTCGCATGTTTTGGCAGCGAGACACGGCTGTAAAGAAACAAGGTTTCTCTGCACCATAATGCAAATGCCATCTATACGCAAGATATCAGGAGGACAGGCAGCATCTGGCATAGCGTACAGATCATCGGGACTGTGTACCATTCTGTGCTGTGCTGTATAGTTCAGGTTTTATAGACATCCACAGCATTGTATGGAGTTGGTGGATGGCCATCAAAAAACATACTAAGCCATAATGTTGGATGCCATCCATAAAATCAGTTATTTCAGTAAACCAGTAAATATATCTCACCCTCTACTGTATGTATGACGGTTATCCTCTGTTGTTTGCACTGTACTGCAAGAATAGCAGCTACAGCTGCAAAACTCCACCATTTGGGTGGAGCCCCAAATGGTTAACTAATGGTTTAACATTTCTCTTAAAAATTGTGATGGGTCTTGCTGTGATGTAATGGGAACTTTATTCGGTGGGTGTCAACAGTTTTTTCTGTGCTGTGTGTGGCGTCTGGGTCCAGGGAATGGGGATGGCTGCCGTGAGTATAACAGCCCCATTGTGTTACAATGCAGCATGGACTGGAGGCTCTGTGTGTCTGACTGGCCCTCTCTGCAGAGCAGTTTTCATTAGGAACGGTTGCTGCGGGACTTAGCCTGGCTTAGGCGTGCTGCACTGCGTCTTCTCCCCCCAACACAATTCTTTTGATTTAGTTGTTGTGTGTTTCGGAATCCTCCGCTCGGCCATTGAAAATGCTTTGGACCCCTTCCCAAGCCATGAGACAAATGCTCTCTCCTCGTCCCGTGCCTGGCTGACCAGTGGCAGGCCTTTTGAGAAATGAGCAGCAATAGGGCATATATTGGGAGGGGGGCTCAGGTTGAGGTGGGAGGAACTGTGTTAGTAAAGGCACGACGTCGGATGAGGTTAGAGAGCTTCCAGGGTTTATCCTGGAAACTGAAGCCGATCTCTTCCACCCCTGCAGCACAAACAAACACAATCACAGACAAGGAGCTAGCCCATCCAGAATGCAGACCACTGGCTTCACTCACGAGGAGAGCTGGAGCAGAGCCGAGCTCTCGGTTCAGACTCAGACACACATATAGAAGGAGAGGGAAAAGGAGAGGGAGAGGCAGGCCCTGGAAGTTTTTAGTGATTACAGGCAGTCTGATGCCTCACCCTCTCCCATCCTCCTCCCTCCACTCTCTTCCCAACCCGACGACGGTCCGTCCTCGACGAGCTGGAATCATTTCATACACATCTGTGTACACCATGTGTGTTACTTTGGGGTCAGTTTATTGAAACTCTGATTAACATTCTTCAGTGTCATTAAGCTTGTTCACTGTAGGCCAGAGAAGGGCGTGGACATTTCCCCTCCCTGCGGCTATAAGCTAACAGTAACATCACACACCTGTCTGATTACTCTTAGTCATACACAGGGAGTAATATAATAAATGCACATGCCAGCAAGACATTCTGCACATATCTGAATCTCTGTCTCCAGCTGCGAACAGTAATAAAGGTGGTTGCCCGTGCATTATTTTGGCCCCATAGTTGGTCACTTATCCAGATTTTTATACGCGATGGCCGCCTTTTCTGCAATGTGCTTTCAATTTGGGGCGCAATTTGAGAATTTGTTCAAATTAGTCTGTCAGGGAGGGACTGAGGACTGTTTGCTTTATTGCACTCATGTAGGTCGGTTTGATACCACGTGCGCTGGAACAAACCAAGCACAGAACAGTGAAACCTCCATCAAGGAGAGACTGTATCCTCAGCCACAGAGACAGGAGAAAGGGGGAGAGAGAGAAAAAGAGAGAAAGAAAGAGTGGGAGTTTTTATTGAAGTGCGTGGAAATGGCCTGAAGTGGCTTTGATTGAGTGCCATAGGAGAATAGCTGCATTGCTTTCTTTCCCAGCTGTCCCTGCTCTGGTCTGGTCTGCTCTGTGTGGCTGACTGTGGCTGGATGGATTTACAGGAGGGAGTAGAGAAAGTGATAAGTCTGGGCTCCCAGCCTCCCAGGCTGCCTCTGCTCCTGATCCAGCCTCCAGCCTCCCAGGCTGTCTCTGCTCCTGATCCAGCCTCCAGCCTCCCAGGCTGCCTCTGCTCCTGATCCAGCCTCCAGCCTCCCGGGCTGCCTCTGCTCCTGATCCAGCCTCCAGCCTCCCGGGCTGTCACTGCTCCTGATCCAGCCTCCAGCCTCCCGGGCTGCCTCTGCTCCTGATCCTACTGCTGCCGCTGGTGCAGAGTGGGGAAATTCTCAAGCCCCAATAGTTTATGCAGACCATAAACATCTGGGCTGAAGAGGAAAAGGTGGTTTTGAGTGCTCTCCTTTGCAGCCATTCTCTCTCTCTCTTTCTCTCTCTTTAGGTTTTTATGGAGGTCTCCCTGCATTAGTTCTTTCTATTGGCAGATTAGCACTCCAGTGTAGGGGCTCAGAGGCCTGTCTGCCTGCCTCTGTTGTTAGCTGTTAGGTACTATTACACAGCACCCCTGGTTGGTTTGGATTGGACAGGGAACTGGGCTAAGGTAGTCTAGTGAATGGGGTCTCCTAGCCCTCCTTTTAAGGGGCACTAGTCTCACCGCCCACGTGGGTGCCCCTCAGTTTGTTGATGGAGAAAAGGGTATTTATGTTTGAGGGGGTAGTATAGATTTTAGCTTGGTAGGATCAACAACAAGCCAGGACTCAGCAAAGGCCAATGACGTCTAACCATCTCACAGGGATGTCTGTCAATATTATGGTTGAAGGGCAGGGAGCATTTTAAAGAGTCATCATTCATTGAAAAGAAAATTAAACAATGCTATTGAAGTTATTTTGTAATAGAGGAACAGACTATGGGCAGATGTTGCTTGGTTGGAAGAGGCTGGACATTAGCCAGTCATCCCAATGTGCAGTCAGATTACTGGGAAGTGTTTGTTTTTTGAGGGTGAAGAGCGCGCCCAAATAAATAGGCGGTATAGCCAAGCCTCCCTCGCCTAAAGTGTCAGTGTTGGCGTTCTCCATTTCTCTCTCTCTCTCTCTCTTCCTTATATTCGCGGTCCCAGTGTTCTCTTTTGGATCTGTTTTCTCTGGGGCGACCCCCATGTGGAACGCAGTAGGAGAGGGGTTTACCTTACCCCCCTCTCTCTCTCTCCTCTCTCTCTCTCTCTCTCTCATTCTCTCACTCTCCCTCTCTCTCTCTACTTCTCTTACTCTCCCTGAGGAAGAGTCGGTGCCGTGCCTGCCCCATGCTCTTACACTGAGAGTGTGGAATAATGTTTGTATGGGGAGCTGCGTTTGATTGCTGTGTAGGGACCCTATCTCACACAATGCTTCCCCTGTTCAGCGGCCACAGGTCCAAATCAAGACCAGAGCCTTGGGGTGGGGTCGGCTGGGGTGGAGCGAGAATGGGGTTTGGGGTTAGAATTTGTGTGTAGAGTCCCCCTCCCCCGCCTCCCTCCACCAGCCCCCCTAAAAACAGCCCCCAGATCTGCCTTGCTGTGGGCCCTCTCATTCCCCTACACCCTCCAAAATGAGCCAAGGCACGCCACTCCAAGGCTTCCCAAGTTGTAGCCTATACTGTTATTCATCTCTCCATCTCCTCCTGCCCATTCAGAAAATCTCCTAGAGTTCCTTTCCAACTAGCAACTCCCCATAGTAGTAGTCTTTGTATTCAATCTTACACTCTCCATAGCAGTAGTAGCACTGGTGTTTTCCCAGTGCATTTTTGGTCTGTTTTTCCTCTCTGATTTATGCCTAGGGGCAGCTAAAATTAAGAGAGCGTTTTGGTGCTGCTTGTGTCAGCAGAGGAATGCGGAGCACAGTTCTGCTCTATAAGGTGAAATGAAAAGCAATCATGCTATTATACATACTGTAGTGTTGGTTTCTGGACTTTAATAGTCAGGGGGATTGTGGTGGAATTGTTCACTCAGCACAGCATTCCGAGTTTAAAGGATTACATATTAAAATATTGCTGGATCAATTCTTTATTGGGTAGAATGGATTAATTGTTTACAATGTACCATGGGCAATTTTTAAGTATAATTTTAAAAGGCATCTCAAATGAAAGGAAATTGAGATCGACTTACAGAAATCAATGATCTTCTTACTGCCACCCTCTGGGTATTGTCCAGTGTTACTACTCACAGCTAACCGTTGTACACTGAGTGTACAAAACATTAGGAACACATTCCTAATATTGAGTTGAATCCAATGCTTCCTACATGTGTAAAGTTAGCTTGATATCATTGGGTGGTGGACCATTCTTGATATACCCTTCTTGGAAACTGTTGAGCATGAAAAACCCAGCAGCATTGACGTTCTTGACACACTAACCGGTGAGCCTGGAACCTACTACTATACCCTGTTCAAAGGCACTTAAATATTTTGTCTTGCCGATTCACCCTCTGAATGGCACACATACACAATCCATGTCTAAAATGTCTCAAGGCTTAAAAATCATCCTTTAACCTGTCTTCTCCCCTTCATACATTGATTGAAGTGGATTTAACAGGTGACATCAATAAGGGATCATAGCTTTCACCTGGTCAGTCTATGTCATGGAAAGAGCATGTGTTCCTAATGTCGTGTACACTTGTGTGCATAATGAATCATTAAAATTAATACTTGAATTAGTATACTATACTGTATAACCTATTAGCCAGTATTTTTTTATTAATCATGCCCTATGCACAGATAACTGTGAACTTTAAAATCATACACCTCTGATGTTGTGCCTATCTGGCATGTTGCAGGTAGCTCATCATTATCCTACAACACTCCATCTCACATGGATCAGTCTCCAAGCCTGGCTGCCAAAGAAGGTAGGACAGCATTATCTTCCAAAACCTTAGTGCTAATGTTAAATATGGGCAACTGTTTTCTATTTCAGAGTTTTTTTTTATAGGGGACTATGTTTCCTGTATTGAAGAGAGCCAGGTATATGTTGAGAGAGTGTGAGAGAGAGAATTGAGAGAGAGGACAGAAAGAGTGTTCTCATTTAGCCAAAACAATAGAGCTGCGGCACGCCCCTCTCTGTCTGCTACCACAGAGGCAGCAGCTGCCCCGACACCCAGGTCCTGGCAGCACCAGGCAGAGACATAGTTATTAACAGGTGAATCTTTTGTACAGGGGAATAATACCAGGCAGAACTACCCCAGTCTGTGCTATTCATGGCCTACCTGCACATGGGGGAAAGTAAGTGCCACCTCAGAATGGGGGGGAATTAGCAAGACAAAAGGCACGCCGTGGCTAACCTCACTATCCACAGGAGGAGATAAAGCAGGATAGGGTGGGGGGCTCAGGGAGATAGAACGACTAAGGTCATTTTTGTGGAGGGCTGTATTTAAAGGACAGGTGGTTCAGCCACAATGCAAACAGAGAGGAGGAGACAGAAAGGGAGATGAGTTGTTTTTGTTTTCACAACTTTGACTCAATCAAGGAGGGAACATCTGGTGGTGGGGAGGAAAGGTTTTAAAGGGGATTTGTATTTGTGTGTGGGTTTGGGAGTGGGAGTGGGAGTGGTCTAGGTCACTGTTCAGTGTTTTAATGTGTAGATTTGCGTTCTGTGTTTGGTGTTTATGAGGCTTGTTCATTCTTTCCGATCAGGTCGCTGGAAGACAGTTCTTTTTGCAGACAGCTAAAATGTGAACTTATTGTCCCTAAAAACCTCTGAATATATTTCAAAAACCCATAACAGTCTAAGCCATGTCTGGGGGGGTTCTACTAAGCTATATGGAATTGGTCATACCAAGGACCATGTGGCTATTTGATTTTGAATTGGAATACCCCTTGAAGTATAAAAAAGCCCATACAAATGCATTGAACAACAGATTCACAACAGACAGTCCCAAAATAAAAATCGAAAGGACGTTTGTTCTGATGTGTGCGTCCTATATCTGAGAGATATAACCCCTGATTCTTGGAACTAAACAGTCTCCATATAGACTTCCATACATTTTTTCAACTGTCACTGGGGGACCTTGTGTTTTGTGAGGCCTGTGGACGTACTAGAGCAAAGCAACCGACACGTACTGTAGGTGTTCGTGAGAGTCATAATTAGTAAGAATAACTTGGCTATGTACACAGGGTACCAGTACTGAGTGGATGTGCAGGGGTGTGAGGTAATTGAGGCAGATATGTTCATACTGTATAACTAGGAATAAAGTGACAGATAGTAAACAGTAGTGCAGCGTATGATGAGTCAAAAAAGTTTGTTAAAAAGTAAAAAATGCAGGTAGTCTAGGTAACTATTTGGTTAACTATTTAATGAACTATTTAGCTGTCTTATGGTTTGGGGGTAGAAGCTGTTCAGGGTCCTGTTGGTTCCAGACATGGTGAGTCAGACCCACCTAAGCCTATATTAGTGTCTGTGAAATGAGGTACATATCCTTTACATGTGGACTGTGAAGTCACCACCACATACAGTACAGTAGAACAGGCTGCAATAACAGTGATATCCTGGCTCACAGGAAAAGGGTGTATCTAGGTAGGGGGAGAGAAAGAGACAAATAAATGTTTAACACACCCCTCCAGTCCACCGCTGAGCTACACTGTTCTGTTCCCTCCAGTACACCCCTGAGCTACACTGTTCTGTTCCCTCTAGTCCACCGCTGAGGTACACTGTTCTGTTCCCTCTATTCCACCGCTGAGCTACACAGTTCTGTTCCCTCTATTCCACCGCTGAGCTACACAGTTCTGTTCCCTCTATTCCACCGCTGAGCTACACAGTTCTGTTCCCTCCAGTACACCCCTGAGCTACACTGTTCTGTTCCCTCCAGTACACCCCTGAGCTACACTGTTCTGTTCCCTCTAGTCCACCGCTGAGGTACACTGTTCTGTTCCCTCTATTCCACCGCTGAGCTACACAGTTCTGTTCCCTCTATTCCACCGCTGAGCTACACAGTTCTGTTCCCTCTTGTCCACCCCTGAGCTACACTGTTCTGTTCCCTCTTGTCCACCCCTGAGCTACACTCTTCTGTTCCCTCTTGTCCACCCCTGAGCTACACTGTTCTGTTCCCTCCAGTCCACCGCTGAGCTACACAGTTCTGTTCCCTCTTGTCCACCCCTGAGCTACACTGTTCTGTTCCCTCCAGTCCACCGCTGAGCTACACTGTTCTGTTCCCTCTAGTCCACCGCTGACCTACACAGTTCTGTTCCCTCTTGTCCACCCCTGAGCTACACTGTTCTGTTCCCTCTAGTCCACCGCTGACCTACACAGTTCTGTTCCCTCTTGTCCACCCCTGAGCTACACTGTTCTATTCCCTCTAGTCCACCGCTGAGGTACACTGTTCTGTTCCCTCTAGTCCACCGCTGAGGTACACTGTTCTGTTCCCTCTATTCCACCGCTGAGCTACACAGTTCTGTTCCCTCTTGTCCACCCCTGAGCTACACTGTTCTGTTCCCTCCAGTCCACCGCTGAGCTACACAGTTCTGTTCCCTCTTGTCCACCCCTGAGCTACACTGTTCTGTTCCCTCCAGTCCACCGCTGAGCTACACTGTTCTAGTCCACCGCTGAGCTACACTGTTCTGTTCCCTCTAGTCCACCGCTGACCTACACAGTTCTGTTCCCTCTTGTCCACCCCTGAGCTACACTGTTCTGTTCCCTCCAGTCCACCGCTGAGCTACACTGTTCTAGTCCACCGCTGAGCTACACTGTTCTGTTCCCTCTAGTCCACCGCTGAGCTACACTGTTCTGTTCCCTCTAGTCCACCGCTGAGCTACACTGTTCTATTCCACCCCTGAGCTACACTGTTCTATTCCGTCTAGTCCACCGCTGAGCTACACTGTTCTATTCCACCGCTGAGCTACACTGTTCTATTCCCTCTAGTCCACCACTGAGCTACACTGTTCTATTCTCTCTAGTCCACCGCTGAACTACACTGTTCTATTCCACCGCTGAGCTACACTGTTCTATTCCCTCTAGTCCACCACTGAGCTACACTGTTCTATTCTCTCTAGTCCACCGCTGAGCAACACTGTTCTGTTCCCTCAAGTCCACCGCTGAGCTACACTGTTCTATTCACTCTAGTCCACCACTGAGCTACACTGTTCTATTCCGTCTAATCCACCGCTGAGCTACACTGTTCTATTCCCTCGAGTCCACCGCTGAGCTACACTGTTCTGTTCCCTCTAGTCCACCGCTGAGCTACACTGTTCTATTCCCTCTTGTCCACCACTGAGCTACACTGTTCTATTCCACCGCTGAGCAAGACTGTTCTATTCCCTCTAGTCCACCGCTGAGCTACACTGTTCTATTCCTTCTATTCCACCGCTGAGCTACACTGTTCTATTCCACCGCTGAGCTACACTGTTCTATTCCGTCTAGTCCACCGCTGAGCTACACTGTTCTATTCCCTCTAGTCCACCACTGAGCTACACTGTTCTGTTCCCTCTAGTCCACCGCTGAGCTACACTGTTCTATTCCCTCTTGTCCACCACTGAGCTACACTGTTCTATTCCACCGCTGAGCAAGACTGTTCTATTCCCTCTAGTCCACCGCTGAGCTACACTGTTCTATTCCTTCTATTCCACCGCTGAGCTACACTGTTCTATTCCACCGCTGAGCTACACTGTTCTATTCCGTCTAGTCCACCGCTGAGCTACACTGTTCTATTCCCTCTAGTCCACCACTGAGCTACACTGTTCTATTCCGTCTAGTCCACCACTGAGCTACACTGTTCTATTCCGTCTAGTCCACCACTGAGCTACACTGTTCTATTCCCTCTAGTCCACCACTGAGCTACACTGTTCTGTTCCCTCCAGTCCACCGCTGAGCTACACAGTTCTGTTCCCTCTTGTCCACCCCTGAGCTACACTGTTCTGTTCCCTCCAGTCCACCGCTGAGCTACACTGTTCTAGTCCACCGCTGAGCTACACTGTTCTGTTCCCTCTAGTCCACCGCTGACCTACACAGTTCTGTTCCCTCTTGTCCACCCCTGAGCTACACTGTTCTGTTCCCTCCAGTCCACCGCTGAGCTACACTGTTCTAGTCCACCGCTGAGCTACACTGTTCTGTTCCCTCTAGTCCACCGCTGAGCTACACTGTTCTGTTCCCTCTAATCCACCGCTGAGCTACACTGTTCTATTCCACCCCTGAGCTACACTGTTCTATTCCGTCTAGTCCACCGCTGAGCTACACTGTTCTATTCCACCGCTGAGCTACACTGTTCTATTCCCTCTAGTCCACCACTGAGCTACACTGTTCTATTCTCTCTAGTCCACCGCTGAGCTACACTGTTCTATTCCACCGCTGAGCTACACTGTTCTATTCCCTCTAGTCCACCACTGAGCTACACTGTTCTATTCTCTCTAGTCCACCGCTGAGCAACACTGTTCTGTTCCCTCAAGTCCACCGCTGAGCTACACTGTTCTATTCACTCTAGTCCACCACTGAGCAACACTGTTCTATTCCGTCTAATCCACCGCTGAGCTACACTGTTCTATTCCCTCGAGTCCACTGCTGAGCTACACTGTTCTGTTCCCTCTAGTCCACCGCTGAGCTACACTGTTCTATTCCCTCTTGTCCACCACTGAGCTACACTGTTCTATTCCACCGCTGAGCAAGACTGTTCTATTCCCTCTAGTCCACCGCTGAGCTACACTGTTCTATTCCTTCTATTCCACCGCTGAGCTACACTGTTCTATTCCACCGCTGAGCTACACTGTTCTATTCCGTCTAGTCCACCGCTGAGCTACACTGTTCTATTCCCTCTAGTCCACCACTGAGCTACACTGTTCTATTCCGTCTAGTCCACCACTGAGCTACACTGTTCTATTCCCTCTAGTCCACCACTGAGCTACACTGTTCTATTCCCTCGAGTCCACCGCTGAGCTACACTGTTCTGTTCCCTCTAGTCCACCGCTGAGCTACACTGTTCTATTCCCTCTTGTCCACCACTGAGCTACACTGTTCTATTCCACCGCTGAGCAAGACTGTTCTATTCCCTCTAGTCCACCGCTGAGCTACACTGTTCTATTCCACCGCTGAGCAAGACTGTTCTATTCCCTCTAGTCCACCGCTGAGCTACACTGTTCTATTCCTTCTATTCCACCGCTGAGCTACACTGTTCTATTCCACCGCTGAGCTACACTGTTCTATTCCGTCTAGTCCACCGCTGAGCTACACTGTTCTATTCCACCGCTGAGCTACACTGTTCTGTTCCCTCTAGTCCACCGCTGAGCTACACTGTTCTAGTCCACCGCTGAGCTACACTGTTCTGTTCCCTCTAGTCCACCCCTGAGCTACACTGTTCTGTTCCCTCTAGTCCACCGCTGAGCTACACTGTTCTATTCCACCGCTGAGCTACACTGTTCTATTCCGTCTAGTCCACCACTGAGCTACACTGTTCTAGTCCACCGCTGAGCTACACTGTTCTGTTCCCTCTAGTCCACCCCTGAGCTACACTGTTCTGTTCCCTCCAGTCCACCGCTGAGCTACACTGTTCTATTCCACCGCTGAGCTACACTGTTCTATTCCCTCTTGTCCACCACTGAGCTACACTGTTCTATTCCACCGCTGAGCAAGACTGTTCTATTCCCTCTAGTCCACCGCTGAGCTACACTGTTCTATTCCTTCTATTCCACCGCTGAGCTACACTGTTCTATTCCACCGCTGAGCTACACTGTTCTATTCCGTCTAGTCCACCGCTAAGCTACACTGTTCTATTCCGTCTAGTCCACCGCTGAGCTACACTGTTCTATTCCACCGCTGAGCTACACTGTTCTGTTCCCTCTAGTCCACCGCTGAGCTACACTGTTCTAGTCCACCGCTGAGCTACACTGTTCTGTTCCCTCTAGTCCACCACTGAGCTTCACTGTTCTATTCCTTCTATTCCACCGCTGAGCTACACTGTTCTATTCCCTCTAGTCCACCACTGAGCTACACTGTTCTAGTCCACCGCTGAGCTACACTGTTCTGTTCCCTCTAGTCCACCCCTGAGCTACACTGTTCTGTTCCCGCCAGTCCACCGCTGAGCTACACTGTTCTATTCCACCGCTGAGCTACACTGTTCTATTCCGTCTAGTCCACTGCTGAGCTACACTGTTCTATTCCTTCTATTCCACCGCTGAGCTACACTGTTCTATTCCCTCTAGTCCACCACTGAGCTACACTGTTCTATTCCCTCTAGTCCACCGCTGAGCAACACTGTTCTGTTCCCTCAAGTCCACTGCTGAGCTACACTGTTCTATTCCGTCTAGTCCACCGCTGAGCTACAATCTTCTATTCCCTCGAGTCCACCGCTGAGCTACACTGTTCTATTCCTTCTATTCCACCGCTGAGCTACACTGTTCTATTCCACCGCTGAGCTACACTGTTCTATTCCCTATAGTCCACCACTGAGCTACTACACTGTTCTATTTTCTCTAGTCCACCACTGAGCTACACTGTTCTATTCCGTCTAATCCACCGCTGAGCTACACTGTTCTATTCCCCCGAGTCCACCGCTGAGCTACACTGTTCTGTTCCCTCTAGTCCACCGCTGAGCTACACTGTTCTATTCCCTCTAGTCCACCACTGAGCTACACTGTTCTATTCCACCGCTGAGCAAGACTGTTCTATTCCCTCTAGTCAACTGCTGAGCTTCACTGTTCTGTTCCCTCTAGTCCACCGCTGAGCTACACTGTTCTATTCTCTCTAGTCAACTGCTGAGCTTCACTGTTCTGTTCCCTCTAGTCCACCGCTGAGCTACACTGTTCTATTCTCTCTTGTCAACTGCTGAGCTTCACTGTTCTGTTCCCTCGAGTCCACTGCTGAGCTCCACTATTCTATTCCCTCCAGTCCACCGCTGAGCTACACTGTTCTATTCCGTATAGTCCACCGCAGAGCTACACTGTTCTGTTCCCTCTAGTCCACCGCTGAGCTACACTGTTCTGTTCCCTCTAGTCCACTGCTGAGCTACACTGTTCTATTCCTTCTCGTCCACCGCTGAGCTACACTGTTCTATTCCACCACTGAGCTACACTGTTCTGTTCCCTCTAGTCCACCGCTGAGCTACACTGTTCTGTTCCCTCTAGTCAACTGTTGAGCTACACTGTTCTGTTCCCTCTAGTCCACTGCTGAGCAACACTGTTCTGTTCCCTCTAGTCCACTGCTGAGCTACACTGTTCTGTTCCCTCTAGTACACCGCTGAGCTACACTGTTCTATTCCACCGCTGAGCTACACTGTTCTGTTCCCTCTAGTCCACCGCTGAGCTACACTGTTCTTCTCCCTCTAGTCCACTGCTGAGCTTCACTGTTCTGTTCCACTGCTGAGCTACACTGTTCTATTCCTCCACTGATCTACACTATTCTATTCCACCACTGAGCTACAGTGTTCTGTTCCACTGCTGAGCTACACTGTTCTATTCCACCGCTGAGCCACTTTGTTTTGTTCCACTGCTGAGCTACACTGTTCTATTTCACCACTGATCTACACTGTTCTATTCCACCACTGAGCTACAGTGTTCTGTTCCACTGCTGAGCTACACTGTTCTATTCCACCACTGAGCTACAGTGTTTTGTTCCACTGCTGAGCTACACTGTTCTATTTCACCACTGATCTACACTGTTCTATTCCACCACTGAGCTACAGTGTTCTGTTCCACTGCTGAGCTACACTGTTCTATTCCACCACTGAGCTACAGTGTTCTGTTCCACTGCTGAGCTACACTGTTCTATTCCACCACTGAGCCACTTTGTTTTGTTCCACTGCTGAGCTACACTGTTCTATTCCTCCACTGATCTACACTGTTCTATTCCACCACTGAGCTACAGTGTTCTGTTCCACTGCTGAGCTACACTGTTCTATTCCACCACTGAGCTACAGTGTTCTGTTCCACTGCTGAGCTACACTGTTCTATTCCTCCACTGATCTACACTGTTCTATTCCACCACTGAGCTACAGTGTTCTGTTCCACTGCTGAGCTACACTGTTCTATTCCTCCACTGATCTACACTGTTCTATTCCACCACTGAGCTACAGTGTTCTGTTCCACTGCTGAGCTACACTGTTCTATTCCACCACTGAGCTACAGTGTTCTGTTCCACTGCTGAGCTACACTGTTCTATTCCACCACTGAGCTACAGTGTTCTGTTCCACCGCTGAGCCACTTTGTTTTGTTCCACTACTGAGCTACAGTGTTCTGTTCCACTGCTGAACTACACTGTTCTATTCCACCGCTGAGCCACTTTGTTTTGTTCCACTACTGAGCTACAGTGTTCTGTTCCACTGCTGAGCCACTTTGTTTTGTTCCACTACTGAGCTACAGTGTTCTGTTCCACTGCTGAGCTACACTGTTCTATTCCACCACTGAGCTACAGTGTTCTGTTCCACTGCTGAGCTACACTGTTCTATTCCACCGCTGAGCCACTTTGTTTTGTTCCACTACTGAGCTACAGTGTTCTGTTCCACTGCTGAGCCACTTTGTTTTGTTCCACTACTGAGCTACAGTGTTCTGTTCCACTGCTGAGCTACACTGTTCTATTCCACCACTGAGCTACAGTGTTCTGTTCCACTGCTGAGCTACACTGTTCTATTCCACCACTGAGCTACAGTGTTCTGTTCCACTGCTGAGCTACAGTGTTCTATTCCACCACTGAGCTACAGTGTTCTGTTCCACTGCTGAGCTACACTGTTCTATTCCACCACTGAGCTACAGTGTTCTGTTCCACTGCTGAGCTACAGTGTTTTGTTCCACTGCTGAGCTACACTGTTCTATTCCTCCACTGATCTACACTGTTCTATTCCACCACTGAGCTACAGTGTTCTGTTCCACTGCTGAGCTACACTGTTCTATTCCTCCACTGATCTACACTGTTCTATTCCACCACTGAGCTACAGTGTTTTGTTCCACTGCTGAGCTACACTGTTCTATTCCTCCACTGATCTACACTGTTCTATTCCACCACTGAGCTACAGTGTTTTGTTCCACTGCTGAGCTACACTGTTCTATTCCACCACTGAGCTACAGTGTTCTGTTCCACTGCTGAGCTACACTGTTCTATTCCACCACTGAGCTACAGTGTTCTGTTCCACTGCTGAGCTACACTGTTCTATTCCACCACTGAGCTACAGTGTTCTGTTCCACCGCTGAGCCACTTTGTTTTGTTCCACTACTGAGCTACAGTGTTCTGTTCCACCGCTGAGCCACTTTGTTTTGTTCCACTACTGAGCTACAGTGTTCTATTCCACCACTGAGCTACAGTGTTCTGTTCCACTGCTGAGCTACACTGTTCTATTTCACCACTGAGCTCCACTGTTCTATTCCACTGCTGAGCCACTTTGTTTTGTTCCACTACTGAGCTACAGTGTTCTGTTCCACCGCTGAGCCACTTTGTTTTGTTCCACTACTGAGCTACAGTGTTCTGTTCCACTGCTGAGCTACACTGTTCTATTTCACCACTGAGCTACAGTGTTCTATTCCACCACTGAGCTACAGTGTTCTGTTCCACCGCTGAGCCACTTTGTTTTGTTCCACTACTGAGCTACAGTGTTCTGTACCACTGCTGAGCCACTTTGTTTTGTTCCACTACTGAGCTACAGTGTTCTGTTCCACTACTGAGCTACACTGTTCTGTTCCACCGCTGAGCCACTTTGTTTTGTTCCACTACTGAGCTACAGTGTTCTGTTCCACTGCTGAGCCACTTTGTTTTGTTCCACTACTGAGCTACAGTGTTCTGTTCCACTACTGAGCTACAGTGTTCTGTTCCACCGCTGAGCCACTTTGTTTTGTTCCACTACTGAGCTACAGTGTTCTATTTCACCACTGAGCTACACTGTTCTATTCCACCACTGAGCTACAGTGTTCTGTTCCACCGCTGAGCCACTTTGTTTTGTTCCACTACTGAGCTACAGTGTTCTGTTCCACTACTGAGCTACACTGTTCTATTTCACCACTGAGCTACACTGTTCTATTTCACCACTGAGCTACAGTGTTCTATTCCACCACTGAGCTACAGTGTTCTGTTCCACTGCTGAGCTTCACAGTTCTATTTCACCGCTGAGCTCCACTGTTCTCACCCTGGTTCATACCATCAGGCCAATGGGCATGCTCGATAAGAATTTCTTTTTAAAAATGATTTTATTTTGGGAGTTTTAGACAATAGACATAGACAAAAAACAATAGACATGCTCAATAAGATTCTGCAGTGTCACCTCTGCCCGATCCTTCCTGGTTCTCAGTGGCTGGTATTCTGAATGGCAGACCCAGTAGGTGAACTCCCCTCAACACCATTTCCCCAACACACAGAAGTGATTTCTATTATGGGCTACCATAATAACAGTGCTCCTTTTGCTTCAAGAAATGCCAGCTTTGAGACGTTTATCAACTTTCTATCGCCAGATCTTCACAGTCATATTGCCTGTAGAAAAGGGTCACATACCATCTCAGCTCTCTCAGGGTATAGTAAGCACCATTATTCAACAGGAGACCTCCAAATCTTTTCCAGACTGTCTGATGTAAAAAGCTAGATTATGAATAGTTAGCAAATAAAACATGGAATGCAGCAGCCATGAAAAGTGTGTGTGTGTGTGTGTTCATGTGCTTGCTTGCATGTGTGTTGAGCTAAAGAGTACAGGGAGATAGTTTGGAGATTCAGTGATTTACCACATGGCTCCTCAGTGTTCACAGAGAGGGAAGCTTTAGAGATTGATGGGCTATTCTTTGTCTTTTATCTTTCCCTCTATGGCCTCCCAAGTGGAGGACTGCTGATTTACATTGGTTGTACAGTATAGCCAGGCATACATACAACACTCTATTCATTGTATGTCCATTGTGTAAGCTAAAGATTGGCATCTGCCTCTTCCTCAAATACCTATTTCCTTTTCTCACAGAGATAGCTTTTAATAAAGCACCCGTATACAGTATAAAGAGCCATGCTCTGTCTGAGTCTGTGTCTTTGGCTGAGACTGTGGGTTAAAAGTGGTCCATGACTAGACTTCTCTCTCGCTGGTTCTCAGCCCTTGTTTTGAATAGCTGGTCTGCAGTCAAGTCTCCCAGGACGAGTGAGCGTTGCACCACACCCCAGCCCAGAGTGGAAACTGGCTCCACTCAGAGAGAGCCTGGAAAAAGAGGGAGAGGGACTCCGACGTGCCATACTTCTGGGGTGTCTGTTGAGTTTGCATGGCTGACTGTTCCTGACCTGCTGTGCTCATCTGGACTCTGGTCATCCTTCCCAGTCTGTCTGCCTGGCTGCCCTCTCTCCTCTCCCCACCTCTCCTCTCTTCCTCTTGGCTCCTCATCTCTCATCTCCTTTGCTGAATGGTGTCCCACTTTACGTCTCATGTCCACCCCTGCCCCTCTGGTCAGACCCTAATCGAATCAGGTATAGGAACTTCCCCACTGTCTATAGCGGTGAACCCTTAATATGAGGATATTGCAGGGATGTGACCCTCTCTCATGTCAAAAGGCTACGTAGTGGAGCCGAGCATCGTCTATCCAACCACCTCCTCCACTCTTTATCAGACAGTAGCGGGATACAACGCCATTGTTTTCTTTTCACATTCAAATGTTGTGTTTCGTCTGCCTGGCTCTCTTGGTTCTTTCTCTCTCTCTCTCTCTCTCTCTCTCTCTCTCTCTCTCTCTCGCTCTCTCTCTCTCTCTCTCTCTCTCTCTCTCTCTCTCTCTCTCTCTCTCTCTCTCTCTCTCTCTCTCTCTCTCTCTCTCTCTCTCTCTCTCTCTCTCTCTCTCTCTCACCCCCTTCTGTTTGAAGGAGGTAGCCCCTGTATGTTTTTTTTCACAGGGGGGCAGTAAAACAAAGAGAGGTTGTCTGCAGGCGAGGCAGGCAGGAAACACAACTCTCTTAGGACTCTCCTCCAGTCGTTGCTCCTAGACTATCCCACAAGCCCACTGCAGCATGGACCTGACCGCCTCTGCTGAGACCCCGACTGTTATTCTCTCTCTCTCTCAATTCAATTAAGGGCTTTATTGGCATGGGAAACATGTTAACATTGCCAAAGCAAGTGAACTAGATAATAAACAAAAGTGAAATAAACAATAAAAATTAACAGTAAACATTACACTCAGAAAAGTTCCAAAAGAACAAAGACATTACAAATGTCATATTATGTGCAAATAGTTAAATTACAAAAGGGAAAATAAATGAACATAAATATAGGTTGTTTTTACAGTGGTGTTTATTCTTCACCGGTTGCCCTTTTCTTGGGGCAACAGGTCACACATGTTGCTGCTGTGATGGCACACTGTGGTATTTCATCCAATACTTTTATAAAGCACAAACACACATGAGTAAAAGGAAATAAGTTTAAATAACATCCTGTGAAAGTGTTCCGAGACGTGATTGAATGCGAAATGTTTTCCAATTGTCATTGTAAATGTATAATTTATGAGAGACAATAAAACACTTTGTAGTGATATTGCCTTCTAGAAAGCCAGAGTGTTTTTTTCTATTACAGCTTTGAATCAAGTTTGTGGTGGAGAAGTACTCAACACTAAAGTGAACGTGCATTTTGATTTATTCAATGTTGGTTGAAGTAAACCAGTGGAAGGTCTGCATTTCCAAATGTTTGTTATATAAGATCAGCATGCTTTTGATCACAAGAGGGCAGTGTTGGATAATGTTTAGAGAGGTCATGACATGGATCTCAACCAGTTCTAGATGAGTCAGACGGAGCCACATTATTGGGTGTTGAAAGGTTAGTTGTGTCAAGACCTCCTGTAAAAGATGGGTGTCTGCATCACCACTGTGAAGCATGTTATTTTCTAGCTGTACAATTGGCTGTATATGTAATGTGACACACACGCACATGGCACACACACGTGACACACTCAGCAGGGCCTTATATGATCACCACTTATGTGACACACATACACACACACCCACCCACCCCCATACACACACACACACACACACACACACACACACACACACACACACACACACACACACACACACACACACACACACACACACTACGATTTAGAATCTTACGTCTTCACGTTAGACACCTGCTGTGTCTCTTGCTGATGTTGAACTCATCAGGGTCTTATATGATCACCACTTATGTGACCAAGCGTAAAAACACTGGTGACATGATACTTTTAACATTAAAAGATGAATATAGTCATTATAATGTATGACATTACATCATCAGCTATATGTCATATTAGTAGTACATTATATCAGCTATATGTAACATTAGTAGTACATTATATCAGCTCTATGTAACATTAGTAGGACATTATATCAGCTATATGTAATATTAGTAGTACATTATATCAGCTATATGTCATATTAGTAGTACATTATATCAGCTATATGTAATATTAGTAGTACATTATATCAGCTATATGTCATATTAGTAGTACATTATATCAGCTATATGTAACATTAGTAGTACATTATATCAGCTATATGTAATATTAGTAGTACATTATATCAGCTATATGTAATATTAGTAGGACATTATATCAGCTATATGTAATATTAGTAGTACATTATATCAGCTATATGTAACATTAGTAGTACATTATATCAGCTATATGTAATATTAGTAGTACATTATATCAGTTATATGTAACATTAGTAGTACATTATATCAGTTATATGTAACATTAGTAGTACATTATATCAGTTATATGTAACATTAGTAGTACATTATATCAGCTATATGTCATATTAGTAGTGCATTATATCAGTTATATGTCATATTAGTAGTACATTATATCAGCTATATGTAATATTAGTAGGACATTATATCAGCTATATGTAATATTAGTAGTACATTATATCAGTTATATGTAACATTAGTAGTACATTATATCAGCTATATGTAATATTAATAGTACATTATATCAGCTATATGTAATATTAGTAGTACATTATATCAGCTATATGTAATATTAGTAGTACATTATATCAGCTATATGTAATATTAGTAGGACATTATATCAGCTATATGTAATATTAGTAGTACATTATATCAGCTATATGTAATATTAGTAGGACATTATATCAGCTATATGTAATATTAGTAGTACATTATATCAGCTATATGTCATATTAGTAGTACATTATATCAGCTATATGTAATATTAGTAGTACATTATATCAGCTATATGTAATATTAGTAGTACATTATATCAGTTATATGTAACATTAGTAGTACATTATATCAGTTATATGTAACATTAGTAGTACATTATATCAGCTATATGTCATATTAGTAGTACATTTAATCAGTTATATGTCATATTAGTAGTACATTATATCAGCTATATGTAATATTAATAGTACATTATATCAGCTATATGTAATATTAGTAGTACATTATATCAGCTATATGTAATATTAGTAGTACATTATATCAGTTATATGTAACATTAGTAGTACATTATATCAGCTATATGTCATATTAGTAGTACATTTAATCAGTTATATGTCATATTAGTAGTACATTATATCAGCTATATGTAATATTAATAGTACATTATATCAGCTATATGTAATATTAGTAGTACATTATATCAGTTATATGTAATATTAGTAGTACATTATATCAGTTATATGTAACATTAGTAGTACATTATATCAGCTATATGTAATATTAGTAGGACATTATATCAGCTATATGTCATATTAGTAAGACATTATATCAGTTATATGTAACATTAGTAGTACATTATATCAGCTATATGTCATATTAGTATGACATTATATCAGTTATATGAAACATTAGTAATACATTATATCAGTTCTATGTAACATTAGTAGTACATTATATCAGCTATATGTCATATTAGTAGGACATTAAGTCGGTTAGATGTGTGTCTTGCTTCACTGGCTGTTATATGTCCTCTTGTCTAGTGACTCTCTGCATGTGGTACAGTCTTAGCCGGTAACAAAGCTAACTGTCAGGGGTGCTACAGTCATTGCCAGTCAAATGAAGATTAAATTGTATCTACTTTCAATTTAGAATGTGCAGTGCTGCTTTTGATGCCTTGATGGAGAAAATATACATCCTCTTTTATATCTGCACATGTCAAGGAGACTGATTACATCTGGTATCAATCCAGCTTCCCAGACCACATTCAGTCAGTTGTGAACCACGCAAACGTGGGGCAATTCTTTCCAACTCAGTTACTTTTGCAGCATTTTACAATCATCCATTTCTAGGATGTCTATCTGTCTGTTATGTGTCTGTATGTGTGTATGTTCCCCTCCTGTTTGTGTGTCTGTATGTGTGTATGTTCCCCTCCTGTTTGTGTGTCTGTATGTGTGTATGTTCCCCTCCTGTTTGTGTGTCTGTATGTGTGTATGTTCCCCTCCTATATGTGTGTATGTTCCCCTCCTGTTTGTGTGTCTGTATGTGTGTTTGTTCCCCTCCTATAAGTGTGTATGTTCCCCTCCTGTTTGTGTGTCTGTATGTGTGTATGTTCCCCTCCTGTTTGTGTGTCTGTATGTGTGTATGTTCCCTCCTGTTTGTGTGTCTGTATGTGTGTTTGTTCCCCTCCTGTTTGTGTGTCTGTATGTGTGTATGTTCCCCTCCTGTTTGTGTGTCTGTATGTGTGTTTGTTCCCCTCCTGTTTGTGTGTCTGTATGTGTGTATGTTCCCCTCCTGTTTGTGTGTCTGTATGTGTGTTTGTTCCCCTCCTGTTTGTGTGTCTGTATGTGTGTATGTTCCCCTCCTGTTTGTGTGTCTGTATGTGTGTTTGTTCCCCTCCTGTTTGTGTGTCTGTATGTGTGTATGTTCCCCTCCTGTTTGTGTGTCTGTATGTGTGTATGTTCCCCTCCTGTTTGTGTGTCTGTATGTGTGTTTGTTCCCCTCCTATATGTGTGTATGTTCCCCTCCTATATGTGTGTATGTTCCCCTCCTATATGTGTGTATGTTCCCCTCCTATATGTGTGTATGTTCCCCTCCTATATGTGTGTATGTTCCCCTCCTATATGTGTGTATGTTCCCCTCCTATATGTGTGTATGTTCCCCTCCTATATGTGTGTATGTTCCCCTCCTATATGTGTGTATGTTCCCCTCCTATATGTGTGTATGTTCCCCTCCTATATGTGTGTATGTTCCCTCCATGTTTGAGTGTCTGTATGTGTGTATGTTCCCTCCTGTTTGAGTGTCTGTATGTGTGTTTGTTCCCCTCCTATATGTGTGTATGTTCCCTCCTGTTTGTGTGTCTGTATGTGTGTTTGTTCCCCTCCTATATGTGTGTATGTTCCCTCCATGTTTGAGTGTCTGTATGTGTGTATGTTCCCTCCTGTTTGAGTGTCTGTATGTGTGTTTGTTCCCCTCCTATATGTGTGTATGTTCCCCTCCTGTTTGTGTGTCTGTATGTGTGTATGTTCCCCTCCTATATGTGTGTATGTTCCCCTCCTATATGTGTGTCTGTATGTGTGTTTGTTCCCCTCCTATATGTGTGTATGTTCCCCTCCTATATGTGTGTATGTTCCCCTCCTATATGTGTGTATGTTCCCCTCCTATATGTGTGTTTGTTCCCCTCCTATATGTGTGTTTGTTCCCCTCCTGTTTGTGTGTCTGTATGTGTGTATGTTCCCCTCCTATATGTGTGTTTGTTCCCCTCCTATATGTGTGTCTGTATGTGTGTATGTTCCCTCCATGTTTGAGTGTCTGTATGTGTGTTTGTTCCCCTCCTGTTTGTGTGTCTGTATGTGTGTATGTTCCCTCCTGTTTGTGTGTCTGTATGTGTGTTTGTTCCCCTCCTGTTTGTGTGTCTGTATGTGTGTATGTTCCCTCCATGTTTGAGTGTCTGTATGTGTGTATGTTCTCTCCTGTTTGAGTGTCTGTATGTGTGTATGTTCTCTCCTATATGTGTGTCTGTATGTGTGTATGTTCCCCTCCTATATGTGTGTATGTTCCCCTCCTATATGTGTGTCTGTATGTGTGTATGTTCCCTCCATGTTTGAGTGTCTGTATGTGTGTTTGTTCCCCTCCTATATGTGTGTTTGTTCCCCTCCTATATGTGTGTCTGTATGTGTGTATGTTCCCTCCATGTTTGAGTGTCTGTATGTGTGTATGTTCTCTCCTGTTTGAGTGTCTGTATGTGTGTATGTTCTCTCCTATATGTGTGTCTGTATGTGTGTATGTTCCCCTCCTATATGTGTGTATGTTCCCCTCCTATATGTGTGTATGTTCCCCTCCTATATGTGTGTCTGTATGTGTGTATGTTCCCCTCCTATATGTGTGTATGTTCCCCTCCTATATGTGTGTCTGTATGTGTGTTTGTTCCCCTCCTATATGTGTGTATGTTCCCCTCCTATATGTGTGTTTGTTCCCCTCCTATATGTGTGTCTGTATGTGTGTATGTTCCCTCCATGTTTGAGTGTCTGTATGTGTGTATGTTCTCTCCTGTTTGAGTGTCTGTATGTGTGTATGTTCTCTCCTATATGTGTGTCTGTATGTGTGTATGTTCCCCTCCTATATGTGTGTATGTTCCCCTCCTATATGTGTGTCTGTATGTGTGTATGTTCTCTCCATGTTTGAGTGTCTGTATGTGTGTATGTTCTCTCCTGTTTGAGTGTCTGTATGTGTGTATGTTCCCTCCTGTTTGAGTGTCTGTATGTGTGTATGTTCCCCTCCTGTTTGTGTGTCTGTATGTGTGTTTGTTCCCCTCCTGTTTGTGTGTCTGTATGTGTGTTTGTTCCCCTCCTATATGTGTGTTTGTTCCCCTCCTATATGTGTGTTTGTTCCCCTCCTGTTTGTGTGTCTGTATGTGTGTTTGTTCCCCTCCTATATGTGTGTTTGTTTGTGTGTCTGTATGTGTGTATGTTCCCCTCCTGTTTGTGTGTCTGTATGTGTGTTTGTTCCCCTCCTATATGTGTGTATGTTCCCCTCCTATATGTGTGTCTGTATGTGTGTATGTTCCCCTCCTGTTTGTGTGTCTGTATGTGTGTATGTTCCCTCCTGTTTGTGTGTATATTCCCTCCTGTTTGAGTGTCTGTATGTGTGTTTGTTCCCCTCCTATATGTGTGTATGTTCCCTCCTGTTTGAGTGTCTGTATGTGTGTATGTTCCCTCCTGTTTGTGTGTATATTCCCTCCTGTTTGAGTGTCTGTATGTGTGTATGTTCCCTCCTGTTTGAGTGTCTGTGTGTGTGTTTGTTCCCCTCCTGTTTGAGTGTCTGTATGTGTGTTTGTTCCCCTCCTATATGTGTGTATGTTCCCTCCTGTTTGTGTGTCTGTATGTGTGTTTGTTCCCCTCCTATATGTGTGTATGTTCCCTCCTGTTTGTGTGTCTGTATGTGTGTATGTTCCCCTCCTGTTTGAGTGTCTGTATGTGTGTTTGTTCCCCTCCTATATGTGTGTATGTTCCCCTCCTGTTTGAGTGTCTGTATGTGTGTATGTTCCCTCCTGTTTGTGTGTATTTTCCCTCCTGTTTGAGTGTCTGTATGTGTGTATGTTCCCTTCCTATATGTGTGTATGTTCCCTCCTGTTTGTGTGTCTGTATGTGTGTTTGTTCCCCTCCTGTTTGTGTGTCTGTATGTGTGTTTGTTCCCCTCCTATATGTGTGTATGTTCCCCTCCTGTTTGAGTGTCTGTATGTGTGTATGTTCCCTTCCTATATGTGTGTATGTTCCCTCCTGTTTGTGTGTCTGTATGTGTGTTTGTTCCCCTACTGTTTGTGTGTCTGTATGTGTGTATGTTCCCCTCCTGTTTGTGTGTCTGTATGTGTGTTTGTTCCCCTCCTATATGTGTGTCTGTATGTGTGTATGTTCCCCTCCTGTTTGTGTGTCTGTATGTGTGTTTGTTCCCCTCCTGTTTGTGTGTCTGTATGTGTGTATGTTCCCCTCCTGTTTGTGTGTCTGTACGTGTGTTTGTTCCCCTCCTGTTTGTGTGTCTGTATGTGTGTATGTTCCCCTCCTGTTTGTGTGTCTGTATGTGTGTATGTTCCCCTCCTGTTTGAGTGTCTGTATGTGTGTTTGTTCCCCTCCTATATGTGTGTATGTTCCCCTCCTGTTTGAGTGTCTGTATGTGTGTATGTTCCCCTCCTATATGTGTGTCTGTATGTGTGTATGTTCCCCTCCTATATGTGTGTCTGTATGTGTGTTTGTTCCCCTCCTATATGTGTGTCTGTATGTGTGTATGTTCCCTCCTGTTTGTGTGTCTGTATGTGTGTATGTTCCCCTCCTGTTTGAGTGTCTGTATGTGTGTTTGTTCCCCTCCTATATGTGTGTATGTTCCCCTCCTGTTTGAGTGTCTGTATGTGTGTATGTTCCCTCCTGTTTGTGTGTATTTTCCCTCCTGTTTGAGTGTCTGTATGTGTGTATGTTCCCTTCCTATATGTGTGTATGTTCCCTCCTGTTTGTGTGTCTGTATGTGTGTTTGTTCCCCTCCTGTTTGTGTGTCTGTATGTGTGTTTGTTCCCCTCCTATATGTGTGTATGTTCCCCTCCTGTTTGAGTGTCTGTATGTGTGTATGTTCCCTTCCTATATGTGTGTATGTTCCCTCCTGTTTGTGTGTCTGTATGTGTGTTTGTTCCCCTCCTGTTTGTGTGTCTGTATGTGTGTATGTTCCCCTCCTGTTTGTGTGTCTGTATGTGTGTTTGTTCCCCTCCTGTTTGTGTGTCTGTATGTGTGTATGTTCCCCTCCTGTTTGTGTGTCTGTATGTGTGTTTGTTCCCCTCCTGTTTGTGTGTCTGTATGTGTGTATGTTCCCCTCCTGTTTGTGTGTCTGTATGTGTGTTTGTTCCCCTCCTGTTTGTGTGTCTGTATGTGTGTATGTTCCCCTCCTGTTTGTGTGTCTGTATGTGTGTATGTTCCCCTCCTGTTTGAGTGTCTGTATGTGTGTATGTTCCCCTCCTATATGTGTGTTTGTTCCCCTCCTATATGTGTGTCTGTATGTGTGTATGTTCCCCTCCTATATGTGTGTCTGTATGTGTGTATGTTCCCCTCCTATATGTGTGTCTGTATGTGTGTTTGTTCCCCTCCTATATGTGTGTCTGTATGTGTGTATGTTCCCCTCCTATATGTGTGTATGTTCCCCTCCTATATGTGTGTCTGTATGTGTGTATGTTCCCTCCATGTTTGAGTGTCTGTATGTGTGTTTGTTCCCCTCCTATATGTGTGTCTGTATGTGTGTATGTTCCCCTCCTATATGTGTGTATGTTCCCCTCCTATATGTGTGTCTGTATGTGTGTATGTTCCCTCCATGTTTGAGTGTCTGTATGTGTGTATGTTCCCTCCTGTTTGAGTGTCTGTATGTGTGTTTGTTCCCCTCCTATATGTGTGTATGTTCCCTCCTGTTTGAGTGTCTGTATGTGTGTATGTTCCCTCCTGTTTGAGTGTCTGTATGTGTGTATGTTCCCCTCCTATATGTGTGTATGTTCCCCTCCTATATTTGTGTCTGTATGTGTGTTTGTTCCCCTCCTATATGTGTGTATGTTCCCTCCTGTTTGAGTGTCTGTATGTGTTTATGTTCCCTCCTGTTTGTGTGTATATTCCCTCCTGTTTGTGTGTCTGTATGTGTGTATGTGTGTATGTTCCCCTCCTATATGTGTGTCTGTATGTGTGTATGTTCCCCTCCTATATGTGTGTCTGTATGTGTGTATGTTCCCCTCCTATATGTGTGTCTGTATGTGTGTTTGTTCCCCTCCTGTTTGTGTGTCTGTATGTGTGTATGTTCCCCTCTTATATGTGTGTCTGTATGTGTGTCTGTATGTGTGTATGTTCCCCTCCTATATGTGTGTATGTTCCCCTCCTGTTTGTGTGTCTGTATGTGTGTATGTTCCCCTCCTATATGTGTGTATGTTCCCCTCCTATATGTGTGTCTGTATGTGTGTATGTTCCCTCCATGTTTGAGTGTCTGTATGTGTGTTTGTTCCCCTCCTATATGTGTGTATGTTCCCTCCTGTTTGAGTGTCTGTATGTGTGTATGTTCCCTCCTGTTTGAGTGTCTGTATGTGTGTTTGTTCCCCTCCTATATGTGTGTATGTTCCCTCCTGTTTGAGTGTCTGTATGTGTGTATGTTCCCTCCTGTTTGAGTGTCTGTATGTGTGTATGTTCCCCTCCTGTCTGTGTGTCTGTATGTGTGTTTGTTCCCCTCCTATATGTGTGTATGTTCCCCTCCTATATGTGTGTCTGTATGTGTGTTTGTTCCCCTCCTGTTTGTGTGTCTGTATGTGTGTTTGTTCCCCTCCTATATGTGTGTATGTTCCCTCCTGTTTGAGTGTCTGTATGTGTGTTTGTTCCCCTCCTATATGTGTGTATGTTCCCCTCCTGTTTGTGTGTCTGTATGTGTGTTTGTTCCCCTCTTATATGTGTGTCTGTATGTGTGTTTGTTCCCCTCCTATATGTGTGTCTGTATGTGTGTTTGTTCCCCTCCTATATGTGTGTATGTTCCCTCCTGTTTGTGTGTCTGTATGTGTGTATGTTCCCTCCTGTTTGTGTGTATATTCCCTCCTGTTTGAGTGTCTGTGTGTGTATGTTCCCTTCCTATATGTGTGTATGTTCCCTCCTGTTTGAGTGTCTGTATGTGTGTATGTTCCCTCCTGTTTGTGTGTCTGTATGTGTGTATGTTTCCCTCCTATATGTGTGTATGTTCCCTCCTGTTTGAGTGTCTGTATGTGTGTATGTTCCCCTCCTGTTTGTGTGTCTGTATGTGTGTATGTTCCCCTCCTATATGTGTGTATGTTCCCTCCTGTTTGAGTGTCTGTATGTGTGTATGTTCCCTCCTGTTTGAGTGTCTGTATGTGTGTATGTTCCCCTCCTGTTTGTGTGTCTGTATGTGTGTATGTTCCCCTCCTATATGTGTGTATGTTCCCTCCTGTTTGAGTGTCTGTATGTGTGTATGTTCCCTCCTGTTTGTGTGTATATTCCCTCCTGTTTGTGTGTCTGTATGTGTGTATGTGTGTATGTTCCCCTCCTATATGTGTGTCTGTATGTGTGTATGTTCCCCTCCTATATGTGTGTCTGTATGTGTGTATGTTCCCCTCCTATATGTGTGTCTGTATGTGTGTTTGTTCCCCTCCTGTTTGTGTGTCTGTATGTGTGTATGTTCCCCTCTTATATCTGTGTCTGTATGTGTGTTTGTTCCCCTCCTGTTTGTGTGTCTGTATGTGTGTATGTTCCCCTCCTATATGTGTGTCTGTATGTGTGTTTGTTCCCCTTCCTATATGTGTCTGTATGTGTGTATGTTCCCCTCCTATATGTGTGTCTGTATGTGTGTTTGTTCCCCTCCTATATGTGTGTCTGTATGTGTGTATGTTCCCCTCCTATATGTGTGTCTGTATGTGTGTTTGTTCCCCTCCTATATGTGTGTCTGTATGTGTGTATGTTCCCCTCCTATATGTGTGTCTGTATGTGTGTTTGTTCCCCTCCTATATGTGTGTCTGTATGTGTGTATGTTCCCCTCCTATATGTGTGTATGTTCCCTCCTGTTTGAGTGTCTGTATGTGTGTTTGTTCCCCTCCTATATGTGTGTATGTTCCCTCCTGTTTGAGTGTCTGTATGTGTGTATGTTCCCTCCTGTTTGAGTGTCTGTATGTGTGTTTGTTCCCCTCCTATATGTGTGTATGTTCCCTCCTGTTTGAGTGTCTGTATGTGTGTATGTTCCCTCCTGTTTGAGTGTCTGTATGTGTGTATGTTCCCCTCCTGTCTGTGTGTCTGTATGTGTGTTTGTTCCCCTCCTATATGTGTGTATGTTCCCCTCCTATATGTGTGTCTGTATGTGTGTTTGTTCCCCTCCTGTTTGTGTGTCTGTATGTGTGTTTGTTCCCCTCCTATATGTGTGTATGTTCCCTCCTGTTTGAGTGTCTGTATGTGTGTTTGTTCCCCTCCTATATGTGTGTATGTTCCCCTCCTGTTTGTGTGTCTGTATGTGTGTTTGTTCCCCTCTTATATGTGTGTCTGTATGTGTGTTTGTTCCCCTCCTATATGTGTGTCTGTATGTGTGTTTGTTCCCCTCCTATATGTGTGTATGTACCCCTCCTGTTTGTGTGTCTGTATGTGTGTTTGTTCCCCTCCTATATGTGTGTATGTTCCCTCCTGTTTGTGTGTCTGTATGTGTGTATGTTCCCTCCTGTTTGTGTGTCTGTATGTGTGTATGTTCCCTCCTGTTTGTGTGTATATTCCCTCCTGTTTGAGTGTCTGTGTGTGTATGTTCCCTTCCTATATGTGTGTATGTTCCCTCCTGTTTGAGTGTCTGTATGTGTGTATGTTCCCTCCTGTTTGTGTGTCTGTATGTGTGTATGTTTCCCTCCTATATGTGTGTATGTTCCCTCCTGTTTGAGTGTCTGTATGTGTGTATGTTCCCCTCCTGTTTGTGTGTCTGTATGTGTGTATGTTCCCCTCCTATATGTGTGTATGTTCCCTCCTGTTTGAGTGTCTGTATGTGTGTATGTTCCCTCCTGTTTGAGTGTCTGTATGTGTGTATGTTCCCCTCCTGTTTGTGTGTCTGTATGTGTGTATGTTCCCCTCCTATATGTGTGTATGTTCCCTCCTGTTTGAGTGTCTGTATGTGTGTATGTTCCCTCCTGTTTGTGTGTATATTCCCTCCTGTTTGTGTGTCTGTATGTGTGTATGTGTGTATGTTCCCCTCCTATATGTGTGTCTGTATGTGTGTATGTTCCCCTCCTATATGTGTGTCTGTATGTGTGTATGTTCCCCTCCTATATGTGTGTCTGTATGTGTGTTTGTTCCCCTCCTGTTTGTGTGTCTGTATGTGTGTATGTTCCCCTCTTATATCTGTGTCTGTATGTGTGTTTGTTCCCCTCCTGTTTGTGTGTCTGTATGTGTGTATGTTCCCCTCCTATATGTGTGTCTGTATGTGTGTTTGTTCCCCTTCCTATATGTGTGTCTGTATGTGTGTATGTTCCCCTCCTATATGTGTGTCTGTATGTGTGTTTGTTCCCCTCCTATATGTGTGTCTGTATGTGTGTATGTTCCCCTCCTATATGTGTGTCTGTATGTGTGTTTGTTCCCCTCCTATATGTGTGTCTGTATGTGTGTATGTTCCCCTCCTATATGTGTGTCTGTATGTGTGTTTGTTCCCCTCCTATATGTGTGTCTGTATGTGTGTATGTTCCCCTCCTATATGTGTGTATGTTCCCTCCTGTTTGAGTGTCTGTATGTGTGTTTGTTCCCCTCCTATATGTGTGTATGTTCCCTCCTGTTTGAGTGTCTGTATGTGTGTATGTTCCCTCCTGTTTGAGTGTCTGTATGTGTGTTTGTTCCCCTCCTATATGTGTGTATGTTCCCTCCTGTTTGAGTGTCTGTATGTGTGTATGTTCCCTCCTGTTTGAGTGTCTGTATGTGTGTATGTTCCCCTCCTGTCTGTGTGTCTGTATGTGTGTTTGTTCCCCTCCTATATGTGTGTATGTTCCCCTCCTATATGTGTGTCTGTATGTGTGTTTGTTCCCCTCCTGTTTGTGTGTCTGTATGTGTGTTTGTTCCCCTCCTATATGTGTGTATGTTCCCTCCTGTTTGAGTGTCTGTATGTGTGTTTGTTCCCCTCCTATATGTGTGTATGTTCCCCTCCTGTTTGTGTGTCTGTATGTGTGTTTGTTCCCCTCTTATATGTGTGTCTGTATGTGTGTTTGTTCCCCTCCTATATGTGTGTCTGTATGTGTGTTTGTTCCCCTCCTATATGTGTGTATGTACCCCTCCTGTTTGTGTGTCTGTATGTGTGTTTGTTCCCCTCCTATATGTGTGTATGTTCCCTCCTGTTTGTGTGTCTGTATGTGTGTATGTTCCCTCCTGTTTGTGTGTATATTCCCTCCTGTTTGAGTGTCTGTGTGTGTATGTTCCCTTCCTATATGTGTGTATGTTCCCTCCTGTTTGAGTGTCTGTATGTGTGTATGTTCCCTCCTGTTTGTGTGTCTGTATGTGTGTATGTTTCCCTCCTATATGTGTGTATGTTCCCTCCTGTTTGAGTGTCTGTATGTGTGTATGTTCCCCTCCTGTTTGTGTGTCTGTATGTGTGTATGTTCCCCTCCTATATGTGTGTATGTTCCCTCCTGTTTGAGTGTCTGTATGTGTGTATGTTCCCTCCTGTTTGTGTGTATATTCCCTCCTGTTTGTGTGTCTGTATGTGTGTATGTGTGTATGTTCCCCTCCTATATGTGTGTCTGTATGTGTGTATGTTCCCCTCCTATATGTGTGTCTGTATGTGTGTATGTTCCCCTCCTATATGTGTGTCTGTATGTGTGTTTGTTCCCCTCCTGTTTGTGTGTCTGTATGTGTGTATGTTCCCCTCTTATATCTGTGTCTGTATGTGTGTTTGTTCCCCTCCTGTTTGTGTGTCTGTATGTGTGTATGTTCCCCTCCTATATGTGTGTCTGTATGTGTGTTTGTTCCCCTCCTATATGTGTGTCTGTATGTGTGTATGTTCCCCTCCTATATGTGTGTCTGTATGTGTGTTTGTTCCCCTCCTATATGTGTGTCTGTATGTGTGTATGTTCCCCTCCTATATGTGTGTCTGTATGTGTGTTTGTTCCCCTCCTATATGTGTGTCTGTATGTGTGTATGTTCCCCTCCTATATGTGTGTCTGTATGTGTGTTTGTTCCCCTCCTATATGTGTGTCTGTATGTGTGTATGTTCCCCTCCTATATGTGTGTCTGTATGTGTGTTTGTTCCCCTCCTATATGTGTGTCTGTATGTGTGTATGTTCCCCTCCTATATGTGTGTCTGTATGTGTGTATGTTCCCCTCCTATATGTGTGTCTGTATGTGTGTTTGTTCCCCTCCTATATGTGTGTCTGTATGTGTGTATGTTCCCCTCCTATATGTGTGTCTGTATGTGTGTTTGTTCCCCTCCTATATGTGTGTCTGTATGTGTGTATGTTCCCCTCCTATATGTGTGTCTGTATGTGTGTTTGTTCCCCTCCTATATGTGTGTCTGTATGTGTGTATGTTCCCCTCCTATATGTGTGTCTGTATGTGTGTTTGTTCCCCTCCTATATGTGTGTCTGTATGTGTGTATGTTCCCCTCTTATGTGTGTCTGTATGTGTGTATGTTCCCCTCCTATATGTGTGTCTGTATGTGTGTATGTTCCCCTCCTATATGTGTGTATGTTCCCCTCCTGTTTGTGTGTCTGTATGTGTGTATGTTCCCCTCTTATGTGTGTCTGTATGTGTGTATGTTCCCCTCCTATATGTGTGTCTGTATGTGTGTATGTTCCCCTCCTATATGTGTGTATGTTCCCCTCCTGTTTGTGTGTCTGTATGTGTGTATGTTCCCCTCCTATATGTGTGTCTGTATGTGTGTTTGTTCCCCTCCTATATGTGTGTATGTTCCCCTCCTGTTTGAGTGTCTGTATGTGTGTTTGTTCCCCTCCTATATGTGTGTATGTTCCCCTCCTGTTTGAGTGTCTGTATGTGTGTATGTTCCCCTCCTATATGTGTGTATGTTCCCTCCTGTTTGTGTGTCTGTATGTGTGTATGTTCCCTCCTGTTTGTGTGTCTGTATGTGTGTTTGTTCCCCTCCTATATGTGTGTCTGTATGTGTGTTTGTTCCCCTCCTATATGTGTGTATGTTCCCCTCCTGTTTGAGTGTCTGTATGTGTGTATGTTCCCCTCCTATATGTGTGTATGTTCCCTCCTGTTTGTGTGTCTGTATGTGTGTATGTTCCCTCCTGTTTGTGTGTCTGTATGTGTGTATGTTCCCCTCCTGTTTGTGTGTCTGTATGTGTGTATGTTCCCTCCTGTTTGTGTGTCTGTATGTGTGTATGATCCCCTCCTGTTTGTGTGTCTGTATGTGTGTATGTTCCCCTCCTGCTTGTGTGTCTGTATGTGTGTATGTTCCCCTCCTATATGTGTGTATGTTCCCTCCTGTTTGTGTGTCTGTATGTGTGTATGTTCCCCTCCTATATGTGTGTCTGTATGTGTGTATGTTCCCCTCCTGTTTGTGTGTCTGTATGTGTGTATGTTCCCCTCCTATATGTGTGTTTGTTCCCCTCCTATATGTGTGTATGTTCCCCTCCTATATGTGTGTATGTTCCCCTCCTATATGTGTGTCTGTATGTGTGTATGTTCCCTTCCTATATGTGTGTATGTTCCCTCCTGTTTGTGTGTCTGTATGTGTGTTTGTTCCCCTCCTATATGTGTGTCTGTATGTGTGTTTGTTCCCCTCCTATATGTGTGTATGTTCCCCTCCTGTTTGAGTGTCTGTATGTGTGTTTGTTCCCCTCCTATATGTGTGTATGTTCCCTCCTGTTTGAGTGTCTGTATGTGTGTATGTTCCCCTCCTATATGTGTATATGTTCCCTCCTGTTTGAGTGTCTGTATGTGTGTTTGTTCCCCTCCTATATGTGTGTATGTTCCCTCCTGTTTGAGTGTCTGTATGTGTGTATGTTCCCCTCCTATATGTGTGTATGTTCCCTCCTGTTTGTGTGTCTGTATGTGTGTATGTTCCCCTCCTATATGTGTGTCTGTATGTGTGTATGTTCCCCTCCTGTTTGTGTGTCTGTATGTGTGTATGTTCCCCTCCTATATGTGTGTTTGTTCCCCTCCTATATGTGTGTATGTTCCCCTCCTATATGTGTGTCTGTATGTGTGTATGTTCCCTTCCTATATGTGTGTATGTTCCCTCCTGTTTGTGTGTCTGTATGTGTGTTTGTTCCCCTCCTATATGTGTGTCTGTATGTGTGTTTGTTCCCCTCCTATATGTGTGTATGTTCCCCTCCTGTTTGAGTGTCTGTATGTGTGTTTGTTCCCCTCCTATATGTGTGTATGTTCCCCTCCTGTTTGAGTGTCTGTATGTGTGTATGTTCCCCTCCTATATGTGTGTATGTTCCCTCCTGTTTGTGTGTCTGTATGTGTGTATGTTCCCTCCTGTTTGTGTGTCTGTATGTGTGTATGTTCCCCTCCTATATGTGTATATGTTCCCTCCTGTTTGAGTGTCTGTATGTGTGTATGTTCCCCTCCTATATGTGTATATGTTCCCTCCTGTTTGAGTGTCTGTATGTGTGTTTGTTCCCCTCCTATATGTGTGTATGTTCCCTCCTGTTTGAGTGTCTGTATGTGTGTATGTTCCCCTCCTATATGTGTGTCTGTATGTGTGTATGTTCCCCTCCTGTTTGTGTGTCTGTATGTGTGTATGTTCCCCTCCTATATGTGTGTTTGTTCCCCTCCTATATGTGTGTATGTTCCCCTCCTATATGTGTGTATGTTCCCTCCTATATGTGTGTCTGTATGTGTGTATGTTCCCTTCCTATATGTGTGTATGTTCCCTCCTGTTTGTGTGTCTGTATGTGTGTTTGTTCCCCTCCTATATGTGTGTCTGTATGTGTGTTTGTTCCCCTCCTATATGTGTGTATGTTCCCCTCCTGTTTGAGTGTCTGTATGTGTGTTTGTTCCCCTCCTATATGTGTGTATGTTCCCCTCCTGTTTGAGTGTATGTATGTGTGTATGTTCCCCTCCTATATGTGTGTATGTTCCCTCCTGTTTGTGTGTCTGTATGTGTGTATGTTCCCTCCTGTTTGTGTGTCTGTATGTGTGTATGTTCCCCTCCTATATGTGTATATGTTCCCTCCTGTTTGAGTGTCTGTATGTGTGTTTGTTCCCCTCCTATATGTGTGTATGTTCCCCTCCTATATGTGTGTATGTTCCCCTCCTGTTTGTGTGTCTGTATGTGTGTATGTTCCCTCCTGTTTGTGTGTCTGTATGTGTGTATGTTCCCCTCCTATATGTGTATATGTTCCCTCCTGTTTGAGTGTCTGTATGTGTGTTTGTTCCCCTCCTATATGTGTGTATGTTCCCCTCCTATATGTGTGTATGTTCCCCTCCTGTTTGTGTGTCTGTATGTGTGTATGTTCCCTCCTGTTTGTGTGTCTGTATGTGTGTATGTTCCCCTCCTGTTTGTGTGTCTGTATGTGTGTATGTTCCCTCCTGTTTGTGTGTCTGTATGTGTGTATGATCCCCTCCTGTTTGTGTGTCTGTATGTGTGTATGTTCCCCTCCTGCTTGTGTGTCTGTATGTGTGTATGTTCCCTCCTGTTTGTGTGTCTGTATGTGTGTTTGTTCCCTCCTGTTTGTGTGTCTGTATGTGTGTATGTTCCCCTCCTATATGTGTATATGTTCCCTCCTGTTTGAGTGTCTGTATGTGTGTTTGTTCCCCTCCTATATGTGTGTATGTTCCCCTCCTATATGTGTGTATGTTCCCCTCCTGTTTGTGTGTCTGTATGTGTGTATGTTCCCTCCTGTTTGTGTGTCTGTATGTGTGTATGTTCCCCTCCTGTTTGTGTGTCTGTATGTGTGTATGTTCCCTCCTGTTTGTGTGTCTGTATGTGTGTATGATCCCCTCCTGTTTGTGTGTCTGTATGTGTGTATGTTCCCCTCCTGCTTGTGTGTCTGTATGTGTGTATGTTCCCCTCCTATATGTGTGTATGTTCCCTCCTGTTTGTGTGTCTGTATGTGTGTATGTTCCCCTCCTATATGTGTGTCTGTATGTGTGTATGTTCCCCTCCTGTTTGTGTGTCTGTATGTGTGTATGTTCCCCTCCTATATGTGTGTATGTTCCCCTCCTATATGTGTGTATGTTCCCCTCCTATATGTGTGTATGTATGTGTGTATGTTCCCTTCCTATATGTGTGTCTGTATGTGTGTATGTTCCCTTCCTATATGTGTGTATGTTCCCCTCCTATATGTGTGTCTGTATGTGTGTATGTTCCCTTCCTATATGTGTGTATGTTCCCTCCTGTTTGAGTGTCTGTATGTGTGTTTGTTCCCTCCTGTTTGTGTGTCTGTATGTGTGTATGTTCCCCTCCTATATGTGTATATGTTCCCTCCTGTTTGAGTGTCTGTATGTGTGTATGTTCCCCTCCTATATGTGTATATGTTCCCTCCTGTTTGTGTGTCTGTATGTGTGTATGTTCCCCTCCTGTTTGTGTGTCTGTATGTGTGTATGTTCCCTCCTGTTTGTGTGTCTGTATGTGTGTATGATCCCCTCCTGTTTGTGTGTCTGTATGTGTGTATGTTCCCCTCCTGCTTGTGTGTCTGTATGTGTGTATGTTCCCCTCCTATATGTGTGTATGTTCCCTCCTGTTTGTGTGTCTGTATGTGTGTATGTTCCCCTCCTATATGTGTGTCTGTATGTGTGTATGTTCCCCTCCTGTTTGTGTGTCTGTATGTGTGTATGTTCCCCTCCTATATGTGTGTATGTTCCCCTCCTGTTTGAGTGTCTGTATGTGTGTTTGTTCCCCTCCTATATGTGTATATGTTCCCCTCCTGTTTGAGTGTCTGTATGTGTGTTTGTTCCCCTCCTATATGTGTGTATGTTCCCCTCCTGTTTGAGTGTCTGTATGTGTGTTTGTTCCCCTCCTATATGTGTATATGTTCCCTCCTGTTTGAGTGTCTGTATGTGTGTTTGTTCCCCTCCTATATGTGTGTATGTTCCCTCCTGTTTGAGTGTCTGTATGTGTGTATGTTCCCCTCCTATATGTGTGTATGTTCCCTCCTGTTTGTGTGTCTGTATGTGTGTATGTTCCCCTCCTATATGTGTGTCTGTATGTGTGTATGTTCCCCTCCTGTTTGTGTGTCTGTATGTGTGTATGTTCCCCTCCTATATGTGTGTTTGTTCCCCTCCTATATGTGTGTATGTTCCCCTCCTATATGTGTGTATGTTCCCCTCCTATATGTGTGTCTGTATGTGTGTATGTTCCCTTCCTATATGTGTGTATGTTCCCTCCTGTTTGTGTGTCTGTATGTGTGTTTGTTCCCCTCCTATATGTGTGTCTGTATGTGTGTTTGTTCCCCTCCTATATGTGTGTATGTTCCCCTCCTGTTTGAGTGTCTGTATGTGTGTATGTTCCCCTCCTATATGTGTGTATGTTCCCTCCTGTTTGTGTGTCTGTATGTGTGTATGTTCCCTCCTGTTTGTGTGTCTGTATGTGTGTTTGTTCCCCTCCTATATGTGTGTCTGTATGTGTGTTTGTTCCCCTCCTATATGTGTGTATGTTCCCCTCCTGTTTGAGTGTCTGTATGTGTGTATGTTCCCCTCCTATATGTGTGTATGTTCCCCTCCTGTTTGAGTGTCTGTATGTGTGTATGTTCCCCTCCTATATGTGTGTATGTTCCCTCCTGTTTGTGTGTCTGTATGTGTGTATGTTCCCTCCTGTTTGTGTGTCTGTATGTGTGTATGTTCCCTCCTGTTTGTGTGTCTGTATGTGTGTATGTTCCCTCCTGTTTGTGTGTCTGTATGTGTATATGTTCCCTCCTGTTTGAGTGTCTGTATGTGTGTATGTTCCCCTCCTATATGTGTATATGTTCCCTCCTGTTTGAGTGTCTGTATGTGTGTTTGTTCCCCTCCTATATGTGTGTATGTTCCCTCCTGTTTGAGTGTCTGTATGTGTGTATGTTCCCCTCCTATATGTGTGTCTGTATGTGTGTATGTTCCCCTCCTGTTTGTGTGTCTGTATGTGTGTATGTTCCCCTCCTATATGTGTGTTTGTTCCCCTCCTATATGTGTGTATGTTCCCCTCCTATATGTGTGTATGTTCCCCTCCTATATGTGTGTCTGTATGTGTGTATGTTCCCTTCCTATATGTGTGTATGTTCCCTCCTGTTTGTGTGTCTGTATGTGTGTTTGTTCCCCTCCTATATGTGTGTCTGTATGTGTGTTTGTTCCCCTCCTATATGTGTGTATGTTCCCCTCCTGTTTGAGTGTCTGTATGTGTGTTTGTTCCCCTCCTATATGTGTGTATGTTCCCCTCCTGTTTGAGTGTATGTATGTGTGTATGTTCCCCTCCTATATGTGTGTATGTTCCCTCCTGTTTGTGTGTCTGTATGTGTGTATGTTCCCTCCTGTTTGTGTGTCTGTATGTGTGTATGTTCCCCTCCTATATGTGTATATGTTCCCTCCTGTTTGAGTGTCTGTATGTGTGTATGTTCCCCTCCTATATGTGTGTATGTTCCCTCCTGTTTGAGTGTCTGTATGTGTGTTTGTTCCCCTCCTATATGTGTGTATGTTCCCCTCCTATATGTGTGTATGTTCCCCTCCTGTTTGTGTGTCTGTATGTGTGTATGTTCCCTCCTGTTTGTGTGTCTGTATGTGTGTATGTTCCCCTCCTGTTTGTGTGTCTGTATGTGTGTATGTTCCCTCCTGTTTGTGTGTCTGTATGTGTGTATGATCCCCTCCTGTTTGTGTGTCTGTATGTGTGTATGTTCCCCTCCTGCTTGTGTGTCTGTATGTGTGTATGTTCCCCTCCTATATGTGTGTATGTTCCCTCCTGTTTGTGTGTCTGTATGTGTGTATGTTCCCCTCCTATATGTGTGTCTGTATGTGTGTATGTTCCCCTCCTGTTTGTGTGTCTGTATGTGTGTATGTTCCCCTCCTATATGTGTGTATGTTCCCTCCTGTTTGTGTGTCTGTATGTGTGTATGTTCCCCTCCTATATGTGTGTATGTTCCCTCCTGTTTGTGTGTCTGTATGTGTGTATGTTCCCCTCCTATATGTGTGTCTGTATGTGTGTATGTTCCCCTCCTGTTTGTGTGTCTGTATGTGTGTATGTTCCCCTCCTATATGTGTGTATGTTCCCTCCTGTTTGTGTGTCTGTATGTGTGTATGTTCCCCTCCTATATGTGTATCTGTATGTGTGTATGTTCCCCTCCTGTTTGTGTGTCTGTATGTGTGTATGTTCCCCTCCTATATGTGTGTTTGTTCCCCTCCTATATGTGTGTATGTTCCCCTCCTATATGTGTGTATGTTCCCCTCCTATATGTGTGTATGTATGTGTGTATGTTCCCTTCCTATATGTGTGTCTGTATGTGTGTATGTTCCCTTCCTATATGTGTGTATGTTCCCCTCCTATATGTGTGTCTGTATGTGTGTATGTTCCCTTCCTATATGTGTGTATGTTCCCTCCTGTTTGAGTGTCTGTATGTGTGTTTGTTCCCTCCTGTTTGTGTGTCTGTATGTGTGTATGTTCCCCTCCTATATGTGTATATGTTCCCTCCTGTTTGAGTGTCTGTATGTGTGTATGTTCCCCTCCTATATGTGTATATGTTCCCTCCTGTTTGAGTGTCTGTATGTGTGTTTGTTCCCCTCCTATATGTGTGTCTGTATGTGTGTTTGTTCCCCTCCTGTATGTGTGTCTGTATGTGTGTATGTTCCCCTCTTATATGTGTGTCTGTATGTGTGTATGTTCCCCTCCTATATGTGTGTCTGTATGTGTGTTTGTTCCCCTCCTGTTTGTGTGTCTGTATGTGTGTATGTTCCCCTCTTATATGTGTGTCTGTATGTGTGTTTGTTCCCCTCCTGTTTGTGTGTCTGTATGTGTGTATGTTCCCCTCTTATATGTGTGTCTGTATGTGTGTTTGTTCCCCTCCTGTTTGTGTGTCTGTATGTGTGTATGTTCCCCTCCTATATGTGTGTCTGTATGTGTGTTTGTTCCCCTCCTGTTTGTGTGTCTGTATGTGTGTATGTTCCCCTCCTATATGTGTGTCTGTATGTGTGTTTGTTCCCCTCCTATATGTGTGTCTGTATGTGTGTATGTTCCCCTCTTATATGTGTGTCTGTATGTGTGTATGTTCCCCTCCTATATGTGTGTCTGTATGTGTGTTTGTTCCCTTCCTATATGTGTGTATGTTCCCCTCCTGTTTGTGTGTCTGTATGTGTGTTTGTTCCCCTCCTATATGTGTGTCTGTATGTGTGTTTGTTCCCCTCCTATATGTGTGTCTGTATGTGTGTTTGTTCCCCTCCTATATGTGTGTATGTTCCCCTCCTGTTTGAGTGTCTGTATGTGTGTATGTTCCCCTCCTATATGTGTGTATGTATGTGTGTTTGTTCCCCTCCTATATGTGTGTATGTTCCCCTCCTATATGTGTGTCTGTATGTGTGTTTGTTCCCCTCCTATATGTGTGTATGTTCCCTCCTGTTGGAGTGTCTGTATGTGTGTTTGTTCCCGTCCTATATGTGTGTATGTTCCCCTCCTGTTTGAGTGTCTGTATGTGTGTATGTTCCCCACCTATATGTGTGTATGTTCCCTCCTGTTTGTGTGTCTGTATGTGTGTATGTTCCCTCCTGTTTGTGTTTCTGTATGTGTGTTTGTTCCCCTCCTATATGTGTGTCTGTATGTGTGTTTGTTCCCCTCCTATATGTGTGTATGTTCCCCTCCTGTTTGAGTGTCTGTATGTGTGTTTGTTCCCCTCCTATATGTGTGTATGTTCCCCTCCTGTTTGAGTGTCTGTATGTGTGTATGTTCCCCTCCTATATGTGTGTATGTTCCCTCCTGTTTGTGTGTCTGTATGTGTGTATGTTTCCTCCTGTTTGTGTGTCTGTATGTGTGTATGTTCCCCTCCTATATGTGTGTCTGTATGTGTGTTTGTTCCCCTCCTATATGTGTGTATGTTCCCTCCTGTTTGTGTGTCTGTATGTGTGTATGTTCCCTCCTGTTTGAGTGTCTGTATGTGTGTTTGTTCCCCTCCTATATGTGTGTCTGTATGTGTGTATGTTCCCCTCCTTTATGTGTGTCTGTATGTGTGTTTGTTCCCCTCCTATATGTGTGTATGTTCCCTCCTGTTTGTGTGTCTGTATGTGTGTTTGTTCCCCTCCTATATGTGTGTCTGTATGTGTGTTTGTTCCCCTCCTATATGTGTGTCTGTATGTGTGTTTGTTCCCCTCCTATATGTGTGTCTGTATGTGTGTTTGTTCCCCTCCTATATGTGTGTATGTTCCCCTCCTATATTTGTGTCTGTATGTGTGTTTGTTCCCCTCCTATATGTGTGTATGTTCCCTCCTGTTTGAGTGTCTGTATGTGTGTTTGTTCCCCTCCTATATCTGTGTATGTTCCCCTCCTGTTTGTGTGTCTGTATGTGTGTATGTTCCCTCCTGTTTGTGTGTCTGTATGTGTGTATGTTCCCCTCCTGTTTGTGTGTCTGTATGTGTGTATGTTCCCTCCTGTTTGTGTGTCTGTATGTGTGTATGATCCCCTCCTGTTTGTGTGTCTGTATGTGTGTATGTTCCCCTCCTGCTTGTGTGTCTGTATGTGTGTATGTTCCCCTCCTATATGTGTGTATGTTCCCTCCTGTTTGTGTGTCTGTATGTGTGTATGTTCCCCTCCTATATGTGTGTCTGTATGTGTGTATGTTCCCCTCCTGTTTGTGTGTCTGTATGTGTGTATGTTCCCCTCCTATATGTGTGTTTGTTCCCCTCCTATATGTGTGTATGTTCCCCTCCTATATGTGTGTATGTTCCCCTCCTATATGTGTGTCTGTATGTGTGTATGTTCCCTTCCTATATGTGTGTATGTTCCCTCCTGTTTGAGTGTCTGTATGTGTGTATGTTCCCCTCCTATATGTGTGTTTGTTCCCCTCCTGTTTGTGTGTCTGTATGTGTGTATGTTCCCCTCCTATATGTGTGTCTGTATGTGTGTATGTTCCCTTCCTATATGTGTGTATGTTCCCTCCTGTTTGAGTGTCTGTATGTGTGTATGTTCCCCTCCTATATGTGTGTATGTTCCCCTCCTGTTTGTGTGTCTGTATGTGTGTATGTTCCCCTCCTATATGTGTGTTTGTTCCCCTCCTATATGTGTGTATGGTCCCCTCCTATATGTGTGTATGTTCCCCTCCTATATGTGTGTCTGTATGTGTGTATGTTCCCTTCCTATATGTGTGTATGTTCCCCTCCTGTTTGTGTGTCTGTATGTGTGTATGTTCCCTTCCTATATGTGTGTATGTTCCCTCCTGTTTGAGTGTCTGTATGTGTGTATGTTCCCCTCCTATATGTGTATATGTTCCCTCCTGTTTGAGTGTCTGTATGTGTGTTTGTTCCCCTCCTATATGTGTATATGTTCCCCTCCTATATGTGTGTCTGTATGTGTGTTTGTTCCCCTCCTGTATGTGTGTATGTATGTGTGTATGTTCCCCTCTTATATGTGTGTCTGTATGTGTGTATGTTCCCCTCCTATATGTGTGTCTGTATGTGTGTTTGTTCCCCTCCTGTTTGTGTGTCTGTATGTGTGTATGTTCCCCTCTTATATGTGTGTCTGTATGTGTGTTTGTTCCCCTCCTGTTTGTGTGTCTGTATGTGTGTATGTTCCCCTCCTATATGTGTGTCTGTATGTGTGTTTGTTCCCCTCCTATATGTGTGTATGTTCCCTCCTGTTTGTGTGTCTGTATGTGTGTATGTTCCCTCCTGTTTGAGTGTCTGTATGTGTGTTTGTTCCCCTCCTATATGTGTGTCTGTATGTGTGTATGTTCCCCTCCTATATATGTGTCTGTATGTGTGTTTGTTCCCCTCCTATATGTGTGTATGTTCCCTCCTGTTTGTGTGTCTGTATGTGTGTATGTTCCCTCCTGTTTGTGTGTCTGTATGTGTGTTTGTTCCCCACCTATATGTGTGTATGTTACCTCCTGTTTGTGTGTCTGTATGTGTGTATGTTCCCTCCTGTTTGTGTGTCTGTATGTGTGTTTGTTCCCCTCCTATATGTGTGTATGTTCCCTCCTGTTTGTGTGTCTGTATGTGTGTATGTTCCCTCCTGTTTGTGTGTCTGTATGTGTGTTTGTTCCCCTCCTATATGTGTGTATGTTCCCTCCTGTTTGTGTGTCTGTATGTGTGTATGTTCCCTCCTGTTTGTGTGTCTGTATGTGTGTTTGTTCCCCTCCTATATGTGTGTATGTTCCCTCCTGTTTGTGTGTCTGTATGTGTGTATGTTCCCTCCTGTTTGTGTGTCTGTATGTGTGTTTGTTCCCCACCTATATGTGTGTATGTTCCCTCCTGTTTGTGTGTATGTTCCCTCCTGTTTGAGTGTCTGTATGTGTGTTTGTTCCCCTCCTATATGTGTGTATGTTCCCCTCCTATATTTGTGTCTGTATGTGTGTTTGTTCCCCTCCTATATGTGTGTATGTTCCCTCCTGTTTGTGTGTATGTTCCCTCCTGTTTGAGTGTCTGTATGTGTGTTTGTTCCCCACCTATATGTGTGTATGTTCCCTCCTGTTTGTGTGTATGTTCCCTCCTGTTTGAGTGTCTGTATGTGTGTTTGTTCCCCTCCTATATGTGTGTATGTTCCCCTCCTATATTTGTGTCTGTATGTGTGTTTGTTCCCCTCCTATATGTGTGTATGTTCCCTCCTGTTTGTGTGTCTGTATGTGTGTTTGTTCCCCTCCTATATGTGTGTATGTTCCCCTCCTGTTTGTGTGTCTGTATGTGTGTATGTTCCTCCTGTTTGTGTGTCTGTATGTGTGTATGTTCCCCTCCTGTTTGTGTGTCTGTATGTGTGTATGTTCCCTCCTGTTTGTGTGTCTGTATGTGTGTATGAACCCCTCCTGTTTGTGTGTCTGTATGTGTGTATGTTCCCCTCCTGCTTGTGTGTCTGTATGTGTGTATGTTCCCCTCCTATATGTGTGTATGTTCCCTCCTGTTTGTGTGTCTGTATGTGTGTATGTTCCCCTCCTATATGTGTGTCTGTATGTGTGTTTGTTCCCCACCTATATGTGTGTATGTTACCTCCTGTTTGTGTGTCTGTATGTGTGTATGTTCCCTCCTGTTTGTGTGTCTGTATGTGTGTTTGTTCCCCTCCTATATGTGTGTATGTTCCCTCCTGTTTGTGTGTCTGTATGTGTGTATGTTCCCTCCTGTTTGTGTGTCTGTATGTGTGTTTGTTCCCCTCCTATATGTGTGTATGTTCCCTCCTGTTTGTGTGTCTGTATGTGTGTATGTTCCCTCCTGTTTGTGTGTCTGTATGTGTGTTTGTTCCCCTCCTATATGTGTGTATGTTCCCTCCTGTTTGTGTGTCTGTATGTGTGTATGTTCCCTCCTGTTTGTGTGTCTGTATGTGTGTTTGTTCCCCACCTATATGTGTGTATGTTCCCTCCTGTTTGTGTGTCTGTATGTGTGTATGTTCCCTCCTGTTTGTGTGTCTGTATGTGTGTTTGTTCCCCTCCTATATGTGTGTATGTTCCCTCCTGTTTGTGTGTCTGTATGTGTGTATGTTCCCTCCTGTTTGTGTGTCTGTATGTGTGTTTGTTCCCCACCTATATGTGTGTCTGTATGTGTGTTTGTTCCCCTCCTATATGTGTGTCTGTATGTGTGTTTGTTCCCCTCCTATATGTGTGTCTGTATGTGTGTTTGTTCCCCTCCTATATGTGTGTATGTTCCCCTCCTATATTTGTGTCTGTATGTGTGTTTGTTCCCCTCCTATATGTGTGTATGTTCCCTCCTGTTTGTGTGTATGTTCCCTCCTGTTTGAGTGTCTGTATGTGTGTTTGTTCCCCTCCTATATGTGTGTATGTTCCCCTCCTGTTTGTGTGTCTGTATGTGTGTATGTTCCCCTCCTGTTTGTGTGTCTGTATGTGTGTATGTTCCCTCCTGTTTGTGTGTCTGTATGTGTGTATGAACCCCTCCTGTTTGTGTGTCTGTATGTGTGTATGTTCCCCTCCTGCTTGTGTGTCTGTATGTGTGTATGTTCCCCTCCTATATGTGTGTATGTTCCCTCCTGTTTGTGTGTCTGTATGTGTGTATGTTCCCCTCCTATATGTGTGTCTGTATGTGTGTATGTTCCCTTCCTATATGTGTGTATGTTCCCTCCTGTTTGTGTGTCTGTATGTGTGTATGTTCCCCTCCTATATGTGTGTCTGTATGTGTGTATGTTCCCCTCCTGTTTGTGTGTCTGTATGTGTGTATGTTCCCCTCCTATATGTGTGTTTGTTCCCCTCCTATATGTGTGTATGTTCCCCTCCTATATGTGTGTATGTTCCCCTCCTATATGTGTGTCTGTATGTGTGTATGTTCCCTTCCTATATGTGTGTATGTTCCCTCCTGTTTGAGTGTCTGTATGTGTGTTTGTTCCCTCCTGTTTGTGTGTCTGTATGTGTGTATGTTCCCCTCCTATATGTGTATATGTTCCCTCCTGTTTGAGTGTCTGTATGTGTGTATGTTCCCCTCCTATATGTGTATATGTTCCCTCCTGTTTGAGTGTCTGTATGTGTGTTTGTTCCCCTCCTATATGTGTGTCTGTATGTGTGTTTGTTCCCCTCCTGTATGTGTGTCTGTATGTGTGTATGTTCCCCTCTTATATGTGTGTCTGTATGTGTGTATGTTCCCCTCCTATATGTGTGTCTGTATGTGTGTTTGTTCCCCTCCTGTTTGTGTGTCTGTATGTGTGTATGTTCCCCTCTTATATGTGTGTCTGTATGTGTGTTTGTTCCCCTCCTGTTTGTGTGTCTGTATGTGTGTATGTTCCCCTCCTATATGTGTGTCTGTATGTGTGTTTGTTCCCCTCCTATATGTGTGTATGTTCCCTCCTGTTTGTGTGTCTGTATGTGTGTATGTTCCCTCCTGTTTGAGTGTCTGTATGTGTGTTTGTTCCCCTCCTATATGTGTGTCTGTATGTGTGTATGTTCCCCTCCTATATGTGTGTCTGTATGTGTGTTTGTTCCCCTCCTATATGTGTGTATGTTCCCTCCTGTTTGTGTGTCTGTATGTGTGTTTGTTCCCCACCTATATGTGTGTCTGTATGTGTGTTTGTTCCCCTCCTATATGTGTGTCTGTATGTGTGTTTGTTCCCCTCCTATATGTGTGTCTGTATGTGTGTTTGTTCCCCTCCTATATGTGTGTATGTTCCCCTCCTATATTTGTGTCTGTATGTGTGTTTGTTCCCCTCCTATATGTGTGTATGTTCCCTCCTGTTTGTGTGTATGTTCCCTCCTGTTTGAGTGTCTGTATGTGTGTTTGTTCCCCTCCTATATGTGTGTATGTTCCCCTCCTGTTTGTGTGTCTGTATGTGTGTATGTTCCCTCCTGTTTGTGTGTCTGTATGTGTGTATGTTCCCCTCCTGTTTGTGTGTCTGTATGTGTGTATGTTCCCTCCTGTTTGTGTGTCTGTATGTGTGTATGAACCCCTCCTGTTTGTGTGTCTGTATGTGTGTATGTTCCCCTCCTGCTTGTGTGTCTGTATGTGTGTATGTTCCCCTCCTATATGTGTGTATGTTCCCTCCTGTTTGTGTGTCTGTATGTGTGTATGTTCCCCTCCTATATGTGTGTCTGTATGTGTGTATGTTCCCCTCCTGTTTGTGTGTCTGTATGTGTGTATGTTCCCCTCCTATATGTGTGTTTGTTCCCCTCCTATATGTGTGTATGTTCCCCTCCTATATGTGTGTCTGTATGTGTGTATGTTCCCTTCCTATATGTGTGTATGTTCCCCTCCTATATGTGTGTATGTTCCCCTCCTATATGTGTGTTTGTTCCCCTCCTATATGTGTGTATGTTCCCCTCCTATATGTGTGTCTGTATGTGTGTATGTTCCCTTCCTATATGTGTGTATGTTCCCCTCCTATATGTGTGTATGTTCCCTTCCTATATGTGTGTATGTTCCCCTCCTATATGTGTGTATGTTCCCCTCCTATATGTGTGTATATTCCCTCCTGTTTGAGTGTCTGTATGTGTGTATGTTCCCTTCCTATATGTGTGTATGTTCCCTCCTGTTTGAGTGTCTGTATGTGTGTTTGTTCCCTCCTGTTTGTGTGTCTGTATGTGTGTATGTTCCCCTCCTGTATGTGTGTCTGTATGTGTGTATGTTCCCCTCTTATATGTGTGTCTGTATGTGTGTATGTTCCCCTCCTATATGTGTGTCTGTATGTGTGTTTGTTCCCCTCCTGTTTGTGTGTCTGTATGTGTGTATGTTCCCCTCTTATATGTGTGTCTGTATGTGTGTTTGGTCCCCTCCTGTTTGTGTGTCTGTATGTGTGTATGTTCCCCTCCTATATGTGTGTCTGTATGTGTGTTTGTTCCCCTCCTATATGTGTGTCTGTATGTGTGTATGTTCCCCTCTTATATGTGTGTCTGTATGTGTGTATGTTCCCCTCCTGTTTGTGTGTCTGTATGTGTGTATGTTCCCCTCCTATATGTGTGTCTGTATGTGTGTTTGTTCCCCTCCTATATGTGTGTCTGTATGTGTGTATGTTCCCCTCTTATATGTGTGTCTGTATGTGTGTATGTTCCCCTCCTATATGTGTGTCTGTATGTGTGTTTGTTTCCCTCCTATATGTGTGTATGTTCCCCTCCTGTTTGAGTGTCTGTATGTGTGTTTGTTCCCTTCCTATATGTGTGTATGTTCCCCTCCTGTTTGTGTGTCTGTATGTGTGTTTGTTCCCCTCCTATATGTGTGTCTGTATGTGTGTTTGTTCCCCTCCTATATGTGTGTTTGTTCCCCTCCTATATGTGTGTCTGTATGTGTGTTTGTTCCCCTCCTATATGTGTGTCTGTATGTGTGTTTGTTCCCCTCCTATATGTGTGTATGTTCCCCTCCTGTTTGAGTGTCTGTATGTGTGTTTGTTCCCCTCCTATATGTGTGTATGTTCCCCTCCTGTTTGAGTGTCTGTATGTGTGTATGTTCCCTCCTATATGTGTGTATGTTCCCTCCTGTTTGTGTGTCTGTATGTGTGTATGTTCCCTCCTGTTTGTGTGTCTGTATGTGTGTTTGTTCCCTCCTATATGTGTGTCTGTATGTGTGTTTGTTCCCTCCTATATGTGTATATGTTCCCTCCTGTTTGAGTGTCTGTATGTGTGTTTGTTCCCCTCCTATATGTGTGTATGTTCCCCTCCTGTTTGAGTGTCTGTATGTGTGTATGTTCCCCTCCTATATGTGTGTATGTTCCCTCCTGTTTGTGTGTCTGTATGTGTGTATGTTTCCTCCTGTTTGTGTGTCTGTATGTGTGTATGTTCCCCTCCTATGTGTGTGTCTGTATGTGTGTTTGTTCCCCTCCTATATGTGTGTATGTTCCCACCTGTTTGTGTGTCTGTATGTGTGTATGTTCCCTCCTGTTTGAGTGTCTGTATGTGTGTTTGTTCCCCTCCTATATGTGTGTCTGTATGTGTGTATGTTCCCCTCCTATATGTGTGTCTGTATGTGTGTTTGTTCCCCTCCTATATGTGTGTATGTTCCCTCCTGTTTGTGTGTCTGTATGTGTGTTTGTTCCCCTCCTATATGTGTGTCTGTATGTGTGTTTGTTCCCCTCCTATATGTGTGTCTGTATGTGTGTTTGTTCCCCTCCTATATGTGTGTCTGTATGTGTGTTTGTTCCCCTCCTATATGTGTGTATGTTCCCCTCCTATATTTGTGTCTGTATGTGTGTTTGTTCCCCTCCTATATGTGTGTATGTTCCCTCCTGTTTGTGTGTCTGTATGTGTGTATGTTCCCCTCCTATATGTGTGTATGTTCCCTCCTGTTTGAGTGTCTGTATGTGTGTATGTTCCCCTCCTATATGTGTGTATGTTCCCTCCTGTTTGTGTGTCTGTATGTGTGTATGTTCCCTCCTGTTTGAGTGTCTGTATGTGTGTTTGTTCCCCTCCTATATGTGTGTCTGTATGTGTGTATGTTCCCCTCCTATTTGTGTGTCTGTATGTGTGTATGTTCCCCTCCTATATGTGTGTATGTTCCCCTCCTGTTTGTGTGTCTGTATGTGTGTATGTTCCCCTCCTATATGTGTGTATGTTCCCTCCTGTTTGAGTGTCTGTATGTGTGTATGTTCCCCTCCTATATGTGTGTCTGTATGTGTGTATGTTCCCCTCCTATTTGTGTGTCTGTATGTGTGTTTGTTCCCCTCCTATATGTGTGTATGTTCCCCTCCTATATGTGTGTATCTTCCCCTCCTGTTTGTGTGTCTGTATGTGTGTATGTTCCCTCCTGTTTGTGTGTCTGTATGTGTGTATGTTCCCTCCTGTTTGAGTGTCTGTATGTGTGTTTGTTCCCCTCCTATATGTGTGTCTGTATGTGTGTATGTTCCCCTCCTATATGTGTGTTTGTATGTGTGTTTGTTCCCCTCCTATATGTGTCTATGTTCCCTCCTGTTTGTGTGTCTGTATGTGTGTTTGTTCCCCTCCTATATGTGTGTCTGTATGTGTGTTTGTTCCCCTCCTATATGTGTGTCTGTATGTGTGTTTGTTCCCCTCCTATATGTGTGTCTGTATGTGTGTTTGTTCCCCTCCTATATGTGTGTCTGTATGTGTGTTTGTTCCCCTCCTATATGTGTGTCTGTATGTGTGTTTGTTCCCCTCCTATATGTGTGTCTGTATGTGTGTTTGTTCCCCTCCTATATGTGTGTCTGTATGTGTGTTTGTTCCCCTCCTATAAGTGTGTCTGTATGTGTGTTTGTTCCCCTCCTATATGTGTGTATGTTCCCCTCCTATATGTGTGTCTGTATGTGTGTTTGTTCCCCTCCTATATGTGTGTCTGTATGTGTGTTTGTTCCCCTCCTATATGTGTGTATGTTCCCTCCTATATGTGTGTCTGTATGTGTGTATGTTCCCTCCTGTTTGTGTGTCTGTATGTGTGTTTGTTCCCCTCCTATATGTGTGTATGTTCCCTCCTGTTTGAGTGTCTGTATGTGTGTTTGTTCCCCTCCTATATGTGTGTCTGTATGTGTGTATGTTCCCTCCTGTTTGTGTGTCTGTATGTGTGTATGTTCCCCTCCTATATGTGTGTCTGTATGTGTGTATGTTCCCTCCTGTTTGTGTGTCTGTATGTGTGTATGTTCCCTCCTGTTTGAGTGTCTGTATGTGTGTTTGTTCCCCTCCTATATGTGTGTATGTTCCCTCCTGTTTGAGTGTCTGTATGTGTGTATGTTCCCCTCCTATATGTGTGTCTGTATGTGTGTTTGTTCCCCTCCTATATGTGTGTATGTTCCCTCCTGTTTGAGTGTCTGTATGTGTGTATGTTCCCTCCTGTTTGTGTGTCTGTATGTGTGTATGTTCCCTCCTGTTTGTGTGTCTGTATGTGTGTATGTTCCCCTCCTATATGTGTGTCTGTATGTGTTTATGTTCCCCTCCTATATGTGTGTCTGTATGTGTGTTTGTTCCCCTCCTATATGTGTGTATGTTCCCTCCTGTTTGAGTGTCTGTATGTGTGTATGTTCCCCTCCTATATGTGTGTCTGTATGTGTGTATGTTCCCCTCCTGTTTGTGTGTCTGTATGTGTGTATGTTCCCTCCTGTTTGAGTGTCTGTATGTGTGTATGTTCCCCTCCTATATGTGTGTCTGTATGTGTGTATGTTCCCTCCTGTTTGAGTGTCTGTATGTGTGTATGTTCCCCTCCTATATGTGTGTCTGTATGTGTGTATGTTCCCCTCCTATATGTGTGTCTGTATGTGTGTATGTTCCCCTCCTATATGTGTGTCTGTATGTGTGTATGTTCCCCTCCTATATGTGTGTCTGTATGTGTGTATGTTCCCCTCCTATATGTGTGTCTGTATGTGTGTATGTTCCCTCCTGTTTGAGTGTCTGTATGTGTGTATGTTCCCCTCCTATATGTGTGTCTGTATGTGTGTATGTTCCCCTCCTATATGTGTGTCTGTATGTGTGTATGTTCCCCTCCTATATGTGTGTCTGTATGTGTGTATGTTCCCCTCCTATATGTGTGTCTGTATGTGTGTATGTTCCCCTCCTATATGTGTGTCTGTATGTGTGTATGTTCCCCTCCTATATGTGTGTCTGTATGTGTGTATGTTCCCCTCCTATATGTGTGTCTGTATGTGTGTATGTTCCCCTCCTATATGTGTGTCTGTATGTGTGTATGTTCCCCTCCTGTTTGTGTGTCTGTATGTGTGTTTGTTCCCCTCCTATATGTGTGTATGTTCCCTCCTGTTTGAGTGTCTGTATGTGTGTTTGTTCCCCTCCTATATGTGTGTATGTTCCCCTCCTATATGTGTGTCTGTATGTGTGTATGTTCCCTCCTGTTTGAGTGTCTGTATGTGTGTATGTTCCCCTCCTATATGTGTGTCTGTATGTGTGTATGTTCCCTCCTGTTTGTGTGTCTGTATGTGTGTATGTTCCCCTCCTATATGTGTGTCTGTATGTGTGTATGTTCCCCTCCTATATGTGTGTCTGTATGTGTTTATGTTCCCCTCCTATATGTGTGTCTGTATGTGTGTTTGTTCCCCTCCTGTTTGTGTGTCTGTATGTGTGTTTGTTCCCCTCCTGTTTGTGTGTCTATATGTGTGTTTGTTCCCCTCCTATATGTGTGTCTGTATGTGTGTATATTCCCTCCTGTTTGTGTGTCTGTATGTGTGTATGTTCCCCTCCTGTTTGAGTGTCTGTATGTGTGTTTGTTCCCCTCCTATATGTGTGTATGTTCCCTCCTGTTTGTGTATCTGTATGTGTGTATGTTCCCCTCCTGTTTGTGGTCACCATGGTGTGACCTGCTCATAAAACTGTCCTTTTATCGAAGACATCTTGTTGGTTCCTCTAGTTTTGAGACATAGTTGTATGCCAGATAAACCCACATTACCTGGGCCAGATATCCTGCTGCACATGGTTTCTTGGACAGGCTTGGATAGGCAGGCAAACCTTTTTAAATAATCCAATATTACATTTTAGGAAGTGCAGTAAATTGGCAAATCTCTCTCTGCTTCTCAGACCCATCATATGATGCTGTACGGCGGACTGGATGGTCGAACAACATGCACAATGGAAAAGGTAAACACACTCTACTTTACAGAGTCGCAGAAAGACTAACCACACAAAGGAATTAATATATGGTCCTACCCATCATGCATCATATTATTTTTTTAACCTTTATTTAACTAGGCAAGTCAGTTAAGAACAAATTCTTATTAACAATGACGGCCTGGGTTAACTACCTTGTTCAGGGGCAGAACGACAGATTTTGACCATGGCGATTTGATCCACCAACCTTTCTGTTACAGGCCCAATACTCTAACCACTAGGCTACCTGCCTCCCCACTAGGCTACCTGCCTCCCCACTAGGCTACCTGCCTCCCCACTAGGCTACCTGCCGCCCCACTAGGCTACCTGCCGCCCGACTAGGCTACCTGCCGCCCAACTAGGCTACCTGCCGCCCCAAAGCTCAAAGCTTCATAGAGCAATTTGTGAGAGCCCACTCTCAACCCAAGCACGCAAGCACGCAATGATTAAATCCTCAGTCATCAAACCCTGAAATCTGGGAACTTTAAGCACTTACCCTAGCCACCAGTTACTGCCCTGTTTTCTTTGGAAGATGTTAAGATGTGTACCGTGGTTTATCCATGACCGCCCAACTGGCTTTCTTTCCTCCTGTTTCTTTCCCCTCCCAAACTCTCCCTCTTCAGGCTCGCCGGTGGTCACACAGAACGTGTCCAAGTCCACTGAACAGCCCAGACCTCAGCCAGGTAATGTATTTTACCCTGCTCATTCCTTCCATCATGTGTGTGCACTCCACCTAAGACAGTGGGTTACACCTATCTCATTGGGATGAGTGTCAACCTAATGTATAGTGATAGATGCAGACTAACAGACCTCTCTCTCTCTCCACAGATCCTTACCAGATCCTGGGGCCCACCAGCAGTCGACTGGCCAACCCAGGTAGGTATGAGAGAATGTATGAGACCAATCATATATTCGATGTAAACTACATTTCCCAACATACATTTCTTCATTATGGCCCCTGTGTATTGCTCTTTAAAATTGAAATTTTTATCTGCTGAGAATTGTTGGAATTCTACTTTAGAATTGGCATTCTACTTTATTGCAGTATTCAGGAAGTACATAATGAGTTATGGGTCTTTGATCAACTGGCTGTTAGGTGTTCAGTTATAGAACAGCTGTTGATTTGACCTGTGTGTGTCCTGGTCAGGTTCAGGACAGATCCAGCTGTGGCAGTTCCTGCTGGAGCTCCTGTCAGACAGCGCCAATGCCGGCTGCATCACCTGGGAGGGCACCAACGGAGAGTTCAAGATGACTGACCCTGACGAGGTGGCGAGGCGCTGGGGCGAGAGGAAGAGCAAGCCCAACATGAACTACGACAAGCTGAGCCGCGCCCTGCGCTACTACTACGACAAGAACATTATGACCAAGGTGCACGGCAAGCGCTACGCCTACAAGTTTGACTTCCACGGCATCGCCCAGGCCCTGCAGCCCCACCCCACCGAGTCCTCCATGTACAAGTACCCCTCGGACCTTGCATACGTGCCCTCCTACCATGCCCACCAGCAGAAGGTCAACTTCGTGTCCCCACACCCTCCCTCTATGCCCGTCACCTCTTCTAACTTCTATGGCCCAACCGCTCCATACTGGAGCTCCCCAGGGGGCATCTACCCCAACCACAGCGTCCCCCGCCACCCCAACTCCCACATGCCCTCTCACCTGGGCAGTTACTACTAAACCCCACTGCACCGTGATATCTTCCCCCAACCTCCCCTCCTCTCCCCAAAACCAACCACACCAGGGCTGACCTGCACTCTCGCAATGAAATTAAACTAAGACCGAGAGAAAGGGGGATTCTCCGCCTCCACCCAAAGTCTGCTCTTGACTGGCAAAATGAAGGACGCTAACTGAAGTATAAAAAAGAACTGGATGCTGTGATCCAAATGGAATACTACTTATTTACAAGACAATACTGTTTCCATGTTTGTTTTCTTTTGTTGATGTGCGTAACAGTGCGTCTGTGTTTTTTCTGCCTTTCTGTCCCCTGAAAGCTGCACCCATGGGCCAGTTCAGAGTGCCCCCAAAATCTGGACACGGTTACCCACACAGACGCAGCCTTATCAAGAGACCATAGAGGCTCTCATACCCACTGTGTGCCTGATCACAGACATGGACCCATTCTCTATGGGACTCAATTTACATTTTTCTCATACAGTGAAACTCCTGCCTTGTTCCTCGTTCCCGTCTCTGGGGTCTCAGATCCACATCATGTCTGTCTGCCTGATGTTCTGTTATCAGTTTGTCAGTCCGTCTGCAACTCTTTATGTATGGAACTGTGTTCATCTGGAACTGTGGAGGAAGGGCTCCGAAGAAAAGGACTTCTCAGCACTGAATGAAAATGAAATATTGGCAACTAGAATACGCCATTGATTCACACTTAACTTATCCTCCAAACTGGAAGTAGGCGAGTTGGAGACCAGAGTTGGATGTGAAGCACTGTAGCTATGTTTTCAGGGGGCCACACACCAGTTGACTGTTGTTACAGTAACTATGTTTGTCCTCTTCAGCCATTGGTTCTTTCCATTCCAGGATATAAGTCATTATTAATGTGAATGCCCTCTGGTCCATGGAACACATCATCAATTTGACAATCACAGTTGTTTCTAGAAGAGCTACGTGTGTCACGGTGGTCTCTCCCTCTTCTGTCCAGGCCAGTCAAGTGTCGACACAGAGTGACTTACCACAGCACTATGTCGTGTCATGTCAACCCTCACCTAACTGTCTCTGTGCATTCATACAGCACTGCCATTTTAAAACGTGCATTTTCAGATGGTTAAAGTTTGTTGTATGAAAGAAACAAGTGTATTTAAACAGCTGAATCTGGACTTTTGTCTCAGTACTTCTTGAAAATAAATTGTTTACTAAATAAAGAACAAAACCAGTAAAGTAAGAAAGGATGAAAACAGAGAAATCCTCAGATTCGCGAACGCTGTGCGTTTGTCAGACATATTTTTTATTGTTTTGTGAACATCGGTCAACTAGGCATTAAAGCAACTTACTGTATAAATTATGCAGAGTTATTTTCATATGTGACACAGTTTTAAAAAGTCAAGAGAATTAATACGAGTTGACCTCGGTCAAAAATGCAATTTTTTAAAAGTCCGTTACTGATATGTAGTATGTTCAACATTTTTAAACGTTTTATATCTGTACATTTGGGCAATACATTTTTACGTTTTTTTTTATTTTATTTTTTAAATTTAGTGAACACAAGATTTGTTATAGTTATAATCAAATACCACAAATGCCTGCTTGAATCATAATCCTATACTTATAGTCAATCTGTTATTCTGTATATACCATGATTATGGTTGCTTTTAATTCTAAAATAGGCCAACAAACACGCATGTCTCATACCATTAAGCCAACCGCCCAGAAATTGGAAGCTTTTGTCTGTGCCTTTAAAATGGCCAGGTATATTATGGAAATGAGTGCAGACACCCCTAATATTCACTGGAAACATCTCTTGAAGCTCCATTGGTTTAGTGGTTTGAACTAAAGGGAATTTGTTAAATTTAACATGAAGGTAATCATCAAAAAATGTACCCTTTTACGCCCACCTCTCATAAATAGTCATGTTCAATGAAGGGGAACTGTTACTTCATATATGCAACGTATTTTGGATATTAAATATATAAATATGATGTAATTTTGCAATTAACCATTTTATTATTTTTGTAATTCCTGCGATGTATTAAGTAATACCTTTTGAAATAGGATTTTTTTGGGGGACAAAATAAAAGTTTTTACTTCTGAACAGATTTACTTCTCTTGGTCCATTGTCTGCCAGAAAGTAGAATAGTGCTCTTTAGCTATTAGGCAAAGTTACAACATGAAATTCATAGTGTAGCTCTGTTTCAATCAATACTTAATCATCATTACTAGCCATTTCAACCGGACTATAACCCAATTTCATTCAATTTTTAGATTTTCAGTGTTAAAAACATTATTTGTGGAGAAAATACATTTCCTCTGGAGAAGAGATACAGGAAATACTTTATGGGTTTCTCTGATGTTTAGAATAATGACACCAACCATCAACCCAGTTTTCTACAGTACCTGTTAGCTGGGGGGGGTTGTTAGAAGTGTTATGTAAGCCTCAGAGGGGTATATTGAGATTCCTTACCAACTTGAGAGTTACAAGGATGAGAGGTGGGGCCTTTGTCCTCTTGTTATCATAGATGATGTCAGGTCTCTGTTAATGGTAACTGCATTATTTACAGTAATGTATTCAGTATACTGTCATTAGCCTACGCACAATGGAGTCGTACAAAATAACAGCATGGGTTGTCGGTGTGTGTGTGAGAGAGAGAGGGAGAGAGGGGAGAAAGACACTTTCCTATCCTATACTATCAATTTAATTTATCGATTTATCATGTAGGGTCGGTTAAGTAACACAGGTCTCATCAGGCAATACGTTTCATATGAAATGTTTAATCTGATGTCCATTGAAAGCTTTGATTTTCTGCGTGGATTTAAAAGCTTTGATTTTCTGCATGGATTTAAAATGTTGTGAAATAGCCTGGGCGTGATAAAAAAAGTGATTGTATGCCATTAAACAGAGAAGGTCACATCCATCACATCCATACCATACCACCTTTAAAATCAACAATGGCAGTCATGCACATCACCACAGGGGGAAAAGCGATTCACTGTCGCCACCATGTGGCTAGTATTGGCCAACGCGGGGGACCACTTCACCGTGTAAACCACCCTAGATCAGAGGTCTTCAACCTTGTCTTGCCCAGGGACCTGTGCCGTGACAAACCGGTGACCCAGGGACCTCCATCATATGTTAAGAAATGTCAGTTGTTCCACATGTCCTGTCTGATCATCCAGTGAATTATATTGGCCGTTAGAAGTAACCAACATTTTAAAATGTATATATTTTATAGAACAAAAAGTAACTCTAAACAAATTTAGTTAAAAGCAGCTGTTTAGCTGGTTAAACAAAGGTGAGCCATGTGTTGGCAAAAAAATATATGTCCAAGCCAAGAAAGTTTAGCAGCAGCCAGTGGCACTTGTGTGACCCGTCCGTGCGGATGCTTTTTCAAGGCACTCCAGTGAGTGTAATGAGCGCCAGTGAGTGTAATGAGCGCCAGGGAGTGTAATGAGCACCAATGAGTGTAATTTGATCAATATTAGGAGTTGAGAAATAAAGTTGACATCATTAGATTCCCGGGACCACCCATACGTAGAATGTATGCACACATGACTGACTGTAAGTCGCTTTGGATAAAAGCGTCTGCTAAATGGCATATATTATTATTATTATATTATTAGAAAGAAGATATTCTATTTTCTGCTGTAGGTCATTTCAAATTAGCTTATTATTTTATTGCTAGCAATATTCATATAAACATACAAAAATCTTATTTTGTTTTGTCAGTGCTAGGGTGGATCCTTGGGACGACCCTATCCTAAACTCTAACTCTAACCGTAACTATTACCCTAACCCTAACCTGAACCATAACCCTTACCTGAACCTAACCTTAACCCTTACAATTTTACATTTCAACTTCAATGAGGTAGGCACGTCTCAAGGATCCCGGATAGCAAGGACCATTTAGTAATGGACAGAATTGTCTTCAAGTTCAGTAGCCAATTTGGTGGGAAAGCATATTCAAGTCTTGTGTCTCAAAATGCTGTCACTGTGATGACATTTCAGGTTGGTTGAGAAATAACACTAATTTTGTTGTTTTTAACTGAAGGCACAGTTTGCTATTCAGTAGCCTATACAACAGTGTGGTATTGTTTAAAAGAGATGTTTTTCATTTATTTTCCTTCATAATGTAAAGACAATGCTAATGGTAGCTGACTAAACTACATTCCATGGTGAAGGAAGTTTCTGATGAACACCAACGGAGTGGAGCAGAAACCAGGTTTTGTGGAACTCGCCCAAGCTCAATACTTAATTTTTTTTTAAGGAAACGCTTTCCTTGTACTGATGTTTGTGCCTTTGTTTTCTGAAATCAATACTTTTTCAATAAACGTTAATCAAATACACATACTGTTTTCTCATTGCTATTGCTCTAAGATGCAATGTCAGCACATGTGCCAATTGAATCTCAACAAGGAAACAGTCGGTGGTTGTATTTGATTTAACGTTTATAAAAAGAAGAATGGATTTCAGCAATCAAAGAAAGGGCCCAACCTAGAGAGGACAAACATACAGTTGAAGTCAGAGGTTTACATACACTTAGGTTTCAGTCATTAAAACTTGTTTTTCAACCACTCCACAAATTTCTTGTTAACAAACTATAGTTTTGGGAAGTCGGTTAGGACATCTACTTTGTGAATGACACAAGTAATTTTTCCAACAATTGTTTACAGACAGATTATTTCACTTGTAATTCACTGTATCACAATTCCAGTGGGTCAGAAGTTTACATACACTAAGTTGACTGTGCCTTTAAACAGCTTAGAAAATTCCAGAAAATTATGTCAAGGCTTTAGAAGCTTCTGATAGGCTAATTGACATAATTTGAATCAATTGGAGGTATATCTGTGGATGTATTTCAAGGCCTACCTTCAAACTCAGTGCCTCTTTGCTTGACATCATGGGAAAATCAAAAGAAATCAGCCAAGACCTCAGAAAGGAAATTGTAGACCTCCAAAAGTATGGTTCATCCTTGGGAGCAATTTCCAAATGCCTGAAGGTACCACGTTCATCTGTACAAACAATAGTATGCAAGTATATACAGCTCATGAAGGAGAGGCATTCTGTCTCCTAGCGATGAATGTAGTCTGGTGCGAAAAGTGCAAATCAATCCCAGAACAACAGCAAAGGACCTTGTGAAGACGCTGGAGGAAACAGGTACCAAAGTATCTACATTCACAGTTAAATGTCCTGTATCAACAAAACCTGAAAGGCCGCTCAGCAAGGAAGATGCCACTGCTCCAAAACAGCCATAAAAAAAGGCAGATTACGGTTTGCAGCTGCACATGGGGACAAAAATCGTACTTTTTGGAGAAATGTCCTCTGTTCGGATGAAACAAAAATATAACTGTTTGGCCGTAATGACAATCGTTATGTTTGGAGGGAAAAGGGGCAGGCTTGCAAGCCGAAGAACATCATCCTAACCGTGGAGCACGGGGGTGGCAGCATCATGTTGTGGGGGTGCTTTGCTGCAGGAGCGACTAGTGCACTTCACAAAATAGATGGCATCATAGGAAAGAAAATAATGTGGATATATTTTAGCAACATCTCAAGACATCAGTCAGGAAGTTGAAGCTTGGTCGAATATTGGTCTTCCAAATGGACAATGACCCAATGCATACTTCCAAAGTTGTGGCAAAATGGCTTAAGGACAACAAAGACAAGGCATTGGAGTGACCATCAGAAAGCACTGACCTCAAACCTATAGAACATTTGTGGGCAGAACTGAAAAAGCATGTGAGAGCAAGGAGGCCTATGAACCTGACTCAGTTACACCAGCTCTGTTAGGAGGAATGGGTGAAAATTCACCCAACTTCATGGAAGCTTGTGGAAGACTAGCCAAAACGTTTGACCCAAGTTTAAAACAATTTAAAGGCAATGCTACCAAATACAAATTGAGTGTATGCGAACTTCTGACCCACTGGGAATGTGATGAAAGAAATAAAAGCTGAAATAAATAATTCTTTCAACTATTATTCTGACATTTCACATTCTTAAAATAAAGTGGTGATCCTAACTGACCTAAGTCAGGGAACTTTTACTAGGATTAAATGTCAGGAATTGTGAAAAACTGAGTTTAAATGTTTTTGGCTAAGGTGTATGTATTGGCTTAGGTTTTGGTATTGACCTTGGGCAAATCAATGTATTCAGAGCTGAATTCCCCAAAGCCTGGTATCCGTTTCATAAGAAACTTCTTTCATCATGAAGTTGAGTTTAGTCTGCTACGTTAATTCAAGACTTCTAAGAAAATATAATAATTTCTCATTGGTCATGTGGTTTATGAACAGGCCTAAGCCTACATCTTTGAGATGCTGTCATGTGTCCTAAAACTATTAAAGACCCTTCCATTGAAAATAGGATATTTTAAAAAGGGCATAACAACAATGTAGCTTCGGTGAGGGTGGGATTCTGGGCCCACAATTATACGATGCCCTTTGCAACAGATATATTTAAAACCGCACATACAGTAGGATAACGTGCATGCATAGGTCTACACTCACTACCCAGCTAGCACATAATGTTCTGAGAACCATATGTTTCTTAGAGATTGGTGAGAGTGTGGTTTTGCATACAACCTTCCCATAACGCTTCCTCATCGTTCTATTTCAAGTAATGTTCTGAAATTATTTTGAGAATGTCAACAACGTTCCTCTGTGGAAATTTCAGTACTTCAGCATAAAGTTAAATGTTTCCTTATGGTTCTATTTAAAATCATGTTGATGCTGGCTTGCATCTGAAGCTAAGCAGGGAAGGGGTGTTTTAGGGCCAGTAGGAGGCACCCTTTCCTCTGGTCTAAAAAAATATCTCAATGACCCAGGGCAATGATGACATTGCACTTTGTAGGGTGCTGTCTTTCGGGTGGGACGTTAAACGGGTGTCCTGACTCTCTGTGATCCCATGGCACTTATCGTTATTACAGGGGCTGAGTCACTAGCTTACTGATGTTCTTCCATGCCGTCCCTAGGAGGGGTGCGTCACTTGAGTCACTGATGTGAACTTCCTGTCTGGGTTGGCGCCCCACCTTGGGTTGTGCCGTGGGGGAGATCTTCGTGGGCTATACTCGGCCTTGTCTCAGAAGAGGACTGGCCACCCCTCATAGCCTGGTTCCTCTCTAGGTTTCTTCCTTGGTTCTGGCCTTTCTAGGGAGTTTTTCCGAGCCACCGTGCTTCTACACCTGCATTGCTTGCTGTTTGGGGTTTTAGGCTGGGTTTCTTTACAGCACTTTGTGACATCCGCTGATGTAAGGGCTTTATAAATACATTTGATTGATTGGTTGATTGATTGATTGAGTATATTCTTAAGGACACATGAGATTGAGATTCAGATAAGCTTTATTAGTATGAATGACAAATCCAATGTTGCTAAAGGGAAGTGAGATAATTACAACAACAATAACAGTAAAAAAAAGAAATAACTATAATAATAATCCTAGACATCATGCCCATAGGTGCACGTGTCACCTCAGATTTGTCCGATTAAAATAAGAGTATTTTTGTTGTTGTTTCTCTGTAATACTACTAGCCACCTAGCAATGTATTATAGTTCCCAATCTCCCAACTTGATAACTAGCTACCAATAAGCCATTTCAAGCTATCAATCAAGTTAGAGTAAATGAAATGAAATTATATTTGTCACATGCACCGAAAACAACGGGTGTAGCCTTAACCGTGAAATACTTACTTACAAGCACTTCCCAACAATGCAGAGTTAAAAAATAATAATACAACAAAAAATAGTAACCCAAGAGGAGTAAAATACACAAGAATGGAGCTACAGTATATACAGGTATTACCAGTACCAGATCAACGTGCAGGGGTATGAGGTATTTGAGGTAGGTGTGTACATAAAGGAAGGATAAGTATCAGAATAGATAATAACAAGGTATTTGAGGTATATATGTAGATAAAGGAAGGATAAGTATTAGGATATATAATAATAAGAGTATGTGTGTGTGTGTGTGTGTGTGTGTGTGTGTGTGTGTGTGTGTGTGTGTGTGTGTGTGTGTGTGTGTGTGTGTGTGTGTGTGTGTGTGTGTGTGTGTGTGTGTGTGTGTTGTTATGCGTGTGTGTGTTTGTGTGGTCGGTATGCGTGGGTGTGTTATGTGCATATGTATGTAGTGTATGTGCATGTGTGTGGGTTTCGTGTGAGAGTGTCAGTGTCAGTGTAGTGTGTGTATTTCGTGTGTATACACTGAATGTACAAAACAATAGGACCACCAGCTCTTTTCATGACATAGACTGACCAGGTGAATCCAGGGGAAAGATATGATCCCTTGTTGATGACACTTATGAAATCCACTTCAATCAGTGTAGATGAAGGGGAGACAGGTTAAAGATAGTCCAGTGTGGCTCAGTTGGTAGAACTCGGTTCGATACCCACAGGGGACCAGCATGAAAAATGTATGCACTACTGTAAGTCACTCTGGGTAAGAGCATCTGCTAAATGACAAAAAAATAAGACATGGATTTTGTATGTGTGCAATTCAGACAGTGAATGGACAAGACAACATATTTAAGTGCCTTTGAATGGGGTATGGTATTAGGTGCCAGGCGCACCGGTTTGAGTGTACGAAGTACTGCAACGCTGCTGGGTTTTTCACGCTCAACAGTTTCCTGTGTGTATCACAACTTGAATTGAGGCTGTACTGGCTGTTCTGAGGGCAAAAGGGGTTTTATGGCTTGGGGGTAGAAGCTGTCTCGGAGCTTGTTGGTCCGAGAGCCGATGCTCCAGTACCAGAGGTTTCTTGTTTGTTTATGGTCTCATACAGTTTGTTGAGTTTCAGAGTGGCTTGTGGAGGAATATATATGGCCGTAATAATTACGGATGAGAACTCCCTTGATAGATAAAAGGGTCTGCAGCTTACTATGAGGTATTCTATATCAGTTGAGCAAAAGCTAAATATTTCCTTCACACTGGAAGCAGAGGACCAGTTGTTGTTTTTGAAGAGAGACACACCTCTCCCTTTGAACTTGCCAGCGGCTGCGTTTATCCGACTATGCCGCTGAAAGGAGAAACAGCAGAGTCCTACGGACATAGTCATACAGCCACGTCTCTGCAAAGCATATAATATTGAACAAAGTAGAGGGTCAGAGGGTCAAGATGGTAATGGTGAGAGGTTAGCATGTCTAGGGGTATGATCTTTGACCCTGGGTAACTTTCTCACTCATCATTATTCATGATATATTCAGGATTATTTCTAATCATGGTACCATTGACAATAATGTAGAAGTGTTTAGAAGCATATTATGTTCTTATTTGCAATAAAACTCACTCCAGAATGACACAATACATTATTTACCATTAATTTCTGTTGGGCTCAAAATAATCTGAAACACAACCAAGACAAACCGCAAATACATCCAACAAGTTTGTAGAGTCACAAGCTTGATGTAGTCATTGCATGCTAGGAATATGGAAACAAATACTAAACTTTTGACTACTTTATAAATAAGAATCTTAGGGAAGTCAATAGTTTTGACCCCAATATATTACTTGTTAAACAAAATCTCTTTCTCTGAGCAATTTCATTAGTATAAAATAATATAATTGCATAAATTATAGCTCAGTATTTGAATGAATTATTTTAAAGTCAATATTGGTCATCGTTATAAAGGGTGTCAATCATTTCAAACCCTACTGTATATATAAATATTACAAGATAAAAAAATATCTTCACATATTGCCATCCAACAGTTCATATCTTGGTTATATTAAATTATTCTAGGATATCAATAACTTCAAATCCAACATTGTCAATGACATTAATGGAGGGGAGGTGATGTCCCATTATGTTGTGGAAGCAGTAGGCACAGTGTGCAGTCGCAACGGACGCTACCTTGGAGAAGTTGGAGAAGTCCACTCTGTACTTGCCCTCTTTGCTGCGGGAGATGATGGGTAGGAAGTTGTAACCCCACATGATCTCCTGAGGAATGAAGGAAGTCCTGACCTGGCAGGCTGAGCTGGTGGTCTCGGCTGTACCCTCCAGAAAGACCACCAGCTCAAACTCCTGCTTACGGAGAGTGTCCACTGCCATCTCAAAGAAAGGGCTAGCCTTGTCAATCACATGGTAGAGTGTGAGAGGGCACACAAAGAAGAGGTTGTCCTTCCCAGCGTCCATCATGAACTCAATGTTCACCTGGTCCATGATGATTGTCTCCCCATCGGGTTTGACTGTTGTCCTCAACAGCTTGCCGTAGATCTGGCTCCCGATCATCAGGGTCTTGCGTAAGTTGGCCACTCTTATCATAAGGCAAAGGATGTCCTTCTTAGGACAAATGACAGCCACCTCACTGAATGAGATGGTCTTGGCCCTTTTCTTAGGGAGGGATATCTTGGACACAATGATTCCACACATGAAGCAATGTATGAGGGCCCCTATGAGAGTCTGGATAATGATGAGGGCTACAGCACCAGGACATTGGGGGGTGACAGCGCGTACACCATACCCAATGGTGGTCTGGGTCTCCAGGGAGAAGAGGAAGGCCGTAGTCAGACCGTATACGTTCCACATACAGGGGATGTGGTTGCTTGGGGGGTTCTGCCATGTCAGGTCCCCGTTGTTCCGGGCGACCCAGAACCACAGCAGGCTGAAGATGAACCAGCTCAGGGTGAATGAGGCGATGAAGAAGAAGAGGACAAAGCGCCAGCGGAACTCTACGAAGGTCGTCCAGAAGTCCACGAGGAAGGCAAAGTGGTTGCCGTACTTCACGTTGCCGAATTCAATGTTGCAGTGGCCATCTTTGGTCACCAGCCGGCTTCTGCGGATTCTTCGCTCCACCAGGTGGTCCTGGATGCGCTTCCGGATGCCAAACACCATTTTCTAGGTCCTGTCGTCTGTTAGAGAGGACAATTTGTTATTTAACACACCCAGACAAATAAATCAATATCCTTGTCATCCAAAAACTGTTAGATATATACAGACTGGATACTATTAGTACAGAACACTGGAGGTTTTCATTAATATGTTTAATCTTCAAGATAAACCTTCATCCGACCCTGTAACCTATACCTCCCTGTACGCCAGTCATGAAATTCAAGGTGTCTTAAAACTGCAGACTAAATATTCATATTTTGTTCAAGGCTCTTGGATGCTTTGAATTGAATGGAACAAATTACAAACTAGAATTCAATGATAAATAATGTCATTTTCCGTCAATATCATTGTTCTTCAAATGAAATTGCTGCCCTTCACAACTTTCTTAAAGCAATAATGACAAACCAAGAATTGGTCTATAAGAGGATGTAAGAGATAATGGAGCTGTGTAACATTCACTCTTGGATCCAGACTTGGGAAATAGTTGATGTTTTACCTCCTTTAATTCTTAATTTCACACATCGTTAGTGAACTAATTAGGTAAAACACAAGGTAAAAGTCCCACTGACCTTAATTCTCATCAAAATATAAATATGTGAAACAAATTAGTAGCACAAACGCCCCTGTCAATCTATGATCAATTAAATTATTTCACCTGCCCCAACCATCAGTCTTATTACTTACTTAAAGTGTTGCTCTAGTTACTAATCAAATCAAATCAAATTTTATTTGTCACATACACATGGTTAGCAGATGTTAATGCGAGTGTAGCGAAATGCTTGTGCTTCCAGTTCCGACAATGCAGTAATAACCAACAAGTAATCTAACTAACAATTCCAAAACTACTGTCTTATACACAGTGTAAGGGGATAAAGAATATGTACATAAGGATATATGAATGAGTGATGGTACAGAGCAGCATAGGCAAGATACAGTAGATGGTATCGAGTACAGTATATACATATGAGATGAGTATGTAAACAAAGTGGCATAGTTAAAGTGGCTAGTGATACATGTATTACATCAAGATGCAGTAGATGATATAGAGTACAGTATATACATACGAGATGAGTATGTAAACAAAGTGGCATAGTTTAAAGTGGCTAGTGATACATGTATTACATAAGGATGCAGTAGATGATACAGAGTACAGTATATACGTATGCATATGAGATGAATAATGTAGGGTATGTAAACATTATTTTAGGTAGCATTGTTTAAAGTGGCTAGTGATATATTTTACATCATTTCCCATCAATTCCCATTATTAAAGTGGCTGGAGTTGAGTCAGTGTCAGTGTGTTGGCAGCAGCCACTCAATGTTAGTGGTGGCTGTTTAAATTAACAGTCTGATGGCTTTGAGATAGAAGTTGTTTTTCAGTCTCTCGGTCCCAGCTTTGATGCACCTGTACTGACCTCGCCTTCTGGATGATAGCGGGGTGAACAGGCAGTGGCTCGGGTGGTTGTTGTCCTTGATGATCTTTATGGCCTTCCTGTAACATCGGGTGGTGTAGGTGTCCTGGAGGGCAGGTAGTTTGCCCCCGGTGATGCGTTGTGCAGACCTCACTACCCTCTATGCATCACTTGCACATATGAATCTAAACTTAAATCCTGCAATCCTGTAATCCTGGGCACATGCCATAGTTAAGACCCCAAGTCATTACAGAAAAGTTATTGTTGAAATATTTCACTCCACTGGCCCAAATCAGTCAGATAACCATAACCTTCCTAAAAACATAATCATCTAGCCTACTACAACTATATACAGTTGAAGTCGGACGTTTCCATACACCTTAGCCAAATACATTTATACTCAGATTTTCACAATTCCTGACATTTCATCCTAGTAAAGATTCCCTGTCTTAGGTCAGTTAGGATCACCACTTTATTTTAAGAATGTGAAATATCAGAATAATAGTTGAGAGAATGATTTATTTCAGCTTTTATTTCTTTCATCACATTCCCAGTGGGTCAGAAGTTTACATACACTCAATTAGTATTTGGTAGCATTGCCTTTAAATTGTTTATCTTGGGTCAAACATTTTGGGTAGCCTTCCACAAGCTTCCCACAATAAGTTGGGTGAGTTTTGGCCCATTCCTCCTGACAGAGCTGGTGTAACTGAGTCAGGTTTGTTGGCCTCCTTGCTCACACACACTTTTTCAGTTCTGCCCACAAATGTTCTATAGGATTGATGTCAGGGCTTTGGCGTTCTTCGACTTGCAAGCCTCCCCCTTTTTCCTCCAAACATAACAATGGGCAATATGGCCAAACAGTTATATATTTTTTTCATCAGACCAGAGGACATTTCTCCAAAAAGTACAATTTTAGTCCCCATGTGCAGTTGCAAACTGTAGTCTGGCTTTTTTATGGCGGTTTTGGAGCAGTGGCTTCTTCCTTGCTGAGCGGCCTTTCAGGTTTTGTTGATATAAGACTTGTTTTACTGTGGATATAGATACTTTTGTACCTGTTTCCTCCAGCATCTTCACAAGGTCCTTTGCTGTTGTTCTGAGATTGACTTGCACTTTTCGCACCAAAGTACGTTCATCTCTAGGAGACAGAATGCGTCTCCTTCATGAGCTGTATGACGGTTGCGTGGTCTCATGGTGTTTATACTTGCGTACTATTGTTTGTACAGATGAATGTGATACCTTCAGGCATTTGGAAATTGCTCCCAAGGATGAACCAGACTTGTGGAGGTCTACAATTTATTTTCTGAGGTCTTGGCTGATTTCTTTTGATTTTCCCATGATGTCAAGCAAAGAGGCACTGATTTTGTAGGTAGGCCTTGAAATACATCGACAGGTACACCTCCAATTGACTCAAATTATGTCAATTAGCCTATCAGAAGCTTCTAAAGCTGTCACGTTCTGTCCATCGTTCGTATGTGTTTTCCTTCTTTTAGTGTTGGTCAGGAAGTGAGCTGGGTGGGCATTCTATGTTGTGTGTCTGGTTTGTCTATTTCTATGTTTGGCCTGATATGGTTCTCAATCAGAGGCAGGTGTTAGTCATTGTCTCTGATTGGGAACCATATTTAGGTAGCCTGTTTTGTGTTGGGTTTTGTGGGTGATTGTTCCTGTCTCTGTGTTTGCACCAGATAGGACTGTTTAGGATTTCACTTTTCTTGTTTTGTTTAGTCTGTTCATGTATAGTCGTCTTTATTAAAAACATGAATAACCACCACGCTGCATTTTGGTCCGCCTCTCTTTCACCAGAAGAAAACCGTTACAGAATCACCCACCAACCAAGGACCAAGCAGCGTGGTAAACAGAGGCAGCAGCAACAGCAGCAGCAGCAGAAGCGACAGGTGCAGCAGGAGCAACAGCAGCAAAGGCAGCAGCAGGAGAAGCAACAGAGGCAGCAGCAGCAGCAGTGGGAGAGTCTGCACTATTTGGATAAATGGATTTGGGAGGAGATCCTTGACGGAAAAGGACCCTGGGCAGAGCCAGAGGAATATTGCCGCCCCAAAGCCGAACTGGAGGCAGCGAAAGCAGAGAGGCGGCATTATGAGGAGCTAGCACGGCAGAGCGGCTGGAAGCCCGAGAGGCACCCCAAAAAAATTCTTGGGGGGTGGCACAGGGAGAGTGTGGCAGAGTCAGGAGTCAGACCTGAGCCAACTCCCCCTATTTACTGTAAGGAGCCATGGATGGAATTGGAGCTGTCGGCGAAGCTGAGTGCTGAGTCTGAGAGTGTTGAGGATGTATTGGACAGAGTAGAGAGAAAGCTGTTGGTTTGGCATAGTATGTACGGCATTTGCCCTGAGGAGCATGTTAGCTGTCCGATGTCACCCGTGTCAGTTCCTCGTACTCAGCCTGAAATGTGTGTTGGAGTTCCGGGGGATTTGATGCCGGCTATACACACCAGGTCTCCAGTACACCTTCACAACCCGGTGTGTCCTGTTCCTTGCACTCATCCGGAGGTGCTTGGCCCGGTACCACTAGTGCCAGCTCCCCGCACCAGGCTTCCTGTGCGTGTCCTCGGCCCAGTACCACCAGTGCCAGCACCACGCATCAGGCCTACAGTGCGTCCCGCCTGTTTAGCGCCGCCAGTGCCGCCAGTCTGCCCAGCGCCGCCAGTCTGTCCAGCGCCGCAAGTGCCGCCAGTCTGCCCAGCGCCGCCAGTCTGCTCAGCGCTGCCGGAGCCTTCCTCCTCTCCAGCGCAGCCAGAGTCTCCCGCCTGTCCGGCGCTGTCAGAGCTACCCGTCTGCCCAGCGCCGTCTGAGCTACCAGTCTGTCCAGCGCCACCTGTGTCGCCAGTCTGCCCAGCGCCGTCTGAGCTACCAGTCTGCGCAGCGCCGTCTGAGCTACCAGTCTGCCCAGCGCCGCCAGTGCCGCCAGTCTGCCCAGCGCCGCCAGTCTGCCCAGCGCCGTCTGAGCTACCCGTCTGCCCTGCGCCGTCTGAGCTACCAGTCTGTCCAGCGCCGCCAGTGCCGCCAGTCTGCCCAGCGCAGTCTGAGCTACCCGTCTGCCCAGCGCCGTCTGAGCTACCAGTCTGCCCAGCGCCGCCAGTGCCGCCAGTCTGCCCAGCGCCGTCTGAGCTATCCGTCTGCCCAGCGCCGTCTGAGCTACCAGTCTGCCCAGCGCCGCCAGTGCCGCCAGTCTGCCCAGCGCCGCCAGTGCCGCCAGTCTGCCCAGCGCTGCCAGTGCCGCCAGTCAGCCAGGATCCGCCAGAGCCACCAGTCAGCCAGGATCTGCCAGTTAGCCAGGATCCGCCAGTCGGCCAGGATCTGCCAGTCAGCCAGGATCCGTCAGAACTGCCAGTGAGCCAGGATCCGCCAGTCTGCCAGGATCCGCCAGTCTGCCAGGATCTGCCAGGATCTGCCAGTCGGCCAGGATCTGCCAGTCGGCCAGGATCTGCCAGTCAGCCAGGATCCGCCAGTCTGTCAGGATCAGTTTGATCCGCCATTCAGCCAGGATCCGCCAGTGTGCCAGGATCCGCCAGTGTGCCAGGATCCGCCAGTGTGCCAGGATCCGCCATTCAGCCAGGATCCGCCAGTCAGCCAGGATCCGCCAGTCTGCCAGGATCCGCCAGTCTGCCAGGATCCGCCAGTCAGCCAGGATCCGCCAGAACTGCCAGTCAGCCAGGATCCGCCAGTCTGCCAGGATCCGCCAGTCAGTCAGGATCCGCCAGTCAGCCAGGATCCACCAGGATCTGCCAGTCAGCCAGGATCTGCCAGTCAGCCAGGATCCGCCAGTCGGCCAGGATCCGCCAGAACTGCCAGTCGGCCAGGATCTGCCAGTCGGCCAGGATCTGCCAGTCGGCCAGGATCTGCCAGTCAGCCAGGAAATGCCAGTCTGTCAGGGTCAGTTTGATCCGCCATTCAGCCAGGATCCGCCAGTGTGCCAGGATCCACCAGTCGGCCAGGATCTGCCAGTCAGCCAGGATCCGCCAGTCGGCCAGGATCCGCCAGTCGGCCAGGATCCGCCAGAATTGCCAGTCGGCCAGGATCTGCCAGTCGGCCAGGATCCGCCAGTCTGCCAGGATCTGCCAGTCAGCCAGGATCAGTTAGATCCGCCATTCAGCCAGGATCCGCCAGTCTGCCAGGATCCACCAGTCAGCCAGGATCCGCCAGAAGTGCCAGTCAGCCAGGATCTGCCAGAACTGCCAGTTGGCCAGGATCCGCCAGTCTGCCAGGATCCGCCTGTCTGCCAGGATCCGCCAGAACTTCCAGTCGGCCAGGATCTGCCAGTCAGCCAGGATCTGCCAGTCTGCCAGGATCTGCCAGTCTGCCAGGATCCACCAGTCAGCCAGGATCTGGTAGATCCATCAACCTGCCTGAGCTTCCTCTCACTCCTGAGCTTCCTCTCACTCCTGAGCTTCCTCTCACTCCCGAGCTTCCCCTCACTCCCGAGCTTCCCCTCACTCCCGAGCTTCCCCTCACTCCCGAGCTTCCCCTCACTCCCGAGCTTCCCCTCACTCCCGAGCTTCCCCTCAGTCCAGTGGGACCCGTTGTTAGGTCTCCTAGGCCAAGGTTAGCGGCGACGGTCGCCACTCAAGGGACGCTAAGGAGGTGGACTAAGACAATTATGGAGTGGGGTCCACGTCCAGCGCCAGAGCCGCCACCGCGGACAGATGCCCACCCAGACCCTCCCCTATAGGTTTAGGTTGTGGGGGGGTTCTGTCACGTTCTGTCCATCGTTCGTATGTGTTTTCCTTGTTTTAGTCTTGGTCAGGACGTGAGCTGGGTGGCATTCTATGTTGTGTGTCTGGTTTGTCTATTTCTATGTTTGGCCTGATATGGTTCTCAATCAGAGGCAGGTGTTCGTCATTGTCTCTGATTGGGAACCATATTTAGGTAGCCTGTTTTGTGTTGGGTTTTGTGGGTGATTGTTCCTGTCTCTGTGTTTGCACCAGATAGGACTGTTTAGGTTTTCACTTTTCTTGTTTTGTTTAGTCTGTTCATGTCTTTATTAAAAACATGAATAACCACCACGCTGCATTTTGGTCCGCCTCTCTTTCACCAGAAGAAAACCGTTACAAAAGCCATGACATAGTTTTCTAGAATTTTCCAAGCTGTTTAAAGGAACTGTCAACATAATGTATGTAAACTTCTTACTCACTGAAATTGTGATACAGTGAATTATAAGTGAAATAATATGTCTGTAAACAATTGTTGGAAATTACTTGTGTCATGCACAAAGTAGATGTATTAACCGACTTGCCAAAACTATAGTTTGTTAACAAGCAATATGTGGTTGACAAACAAGATTGAATGACTGAAACCTAAGTGTATATAAACTTCCAACATCAACTGTAGATAGCACAGAATTATTTGATTGATGGTCCCTGGCAAGATATCAGGAATCAAGGGAAGACCCAAGTGCAGACTGGGCAGGCAAACGACAAGTCAAGGCAGGCAGGGGTTGATTATCCAGAGTAGTAGCAAAGGTACAGGACGGCAGGCAGGCTCAGGGACAGGGGCAGGCTGAAATCAGTTATCCAGAGGTGGAGCAAAGGTACAGCATGGCAGGCAGGCTCAGTGACAGGCAGAGGCTCAGATGACAGGCAGAGTGGTCAGGCGGACGGGTACAGGGTCAGGACAGGCAAGGGTCAAAAGCCCGGTGGACGAAAAAAAGAAACTCAGGGAAAAAATAGGAGCTGACAGGGCTCCTGTCTTTTGTGCTATTATGTGGGGGGTTTTGCATTATTTGTAACTTATTTTGTACATACAAATTAAAGCAGGAAGTACTAGTGACTCGGTCTATAAAAAAGTGGTCAGATGAAGCAGAGGCTAAACTACAGGACTGTTTACCTATCACCGACTGGTACATGTTTCGAGATTCTTCCGATGGCATTGAGGAGTACACCACATCAGTCACTGGCTTTATCAATATGTGCATCGTGGACGTCGTCCCCACAGTGACTGTATGTACATACCCCAACCAGAAGCCATGGATTACAGGCAACATTCGCACTGAGCTAAAGGGTAGAGCTGACGCTTTCAAGGTGCGGGACTCTAACCCGGAAGCTTATAAGAAATCCTTCTATGCCCTGCGACGAACCATCAAACAGGCAAGGTGTGAATACAGGACAAAGATTGAATCGTACTACACTGTCTCCGACGCTCGTCGGATGTGGCAGGGCTTGCAAACAATTACAGACTACAAAGGGAAGCACAGCCAAGAGCTGCCCAGTGACACGAACCTACCAGATGAGCTAAATAACTTCTATGCTTGCTTTGAGGCAAGCAACACTGAAACATGCATGAGAGCATCAGCTGTTCCGGACGACTGTGTGATCACACTCTCTGCAGCCTATGTGGTCAAACTGGTCAACATTCACAAGGCCTCAAAGCCAAGTAGATAATCAGGACGTGTACGCCGTGCATGCGCTGACCAACTGGCAAGTGTCTTCACTGACATTTTCAACCTCTCCCTGTCTGAGTCTGTAATACCAAAATGTTTCAAGCAGACCACCATAGTCCCTGTGCCCAAGAAAACACTAAGGCAACCTGCCTAAATGACTACAGACCCGTAGCATTCACGTCCGTAGCCATGAAGTGCTTTGAAAGGCTGGTAATGGCTCACATCAACACCATTATCCCGTAAACCCTAGACCCACTCCAATTTGCATACCGCCCAAACAGAACCACAGATGATGCAATCTCTATTGCACTCCACACCGCCCTTTCCCACCTGGACAAAAAGAACACCCATGTGAGAATGCTATTCATAAACTACAGCTCAGCGTTCAACACTAAAGTGCCCTCAAAGCTCATCACTAAGCTAAGGATCCTGGGACTAAACACCTCCCTCTTCAACTGGATCCTGGACTTCCTGACGGGCTGCCCCAGGTGGTGAGGGTAGGTAGCAACACATCTGCCACGCTGATCCTCAACACTGGAGCACCCCCAGGGGTGCGTGCTCAGTCCCCTCCTGTACTCCCTGTTCACCCACAACTGCATGACCAGGCACAACTCCAACAACTCCAACACCATCAATAAGTTTGCAGACGACACAACAGCCTGATCACCGACATCGACGAGACAGCCTATAGGGAGGAGGTCAGTGACCTGGCCGGGTGCCAGAATAATAACCTATCCCTCAACTTAACCAAGACTAAGGAGATGATTGTGGACGACAGGAAAAGGAGGGCCGAGCACTCCCCCATTCTCATCGATGGGGCTGTAGTGGAGCAGGTTGAGAGCTTCAAGTTCCTCGGTGTCCACATCACCAACAAACTAGAATGGTCTGAACACACCAAGAGAGTAGTGAAGAGGGCACGACAAAGCCTATTCCCCCTCAGGAAACTAAAAAGATTTGGCATGGGTCCTCAGATCCTCAAAAGGTTCTACAGCTGCAACATCGAGAGTATCCTTACGGGTTGCATCACTGCCTGGTACGGCAATTGCTCGGCCTCCGACCAAAAGGCACTACAGAGGGTAGTACATACGGCCCAGTACATCACGGAGACAAAGCTGCCTGCCTTCCAGGACCTTGGCACCAGGCGGTGTCAGAGGAAGGCCCTAAACATTGTCAACGACCCCAGCCACCCCAGTCATAGACTGTTCTCTCTACTACCGCAGTAGCCTCACTACTGTTATTTTTCACTGTGTTTTAACTGTTGTTTTTATTTCTTTACTTACTTATTGTTCACCTCATACCTTTTTTGCACTATTGGTTAGAGCCTGTAAGTAAGCATTTCACTGTAAGGTTTACACCTGTTGTATTCTGCGCACCTAACAAATAAACTTTGATTTTATTTTATTTGCATGCTGACAAACAAGGCGAACTGGCACAGACAGAGGATAAGTGAGGAAGATGGGCGACACCTGGAGAGGTGGAGACAAGCACAAGGACATGTGAAACAGATCAGGGTGTGACACAAGATTAAAGGCATTGGAGTTTTCTGAATAAATCTGTCCTGTGTTGCTGACAAGCTATGCCAAATACTGAGTTGGATTCTTTAAAACATTTTTATTTCACCTTTATTTAACCTGGTGGCCAGTTGAGAACAAGTTCTCATTTACAACTGTGACCTGGCCAAGATAAAGCAAAGCAGTGTGACAAAAACAACACCAAGTTACACGAGACAAACAATCGTACTGTCAATAACACAATAGAAAAATCTGTATACAGTGTGTGCAAATGAAGTAAGGAGGTAAGGCAATACATCGGCCAATAGTGGCGAATTAATTACAATTTAGCAATGTACACTGGAGTGACAGATGTGCAGATGAGGATGTGCAAGTAGAAATACTCGTGTGCAAAAGGGCAGAAAAACAAAAACAAATATGGGGATGAGGTAGGTGGTTGTTTGGTTGGATGGGCTATTTCCAGGGTCAGGGTGGTGGTGCGCTTTTTAGGCCAAACACTGAGTTGGATGGTGGTGCGCTTGTTAGGCCAAACACTGAGTTGGATGGTGGTGTGCTTGTTATGGAGTGTTGTGCACAAAATGACCAGTGCCATAAGCTGGTGCGTTTGTTTCTACGCTCCAAGCTTGGAAACGTCCTGCCTTTCACAAACAAAAATCCAATAATCACTATTTTGTTGTGAAGCTTTTCTCTCTGGACCTCACAACCCTTTCTCACCTAATCATTATTTCTTCTGCATTCTTACTGTAACACTATGAAACAAATTCTGAGATCATTTCAGGTTTACTTTGATACGATCCTTGGCTGATGCATTGCAATAATATACTTTTAAAATAGTGATACTTTTATTAGTATTGTATGGTTTAGTTGTTATTCCAGTAATAACTCTTCGACAATTAATGATTTCCTCTGGAAAAACATATAATAATTTATTTCGGCATAATACACACTGTTCTGCAACCAATGACAAGGTAATAGGGACCATTTCCACCCTTGTAATCATCAGTTTGTGATTAAGTGCAATGTCATGACTACATTTATTCACATTTTATTGTTTGAGCCAATTAAATACTTCACTCAATATTTACACCGATAAATGTAAGCAGATGGTGTATAATTTGCTTCCACAGTGAGAGGTCAGAAAGTTTGCAAATTATGTTCCCCTTTTGAGAGAGAGACTGTGGTTACTGTAAATATCTCAAATAACAATAACAATAAAACAAATATTTCTCCCAGGACCATTTCCTTGTAATGTTAAGATCCTCAACAATTTACAAGACCACAAACTAGCCAATACAATGAACGCTTGGAGTGGAGTCAGATCAATCCCATTAAGAATTTGTTCTTAACTGACTTGCCTAGTTAAAAAAAGGTTAAATAAAATAAAATGACATACAATATGTTTACTGGCAGACATGTCACTTTTCACTGATAGTGTTTTGGGAAGTAGTGTTTCTTGGAAGCAAGGAGAACATTACTGGAATTACTGTCAATTAAAAATATTTGCAACACATATTTTTAGAGGAGAGTAGCTGTAACACGGCAAGCTCACCCTAGGCTCAAAGTCGGTGCATTTAAACATGATAGATATCATCATTACACTGTTGTTATAACAGGAGAATACCAAGTACTCACTGGATGATACTGGTCCAACTACAGAAGATGAGATCCTGTCAGTGTGGAAACTGTGGAAATACAAAGTTGTGTTGCACACGGGATCCTCTCTGTCTCCGTCTCTCTCTCAGCCAGTCTCTGAGGGTGTGCCCTTTGAACTGTCGTTAGTGTTCTGACAGCTCTCTCAGTGCTACAGATGTGTGTGCTTTTATAAAACTTGGGATTGGAATCACATCAGGTGATGTTTACATACACACACACACACACACACACACACACACACACACACACACACACACACACACACACACACACACACACACACACACACACACACACACACACACACACACACACACACACACACACACACACACACACACACAAACATAAAGTCGGCTACCAGTACAGCCCCCCAGCAGGACTGTTGCGTGGGCATGTGTTTACCCCACACAGCGCCAGTACCCAGGTCCAGCCTGACTGCCCCCTGCTACACCACCCATGTCTTGGGCAGGGCTCTCAATGTCTAGATCAAGAGGAAGCTGTTTACAGTACACACACATGCACAATCACACACACGTGCTTGTATTTGCAGTTAAGTCAAATAGTGTTACTGCATTTCAAATAAAATAAAATGGTATTTGTCACATGCACTGAATACAACAGGTGTAGGTAGACCTTAGAGTGAAATGCTTAACCCTTAACCAACAATGCAGTTTTAAGAAAATACCTTAAAAAGTAAGAAATAAAAGTAACAAATAATTAAAGTGCAGCAGTAAAATAACAATTGCGAGGCTATCCGGTACTGCTTGCTGTGCGGTAACAGAGAGAACAGTCTATCACTTGGGTGGCTGGAGTCTTTGACAATTTTTAGGGCCTTCCTCTGACAACGCCTGGTATAGAGGTCCTGGATGGCAGGAGGATCTGGAGAATCTGGAGAAGGTCTGTATGGAGGAGTGGGCCAAAATCCCTGCAGCAGTGTGTGTAAACCTGGTCAAGAACTACAGGAAATGTATGATCTCTGTAATTGCAAACAAAGGTTTCTGTACCAAATATTAAGTTCTGCTTTTCTGATGTATCAAATACTTATGTTATGCAATAAAATGCAAATTAATTACTTAAAAATCATACAATGTGATTTTCTGGATTTTAGATACCGTCTCTCACAGTTGAAGTGTACCTATGATAAAAATCACAAACCTCTACATGCTTTGTAAGTAGGAAAAACTGCAAAATCGGCAGTGTATCAAATACTTGTTCTCCCAACTGTATATATATATTTTATAACTTTATATAACTAGGCAAGTCAGTTAAGAACAAATTCTTATTTTCAATGACGGCCTAGGAACAGTGGGTTAACTGCCTGTTCAGGGGCAGAACAACAGATTTGTACCTGTAAACTTGGGGGTTTGAACTTGCAACAGTTACTAGTCCAACGCTCTAACCACTAGGTTACCCTGCCGCCCCAATATCAACGGTACTCTTCCTGTTATACCTTGTTGTGGCTTGCAGGCTTTCCTCAGGACACATCAGACACACCATGCTGGCACCTTTTTTTCTTTGTTTGTATTTGACCTCCTTTTCTCCCCAATTTCATGGTATCCAATTGTTTTAGTGGCTACTATCTTGTCTCACCGCTACAAATCCCATACGGGCTCGGGAGAGACGAAGGTCGAAAGCCATGAGTCCTCTGAAACACAACCTAACCAAGCCGCATTCAACCCGGAAGCCAGCCGCACCAATGTGTCGGAGGAAACACCGTGCACCTGGCGACCTGGTTAGCGTGCACTGCGCCCGGCCCCCCACAGGAGTCGCTAGTGCGCGATGAGACAAGGATATCCCTACCGGCCAAAACCTCCCTAATTCGGACGACGCTAGGCCAATTGTGCGTCGCCCCATGGACCTCCCGGTCATGGCCGGCTGCGACAGAGCCTGGGCTCAAACCCAGAGTCTCTGGTGGCACAGCTAACACTGTGATGCAGTGCTCTAGACCACTGCGCCACCCGGGAGTCCCGTGCTGGCATCTTAAAAGTGCAGGTATATACTCTCAGAGTCACATAGAGAGTGTGTGTGTGTGTGTGTGTGTGTGTGTGTGCGCCCGTGCGTGCGTGTGCGTGTGTGCGTGTGTGCGTGCTTCCCTTCCTCCCCTGCCTTGCTAGAACAGGTTGCATTACCTAGCTCCATGGCACGTCCTCCCCTCCCAAGACTTCATGACGATTAAGAAGCCGTCTAGCTTGAAGAAAGTAATTACACCGAAGTGGAAGAAAAGGCCTAAATTAAATCTGAGCCTCTGAAAAGCTGAAAATCAATTCCTTTCTCCAGCGGCCTTTCTCACCCTGTTCTGTTCTGTGAAGGTGCAGTGGCGTGTGTTATGATATGATTGCCAATGTAATTTCTTACAGATGTAGGATCTTTATTTGATCACCCTGATGCAGGACATTTAAAACTTGTGTTGTTTTTGAGGTTTAAAAAGTATTCTAAAATTTGTCATTACCACTTTCAGACGTGATTTTCCCTTACGAAATATGTATCAACCCATACAAAAATGTCCAGTCATTATAATCCACATTATAATTGACATTTCCTGTTTTGTTTTCTTGCTTTCTTGCTGTTGCAAACAGGCTCAAATATAAGATCCTACATCTGTAGAATGTTATGAGCCACTAAGAGGTGGAAAGAGCACCATTTGTAAGACAGAACATTAAGTTAAAGCCCAACAAGCTCCTCCTCTTGTTCCCTCTGACTGGTTTAGTTTCTCCACGTCTGCTGTTGTAGATACCACCACACCATAACTAGATCCCCTTTCATTTACAATTACATGTACAGTTCTTCACATTAAGATGTTGTTTGTTTGGGTGGTAGAAAACACTGTTACAAGAGATGACTTACAACAAGCCTCTTTCTCCAGCCCAGCCAACAGCCAACAGCCACAGCCGGTACTAGTTATTCACCTCAATAACAAACCTGCAGCGATACTTGCAACTGTACATGCACACAGAGCACAGCAGCTGTCAGTGAAATTCTTCAATTATTTACTGCTGTACTTCTCTCCACGGTGTCAGTGTCAGGGCTATCCTTCACACGCACAACACACAATCGTGTGGAAGTGGTCTAGTCTTCCAGTCGAATGCATCCTTGCTTTCTGTTTTGAAGTTGAAATCCTAACCATATTCTAGAGAAATGTTTGTATTTCTCAATTTAAATAGTGTCTCTGATTGGAGGTAGAAAGCTGGAGAACCAGTACTTCAAAAACATTGACAATCTTTTTAACTGAGGTGTCGCAGATAAATTGTTCAGTGGTCCTGGAATGTTAACTTTTATCTCCCCATGTGATTTATGTTAAGATGCCCATAGAGGAAATGAAAGTGTCCGAACAACGGGATAAAAACGCACTACGTGAGATTGAGTAGACCTGGATGAATAATGTATCCACATAAAAGAAGTAGGTCCATGCACGATTAGATCATTCATCATTTAAACACCAATAGATGTTCTCTTTCCCATAAGTTAGCTCTTGTAACAAACATGTGTACGTATATTGATGTTTGGCTGGTAAATGGATGGTCTAATCTGGGGTTGTTCTTGAAATATCCTTTCACTCTTTGACGAGCAGCTCAATCCAAGGCAATGATCTACAAGAGCTGTATGCTCAAGATGTTTGTGTTTATTGAAGTCAGTCCTATCACAGACGATAAATGAATAATTGAACCATTTTCTGGTGCCAACAGATATGCTTCATTATGAATGTATCATTGCCATGCTATTAATAATGGTGGCCCTCTGCTTAATACCAAATGCAAAAGGATAATTTAGTGAAGAGGAGAAATATTGTAGACATTAATGCAGGGACTGACCTTAAAAGCAGTTAAAACCTATAACTTTCTGTTGCACTGTTTAGTCAGCCAGCAGAGCAGCGTGATTATGGAATTTAAATGTTTTAATCAATCTCTCCCTCCCTTCCTCCATTCCTCCATAGTCCCGTTTATTCCATGATGAGGAGTTTATATGTGGTGTGAGTCATTGGCGTGCTCTGATTTCCCTGCTCTGCTTCCGCCTGGTCCTCGTCCTTCTTGTTCCTGGGAGCTGGTAACATTTCAGTTCATTGGGGTGCCATGCGCTCTGACAAGAGGATCAATCACAACTAATGAACCCTGTGAAAATGCAGTGGAATGGGAGGGAGGGAGGGAGGTGTCTGACCCATTTTCAAGGGTCACATCCAACAACCCTGTGGCCTGACCTCCCATCAGTCCACGGTAAATGAGGACAGGGCTTGAGTAAAGGGTCAGATGGTCCCTGGATGTGAAGGAGATGTGCAGTCAACCTCCAGATCCATCAATTACAGCAATACTGTATAGCTGTCCTGCCTGACCTGTTTTTACTACATTGAACAAAAATATAAACACATGCAACAAGTTCAACGATTTTACTGAGCTACAGTTCATATAAGAAAATCAGTCAATTGAAATAAATTCATTAAGACCTAATATATGGATGTCACATGACTGGGAATACAGATATGAATCTGTTGGTCACAGATACCTAAATAAATGGGAGGGGTGTGGATTAGAAAACCAGTCAGCATCTGGTGTGACCACCATTTGCCTCATGCAGTGCGACACATCTCTTCAATGGCTATGCGAAGTTGCTGGATATTCGCGGGAAATGGAACACACTGTGGTTCATGTCGATCCAGAGCATCCCAAATGTGTTCAATTGGTGGGTATACAGGCCATGGAAGAACTGGGACATGTTCAGCTTCCAGGAATTGTATACAGATCCTTGCAACATGGGGCCATGCATTATCATGCTGAAACATGAGGTAATGGTAGCGGATGAATGGCACAACAATGGGCCTCAGGATCTCGTCACAGTATCTCTGTGCATTAAAATTAACATTGATAAAATGCAATTGCGTTCATTGTCCGTAGCTTATGTCTGCCCATACCATGACCTCACCGCCATCATGGGGGCACTCTCTTCACAACGTTGACATCAGCAAACCACTCGCTCACACAACGCCATACAAGCTGTCTGCACTGTTTAGTCAGCCAGCAGAGCAGCGTGATTATGGAATATAATTTACATGAAACGGCAATTAATCTGTGAAGAGCACACTTCTCCAGCGTGCCAATGGCCATCGAAGGTGAGCATTTGCTCACTGAAGTTGGTTACGACACCAAACTGTAATCAGGTCAAGACCCTGATGAGGATGACGAGCATGCAGATGAGCTTCCTTAAGACTGCTTCTGACAATTTGTGCAGAAATTCTTTGGTTGTGCAAACCCACAGTTTCATCAGCTGTCCAGGTGGCTGGTCTTACACGATCCCACAGGTGAAGAAGCTGGATGTGGAGGTCCTGGGCTGGCTTGGTTACACGTGGTCTGCGGTTATGAGGTCGGTCGGCTTATGGTAGAGAAATTAACATTACATTCTCTGGCAACAGCTCTGGTGGACATTCCTACTTTAGATATCTGTGGCATTGTGTTGTGTGACAAAACTGCACATTTTAGAGTGGCCTTTTCTTGTCCCCAGCACAAGGTGCACCTGTGTAATGAGCATGCTGTTTAATCAGCTTCTTGATATGCCACACCTGTCACATGGATGGATTATCTTGGCAAAGAACAAGTGCTCACTAACTGGGATGTAAACAAATTTGAGCACAACATTTTGGAGAAATACGTTTTTTGTGCATATGGAACGTTTCTGTGATCTTTTATTTCAGCTCATGAAACATTGGACCAACACTTTTACATGTGGTGCTTATATTTTTGTTCAGTGTACATGGCTAAATTAATTAGTTAGAATATGTCATGTATTTTCATTCCATTCACAGTATCCCATCATGCACTTATAGAGTGGGTTAGGGTTAGGGTTAGGGTTGTGTGTACAGTAAACACAGTTTTCCTATTTACTATTGGGATCCAATGTAGCTCACAAAAATAGCGCAACTCCATTGTAAATACAGTTTATCACATGTCTACTCATGGGTATGGAAATGGATGAATTAATGAATAAAAAGTCTCCCAGAACATATTTACATAATACTATGGTTCTGGAAATAAACTATTGTCTTCAAGCTTGAAACTTAAAAATGCTGTACAATACGTTTCTCCCTTGACACCATGCTAATATAAACTCCCAATGCACCCAGATCCGATCCACTCTCCCTCTCTCCTCTCCCTCTCCCCCAATGGGAGCTTTACAAGAGAGATGCGCTGATGGCTCTAATGACCTTGACATAAAGCCCTTAAATTCAATAACATTTTATTTTATTGACTTTATTTTCAAAGCAAGTGAAATAGATCATAAACAACAGTGAAATAAACAATTCAAAATTAACAGCAAACATTACACCTGGTTAAATAAAGGTGAAATTTTAAAAAATAAACTCACAAAAGTTCCAAAACAATAAGGACATTTCAAATGTCATATTGTGCCTATATACAGTGTTGTAATGATGTACAAATAGTTAAAGTACAAAAGGGGAAATAAATAAACAAAAATATAGGTTGTATTTACAAGTGTTTGCTCTTCCCTGGTTTCCCTTTTCTTGTAGCAACAGGTCACAAATCTTTTTTGTTGTGTTTTTTTTGTTGTTGAATTTTACCCCTTTTTCTCCCCAATTTCGTGGTGTCCAATTGTTAGTAGCTACTATCTTGTCTCATCACTACAACTCCCGTACGGGCTCGGGAGAGACGAAGGTTGAAAGTCATGCGTCCTCCGAAACACAACCCAACCAAGCCGAACTGCTTCTTAACACAGCGCGCATCCATCCCAGAAGCCAGCCGCACCAATGTGTCGGAGGAAACACCGTGCACCAGGCAACCTTGGTTAGCATGCACTGCGCCCGGCCCGTGTGCACTGCACCAGGTCTGCCTTCGGTGGCCTCTCTCAATAGCAGGCTAGGCTCATCGAGTCTTTACATAGACAAATATTTAATTTTGGTATTCTGCCACTGTGTACTCTCTGTTAGGGCCAAATAGTACTCTAGTGTGCTCGGTTTTAAAAAACATATATTTCCAATGTGTCAAGTAATCTCATGATTTGATTGTGTTGATGACCTGGGGCTCTGTGGGGTCTGTTTGTGTTAGTGAACAGAGCCCCAGGACCAGCTTGCTTAGGGGGAACTTCTTTAAGTTAATTGCTCTGTAAATGATGGCTTTATTATGGAACATGTGGGAATCGCTTCCTTTTGTAGAAATTGTAGAATTTAATAGCTCTTTTCTTGGATTTTGATAATTAGGGGGGTATCGGTCTAAATCTGCTCTGCATGCATTATTTGGTGTTCAACATTGTACACTGAGGATATTTTTGCAGAATTCTGAATGCAGAGTTATAATTTGGTGTTTGTCCCTTGTTGTGAATTATTGGTTGATGAGCGGACCCCAGAACTCACAACCATGAAGGGCAATGATTTCTATAACTTATTGAAGTATTTTTATCCAGATCCGAATTGGTATGTTGAATTTTATGTTCCTTTTGATGGCATAGAAGGACCTTCTTGCTTTGATTTCTATCATTCACAGCTTTGTGGAAGCTACCTGTGGCGCTGATGTTTAGGTTGAGGTATGTATCGTTTTTTTGTGTGCTCTAGGGCAATGGTGTCTAGATGGAATTTGTATTTGTGGTCCTGGCGACTGGACCTTCTTGCAACACCTTTATTTTTGTCTTGCTGAGATTTACTGTCAGGGCCCCGGTCTGACAGAATCTGTGCAAAAGATCTAGGTGCTGCTGTAGGCCCTCCTTGGTTGGGGACAGAAGAACCAGGACATCAGCAAACAGAAGACATTTGACTTCAGATTCTAGTAGGGTGAGGCCAGGTGCTGCAGACTATTCTAGTGCCCTCGCCAATTCATCAATATATATGTTGAAGAGGGTGGGACTTAAACTAGATCCCTGTCTCAGCCCACGGCCCAGTGGGAAGAAATGTGTGTGTTTTTTGCCTATTTTAACCGCACACTTGTTGTTTGTGTGCATGGATTTTATAATGTTTATCCCCCAACACCACTTTCCATCAATTTGTATAGTAGACACTCATGCCAAATTGAGTCGAGGGCTTTTTTAAAAAATCAACAAAGCATGAGAAGACTTTGCCTTTGTTTTTGTTTGTTTGTTTGTCAATTAGGCTGTGCAGGGTGAATACGTGGTCTGTCATAAGATAATTTGGTAATAGCCAATTTGACATTTCCTCAGTACATTGTTTTCACTGAGGGAATGTAAGAGACTGCTGTTAATGATAATGCAGAGGATTTTCCCATAGTTGCTGTTGACGCATATCCCACAGTAGTTATTGGGGTCAAATTTGTCTCCACTTTTGTGGATTGGGGTGATCAGTCCTTGGTTCCAAATATTGGGGAAGATGCCAGAGCTAAGTATGATGTAAAAGAGTTTTAGTATAGCCAATTGGAATTTGTTGTCTGTATATTTGATAATTTCATTGAGGATACCATTGAGGATATTTGTCCTGTAGTTCATTCAAGGTCATTAGAGAATCCAGTGGGTTCTGGTAGTCTTTAATAGTTCATTCTAAGATTTGTATAAAGATCATGTATATGTTTTTGTTCTTTGTTCTTTGTTATAAACCCAAAAAGATTGGAGAAGTGGTTTCTCCATACATCTCCATTTTGGATAGATAACTCTTTGTGTTGTTGTTTGTTTAGTACTTTCCAATTTTCCCAGAAGTGGTTAGTCTCTGGATTCTTCCATTACATTGAGCTGTTTTCTGACACGCTGTTCCTTCTTTTTACATAGTGTATTTCTGTGTTGTGTATTTCTGTGTTGTTTTAGTGATTCACAATAGTGAAGGTGTAGACTCAGGTTTTCCAGGTCTCTATGTTTTTGGTTGGACAGGTTTCTCAATTTCTTTCTTAGATTTTTGCATTCTTCATCAAACCATTTGTCATTGTTGTCCATTTTCTTCGGTTTTCTATTTGAGATTTTTAGATTTGATAGGGAAGCTGAGAGGTCAAATATACTCAAGATTTTCTACTTCCACATTTACACCTTCCCGATTACAGTGGAACTTTTTGTCCAGGAAGTTGTCTGAAAAGAATTGAATTTGTTGTTGCCTAATTTTTATTTAGTAGGTTTCCAAACTACATCCCTTCCATCTATAGCATTTCTTAATATTACCTAGATCCTTTGGCTTTGATGCCTCATGATTGAGTATTGCTCTGTTCAAGTATACTGTGATCTCTCTCTACCTTTCTCTCTACTTCTCTCTCTCCCTATCCTCTCTCTCCACTATATCTCTCTCCCTATACTCTATCTCCCTATACTCTCTCGTTCTCGTTACCTCTCTCTCTACCTATCCTCTATCTCCATATAATCTCTCTCTCTGCCTACTCTCTCCCTATTCTCTCTCTCTCTCTCTCTCTCTCTCTCTCTCTCTCTCTCTCTCTCTCTCTCCCTATCCTTTATCTCCCTATAATCTCTCTCTCCAAATAATCTCTACCTATCTCTCTCTCCACATAATCTCTCTCTCTCTACCTATCTCTCTTTCCACATAATCTCTCTCTCTCTCTCTCCACATAATCTCTCTCTCTCTACCTATCTCTCTTTCCACATAATCTCTCTCTCTCTCCACATAATCTCTCTCTCTCTCCACAAAATCTCTCTCTCTCTCTCTCTCTCTCTCTCTCCCTATACTCTTTCTCTCTTTCTATACTCTTTCTCTCTCTACCTCACACTCACTCTCTCTACCTCACACTCTCTCTACTTCACTCTCTCTCTACCTCTATCTCTCCCTATACTTCTCTCTCCATCTCTCTACCTCACTCTCTACCTCTCTCTGTATCTCTCCCTCCCACTCTTTCTCTCCCTCCCTCTCTCTCTCCCTAGATTATTTCTCTCCATATAAACTCTCTCTCTCTCTACTTCTCTCTCTCTACCTCACTCTCTCCCTACACTTTTCTCTCTCCCCCTCTCTCCATCTCTCTACCTCACTCTCTGCCTCTCTTTCTCTCCTACTCTTTCTCTCCCTCACTCTCTCTCTACCTCTCTCTCTCCAAGTCACTCTCTCCCTCTCTTTCTCTCTCTCTTTCTCTCTCTCTATCCTGTCTCTACCCCACTCTCTCTCTCCACGTCACTCTCTCTCTCCTTCTCTCTCTCTCTTTCTCTCTCTCTATCCTCTCTCTACCCCACTCTATCTCTCCACGTCACTCTCTCTCTCCTCTCTCTCTCTCTCTCTCTCTCTCTCTCTCTCTCTCTCTCTCTCTCTCTCTCTCTCTCTTTCTCTCTCTACCTCTCTCTCCACATAATCTCTCTCTCTCTCCACATAATCTCTCTCTCTCTCCACATAATCTCTCTCTCTCTCTACCTATCTCTCCTCACATAATCTCTCTCTCTCTCTCTCCCTCACTCTCTCCACATCACCTTCTCTCTCCCTCTCCCTCTCTCTCTACCTCTCTCTCTCCCTCTCTCTCTCTACCTCCCTCTCTCTTTACGTCTCTCTCTACTTCTCTCTCTCAATTCAATTAAATTCAATTGACTTTATTGACATGGCAAGTTCAGTATTACTTACATTGTCAAAGTATACATACCGAAAAAAATATATATATATTTATATATAATAACAATAATAATAGTAGTAGTGGACATGGGATTACCATTAACAACAACTACAACAACAATATTAATGAGAACAACAATGCATTTAAGCAATGGTAGTAGACCAGTGTCAACATGACTGAGAAGACAAGGTAAAGACAAAACAAAACATTGAATTATAATTTTGGGAAAGAAATATTCTCTTCGGTCTGAGTATTTGTCACAGTGTAATAGGAAATGCAGCTCTGTCTCTACCTCTCTCCTGGGGCAGAGTGAGCACAGCCTTTCCTCTCTGGGCAGCCAGGTTTGTCTTTGACGACCGGTCTCTATATCCAGACTGTGCTCACTGAGTCTATACCTAGTCAATGTTTTCCTCAGTTTTCTATCAGTCACAGTGGTCAGATAGTCTGCCATCATGAACTGTCTGTTTAGAGCCAAATAGCATTGAAGTTTATTTTGATTTTTTTGTGGTGTTGGCTGAGGGGACTCTTCTCTTGTTTCATCTCTTGACATTGTAGAGCTGTGTGATGGAATGTTTTGGGGTCACTTGTTTTTAGATGGTTGTAAAATTTGATGGCTCTTTTTTCTACTCGAATGAGGAGGGGGTATTGGCCCAATTCTGCTCTATATGCGTTATTGGGAGTTTTTCTTTGCACTTGCAATACAGTCTTGCAAAACTCTGCATGCAGTATTTCAATTGGATGTTCGTCCCATTTGGTAAATTCATTATTAGAGATTGGACCCCATACTTCACTGCCATATGGAGCAAATGGTTATGTAACTGATTGAACGTTTTTGAGCCAGATTCTAATTGGAATTTCGATTTTGATGTTAATTTTAATATCTCTCAGCTCATTCAAAGCCATGTGAAAGCTACCTGTGTTGCTGATATTTAGTCCTAGATATGTGTAGTTTTTGGTGTGTTCTAATAGAACTGTGTCCAAATTGAATTTGTATTTGTCATCCTTATTTCCGGACCTTTTTGGAATATCATTATATTTGTTTTTTTAGGTTAACGGTCAGAGCCCAGGTCTGACAGAACCTGTGGAGATGATCTAGCTGCTGCTGCAACCCCTCTTTAGTGGGAGACAGCAGCACCAGGTCATCTGCGTACAGCAGACATTTGATTTCAGTGTTGTGTAGGGTGATACCAGGTGCTGCCGATTATTCTAATGTTTTTGCCAATTTATTAATGTAGATATTAAATAGTGTTGGACTTATTGGGCAGCCCTGTTTCACTCTCCTTCCCTGAGAGAAGAAGTCTGTTTGGTTGTTGCCAATTTTCAAATCAAATCAAATCAAATGTATTTATATAGCCCTTCGTACATCAGCTGATATCTCAAAGTGCTGTACAGAAACCCAGCCTAAAACCCCAAACAGCAAACAATGCAGGTGTAAAAGCACGGTGGCTAGGAAAAACTCCCTAGAAAGGCCAAAACCTAGGAAGAAACCTAGAGAGGAACCGGGCTATGTGGGGTGGCCAGTCCTCTTCTGGCTGTGCCGGGTAGAGATTATAACAGAACATGACCAAGATGTTCAAATGTTCATAAATGACCAGCATGGTCGAATAATAATAAGGCAGAACAGTTGAAACTGGAGCAGCAGCACAGTCAGGTGGACTGGGGACAGCAAGGAGCCATCATGTCAGGTAGTCCTGGGGCACGGTCCTAGGGCTCAGGTCCTCCGAGAGAGAGAAAGAAAGAGAGAATTAGAGAGAGCATATGTGGGGTGGCCAGTCCTCTTCTGGCTGTGCCGGGTGGAGATTATAACAGAACGTGGCCAAGATGTTCAAATGTTCATAAATGACCAGCATGGTTGAATAATTTTAACCGCACATTTGTTTTTAGTGTACATTGATTTAGTAAAATCATATGTTTTCCCTCCAATACCACTTTCTATTAGTTTATAAAAAAGACATTTGTGCCAAATTGAATCAAATGCTTTCTTGAAATCTACAAAACACGAGTAGATGTTGCCTTTGTTTTGTTTTACTTGTTTATCAATTAGAGTGTGGAGGGTGTAAATGTGGTCTGTTGTACGATACTTTTTTAGAAATCCAATCTGGCTTCTGCTCAGGACGTTGTGTTCATCTTGGAAATGATGGAGTCTGCTATTTATAATACTGCAAAGAATTTTCACCAAGTTGCTGTTAACGCAAATTCCTCTGTAATTATTTGGGTCAAATTTGTCTCAATTTTTATAGATTGGTGTGATCAATCCCTGGTTCCAAATATCGGGGAGAATACCTGCAGTGAGGATAATGTTGAAGAGTTTGAGTATAGCCAATTTGAATTTGTGGTCTGTATATTTGATCATTTCATTTAAAATACCATCAGCACCACAGGACTTTTTGGGTTGGAGAGTGCATAGTTTTTCCAATAATTATTCTTCTGTAATTGGGGTATCCACAGTCTTTGACTGCTAATTCAAGGATTTGTAATTTTTCTTGTATATCTTTTTGTTCTGGGCTCTTTGTTATATTGCTGTAGAGGTTTGCAAAATGATTTCTCCACATATCCCCATTTTGGATAGCCAATTCCTCATGATGAGTTTGTTTAATTTATTCAAATTTTCCCAGAAGTGGTTTGATTATATGGATTCCTCAATTCCATCGAGCTGATTTCTAATGTGCTGTTCCTTTTTTGTTCTTAGGGTGTGTTTGTATTGCTTCAGTGTTTCCCCATATTGAAGGCGTATATTTTTGTTGCCTGGTTCTCTGTGTTTTTGATGAGATATATTAGATATATTTCTCTCTCTCTACCTCTCTCTCTCTCCCTCTCTCTCTCTACCACTCTCTCTCTCTACCACTCTCTCTCTACCTCCACCTCTCTCTTCCTCTACCTCTCTCTACCTCTACCTCTTTCTACCTCTCTCTCTACCTCCACCTCTCTCTACCTCTACCTCTCTCTACCTCTACCTCTCTCTACCTCTCTCTCTACCTCTACCTCTCTCTACCTCTCTATCTACGTCTACCTCTCTACCTCTCTCTCTACCTCTCTATCTACCTCTACCACTCTCTACCTCTCTCGCTCTACCTCTCTCCCTCTACCACTCTCTCTCTATCTCACTCTCTCTCTACCTCTACCTATCTCTCTATCTCTACCTCTCTCTCTACGTCTACTTCTCTCTCTCTACGTCTACCTCTCTCTCTCTACCTCACTCTCTCCCTCTCTCTCTCTCTCTCTCTCTCTCTACCTCTCTCTCTACCTCTCTCTCTCTCTACCTCTCTCTTTCTACCTCTCTCTACCTCACTCTCTCTCTCTACCTCACTCTCTCTATCTATTCTCTCTCTCCCCCTTGCTCTCTCTCTACCTCACTCACTCTCTACCCCACTCACTCTCTACCTCACTCACTCTCTACCTCACTCACTCTCTACCTCACTCACTCTCTACCTCTCTCTCTACCTCACTCTCTCTCTACCTCACTCTATCTCTACCTCACCCACTCTCTCCCTATCCTCTCTCTCTCCCTATCCTCTCTCTCTCCCTATCCTCTCTCTCTCTCCCTATCCTCTCTCTCCCACTCTCTCTCTCTCTATACTCAAATTAAAATTCAACTGCTTTATTGGCATGAAAACCATTGTGTCAATATTGCCAAAACAACAATGTATACAATATACATTGTAATACAATAAGAATAACAAATAATAACATAAAATTGTATTAAATAATAATACAATATTAAATACAAAAATGTCAATTATAATATGGTAACAAATGTAATAAATATAAAAAGCTATACATGGAAAATGAAACTATAACTAACTTATAATTAAATCACTGTCATCTTCACCATTACATCATTTTCCACCATAATTTGCAAATAAATTCATAAAAAATCATACAATGTGATTTTCTGGATTTTTTTCTCACTTTGTCTGTCATAGTTGAAGTGTACCTATGATGAAGATTACAGGCCTATCTCATCTTTTTAAGTGGGAGAACTTGCACAATTGGTAGCTGACTAAATACTTTTTTGCCCCACTGTATGGTCAGTGGTGGTTGGTTGTTGGGGAGAAAGTACATTTGACATTTTCTTGTTACATTTTCTTCTTGAAGAATGGTTTGAATTCTTGAATTCAAAATGCTACAGAAAACCTTTCCCAAGTTGCTGTTTACACAAATTCCCCTGTAATTTTGGGTGTCTGATTTGTCTCCACTTTTGTGGATAGGGGAAATGAGCCCCTGGTTCCAGACATCAGGGCAGCAGCCATAAGTTATATCCATGTTGAACAATTTAATCACAGCATTTTGCTACTCAGGTGCGCTGTATTTCATTTCTGATGTTATCTAGACCACAAGCCTTCTTTGATTTTATGGATTTGAGCTTTTCATTTAGTTCGTGTTGGGTTATTGGGTAATCTAATGGATTTTGGTTGTTTTTAATGACTGATTCAAGGATGCTCAATTTTTTTTACATTTCTGTTGCAAGTCTGTATGTGGGATGTTTTTGTATAGATTATCAAAATAAGTTTTCCAAATTCCTTCATCTGGTATGGTTAATTCTTGTGGCTTTGTCGTGCTTGAATTGTTCCACATGTCCCAGAAAGGATTTTGGTCAATTGTGTTTTCAATTTCATCAAGTGTCTTGTTGGTATAATTCAATTTCTTGCATTTCAGTGTTTGTTTATACTGTTTGAGTGTTTCAAAGTATTCATATCGTAGCTCTAAGTTGTTTTGCTGCTTATATTTTTCATTAGATATTTGTCTTAGGTGCTTTCTAATGGTTTTACATTTGTTATCAAACCATTTTTCAGAAACATTTTGGTTTTTGTTTCTGATGTTGCATTTCTTTGGTTTTCTGCAATGTGCTTTTGATGCAAATGTTTTGGAATATGCAATTGATGTTTTGAGTAGCCGAATTGACACCTTCTTTATTGTCTTGGTATTGTGAGTTATTGAAGAGCTGTATAGAGTTCATCATTTCATTTGAGTTCAGTGTTTCAATGAATCTTTCTGCACTGTTTTTAGCCCATCTGTACGATTGGTTTATGTTTTAGAGTTTATTGGGCAGTTTTTTTTATTGAATATTGCTGGTTAATTTCTTCAGAAACACGTTGATCTGACAATGGTGTCTGTGGTCTGACAGTGAATGCACTAATGGCGGAGGGGTCAATATCAGTGATGGCATAATCGACTACACTTGTCCCAAGAGCTGAGCAGTAAGTAAAGTGACCTATAGAGTCCCCTCTGATTCTACCATTAAGCATCTAAGGCTCGACAGAGATGCACTAACTCCTTCCCATTTTTGTTCAGTATTTGGTCAGGACTGTTTCTATTATTTATAATAGGGCTACTGTACAAGGAGGGGTGTCCAAATATGTGGTGGTTACCTCCCGCATCAGTGTAGTCAGGCTCAGAACCTGTTCTTGCATTGAAATCTCCACAAAGAAGCACTTTACCCTCTGCCTGAAATTGAATGATTTCTGTCTGGAGATTGTCAAAAAACTGATCATCAAAGTATGATGAATCTGAAGGAGGAGCATAAGCACATACGTAAACGTCATTGTCACAATAGATTGTACCTTCGTTAAGTTTTAGCCAAATGTGGTTAGTACCTTTTTAATTTCATTCAGTGTTCATTACGCTCTCTCTACCTCTCTCTCTCTTCCTCACTCTCTCTTTCCCTCACTCTCTCTCCATGTTACTCTCTCTCCCTAAAATCTCTCTCTACCTCTCTTTCTACCTCTTTCTCTCTCTCTCTCTCTTTCTCTCTCTCTCTCGCGCTCTCTCTCTCTACCTCACTCGCTCTCTCTCTACCTCACTCTCTCTCTCTCTCCCTATACTCTCTCTACCTCACTCACTCTCTCTCTTTCTCTCCCTATACTCTCTCTCTCTCTATACTCACTGGGCGGCAAGTGGCTAGAGCATTGGACCAGTAATCAGAAGGTTGCTGGATCCAATCCCTGAAGCTGACATGGTAAAAATCTGTCGTTCTGCCCCTGAGCAATGCAGTTAACCAACTGTTCTCTGGGCGCCATGGATTTTGATTAAGGCAGCCCCCCACACCTCTCTGATTCAGAGGAGTTGGGTTAAATGCGCAAGACACATTTCAGTTGAATACATTCAGTTGGACAACTGACTAGGTACCTCTCTATTCTCTGCCTCTCACAGTGTTCTTCTCTTCCCAGCTCATTCCTCTTTGACTGCAGAGTGAAACGTGCCATGTGGCACAGACACACACACACACACGTAAAGGATAAATCCTAAGAGACAAGAGCTCTGCGTGGAAGTAAGAGGAGGGTGAGGAAGTAAGAGAAGAGCAAGAGGGTGAGGGGGGGTGGTCGGGGGAGGAAACACTCACACACTCAAGCATATAGGACTAGAGCGGTGAAAAGGAGAAGAGAAGAGCTGGGAGACAGGAGGGCTGCTGAACAAAGCAAGGGAAGGAGAGGGGAGTCCATGGGAGAGTAGCAGCCGTGAAATGCCTCGAGCCGTGAAATGCCTCGACGGGAGCCTGCCAGCTGCTCCTGTGGCCACCTGAAGGTAAGACTCATGCTAGACTGAGAAAAAGTAGGGAGACACGACCGGAGCAAAGAGAAGGAGGGAGAGAAAGTATAGCTCTGATGCAAGCCTAACGCTGTGGTTATAGGGTACACTTGGGCTGCAGCTGAGCTGTTCGATCTGCCTTTGAATGCGATGCCATGCTGTCATTACATTCCGTAATTCATCACCTCGCCATCGTCCATTTAGCCGCGTGTCAGATCAAAGTGTGTACGTGAATTAAAACCATATAGTATGGTTGCTATGCTCCCTAAGAGAGAGAAACCTCAGATACCTCCAGCCTGCACTGCCTGCGACCTCTTTTCCATCACAGCCTGCTTGTGTTCTATATCACTAATGTCACTGCAGTGCATTTGTTTGCTCTCATTCTGAGGGCTAGGTAATCAAAAAACAATGGGTTTCCAGCCCTGTCAGACCACTGTGAGATGCTGCTGAGGCTACTGCCTAGTTGCCTGATGCTAGAGGATGCTTAAATTCTCCAATAGTGGAATGCAGGAGTTTTACAAGTGCAGCAGCCAACAGTGTGGGGGTTTTACACACAGCACTGTGTGTTTTGTTGTGTTTTCGATTCCACACATTCAATGAAAGAAGGTGGTGAGAGAGAGAGAGAGAGAGAGAGAGAGAGAGAGAGAGAGAGAGAGAGAGAGAGAGAGAGAGAGAGAGAGAGAGAGAGAGAGAGAGAGAGAGAGAGAGAGAGAGAGAGAGAGAGAGAGAGAGAGAGAGAGGCCATTATCTGTCTGCAGTAGCTTTTCGCTGGAATATCGGAGACTAGTAAAGAATTTAGAGCAAATCATTTGCATTGATTCCGTTGGAGCACTCAGTCCTCTCTGAGCTGGGGATTAGAGAGGCTAGTTTCAGGGCTGTGATGTGCTATTGTCTGCTCTTTTAGGCTGTCCTGGTTGAGTGCACTCTGCACAAAATATCTTGAGTTTTCCCTGTAAAACTTTCATGACAATGGGGTCTGTGGCCATGTCCAACGGGCATGTTTTTCCAACGCAATGTTCCTGGGAATGTCCTCAGCAGGGAATGAAGAGGTGGTTTAAAAGTGTTCAGTATGTGATCATTATTTTTTCAAACATTTCCCATTGAGCAGTGTAAAGGTAGTGCTAACAGGGAAATGCTATAGGAGAAGGATGGTGCAGAACAGTAGTATATAGCACATATTTTATTCTATGCTCACCTTCTTAACCTTTTGATTAATTTTGTGTATGTGTGTGTATGTGTATGTGTATGTGTATGTGTATGTGTGTGTGTGTGTGTGTGTGTGTGTGTGTGTGTGTGTGTGTGTGTGTGTGTGTGTGTGTGTGTGTGTGCGTGTGTGCGTGCGTGCGTGCGTGCGTGCGTGCGTGCGTGCGTGCGTGCGTGCGTGCGTGCGTGTGTGTGTGTGTGTGTGTGTGTGCGTGTGTAACCAGTCCATTGGTATAGGTATCACTTCAATCTGACATGAACCATTGATGAAATGGTGCAGCCATTTTGATTGTTGCGCGGGGTGAAAGTTGTAGCACCCTAAGTGATTTTGATGGATGACCCTTTGACCTTGTAAACTGCATTAGAGTTATGCTGTAACTCCTTTTGTAAAGTCATAATTATCAGCCAGCCTCTGTGCATCACCTCAGTCAACCACTGAAACCAACTCAGTCTCTCTCATGTTGTGGACTGAGGTTTGATTCAGCCCAGAACGCTAGCCCAAATCTAATGAGACATTGAGATGAGATTACTGTGTGTTTGAATAATTAATTGTGTGAATTTATTTTGTGAAAACCGGGTCTCTGGGTAAGGTGGTAGGCATGGCTGTGATAAAAATCAGCCCATCCCCGCTTGTATTGCAGCAATGCATCTGTGTCAGGAGCTTAGCCAAGCGTGAACAATTCTTTGTATTAAGTGCTATGGAAACTGTGTGTCTGTATGATTTGAAAAGAAGGCTAATGCAGCCCTGTAAAGCCACTCAGCTAGGCAGAATGGGAGAGCATTTCTTGTCCAGGTTAATTGGCCGTTACCGAGGTGGAGGTGGAAGTGGGAGGAGAGTGATACTTGGCCATGCTCTAATCTGTCCAGTGTCACCGACTGGAGAACAATGTGGGATGACATTGAGGTTTTAGAGACAGAGCTCCTTGCAAAAGCAGTGATGTCCTTTATCATGAAGGGCATTATGGGGATTAAGATGCTGCAGGTCATACGGACTGGAGCTCCATTGTTTAAAGGGCGGCTGAACTTCCTGATTTGGCCTAGTTTTAGATTTGGTTCGTTAACAAATGCTAGAGGCCATGACTGAATTCAAAAGTGAGTTGGTTTCGTGGTGTGGTTTGATGTGGGTATCTCCTGTGTGTTTGCAGGTGGGAAGAGTTAGCCAAATTATTTTTGCCAATTGCCTTCAGCTGGCTGGTGTGCAACAGTAGCAAAATTGGTTTGACATTGGATATTCTATCTCTGGGTCGGTCTTGTCAATCAATGACACAATGTAAATGAGACAGTATTTTCACGTTGCACACCTTTTAAGCTCTCATTAAATGCGTTCAATATATGTATGTTAATTTCTTTTTTTGCCATTAATGAATGTGTTATTCAATGTGTTTCAATGGGCTACAGTAGTAAAAGCCAATATAAATATGTTTTTTAATACATTTTTTTAAATCCCAAAATTTGAATTAAAATAGTTAAATGATCCACGGTATGACCGTCTTAAAACAATTCCATATGTTAGGTTAGTAGAACCCTTTCATATGCAATATTCATGTATTATTTGTTCTATAATTTGAAGCAGTAGTGGTGTCTATCCTGGAGAATCATAATTAGAACCCTTACTATCATTAGGTGAAATAAATTAACATCATGTTTACTTAACCATCTCCAGACGGATTTTCCTTTGCGTACACATCTATCTATGGAGCCAAGTGTGAGCATCCATCACCCAGGGTGAGTAGTTTTATGTTCAGCATAACGGGCTCAAGGCTTATTGGGTGACACCATGGATGTTCTGACATGGTATGTGGTGGAGAGAAGGAGCGGCCTCCTCAAAGGACTGGTGCAGGGACAGAGCGAGGTGCCGCAAGAATTCTAATTAGGTCCGTGTGACCTTTGGCTCTTTCTGCATGCGCTCAGCACCCCCTCCTCTCTTCCTCTCCTGCTTTCTACCTCCTCTTGTCCATCCACCAGTCACTCTCTCACTCCTGTGAATGTGGGCTCTGGCCCGTAAATCACGATAGGAGGCTGACGAGCCACCTGATAAATACGGGACATGGTGTTGCAGGGTGTTGGAGCTCCTGTCCTCTCCTTAACCCCCATCCTCCGCTCCTGCCACATTCATGTCCTATAGGACTACTCTGGTCCAGTGGACTGGGTGTTGTTGGCTTGGCCTGGTGCTCAGTCCGTCTAGCATCACTCAACAGTGTTGGGGAGTTTGGGGCATCACTTATAAATACACGTACCCTTGGCACAGGGGCGCGAGAGGACGATATTCGAGTAAGCAGCAGTTATTCCTGGCTGTGGCTGTGTGGTGTTTAGTTTTTTGGTCCGTTGACATTTCATTAGACTAATAGTCTCCAGTGTGGGCAGGACGTCTAGCTGAGACGGTGTCCATTGCTCAGGAGAAGGTGATCCGTGAGAGATGATACAAGTACTATACTGTATATGCTCAAGGCCGGCTATCAGCCATGAGGAGGGGAAAAATGAGTCTGGGCCTGAAGCCAAGCTGGCTGGCATCCATAGGCTTTGGAGACATTTTTAGTCATTTGCCCTGACAGACCTCAAAGTGTCATAAGTGAGCAAAGATAGGGATGAAGAGCTGCACTGTGAGCCTCTTGTCTTATGCCTCAATCACACAGTGTCCTTACATTTTGGCACACCAGAAATACATTAATTTCCAATGGAACACTTTGTTTGCCTTGCAGCATTGCGTTGCAGAGGCAGTTGCAGTGCGTTCTGTGTGGTGCATACGTTGGAATGATCAAACGTATGCATCAAACTGTATGTGTAGACGGCTTGACAGAAATGGTAGCAGAGGGGGAATGTTGAACTTTTGTTGCACACATATCAAGATTATGCTGCGTACCATTTTGCGCAATGATGCTCTTGGTGTGATCGAGGCATTAGTCTGTGACTAACTCATGAATGAGAGCCTGGTAACCATGATGCTGCTGCTGAGAGTTGGCTCTGGGAAGAGGGAAGCAGGGGAGGGTGAGAGAGGAGCAGGGGAGGGGAGGGGAAGTTCCAGTAGGCTCCCAATGCTGGGCTACAGAAATGACAGAGACATTGGAGCATCTTATTCCACTAGAGAAGATATATATCTTCTGCACTGATTGTGCAGATCCTCCCATTGCAGATATTATTGAAGACTCAGCTCTCTCTCTCTCTTTCCTCGCCTCTGTCAGACCTATGCTTTGTTTTGATGACTCCTCAGAATTGAATTTCCTGTGGAAAATAGAAAGCTTCTGTATGACCTCAGAATATATGGATCAGTGCCCCCAAATAGCAGAATTTGTATTGTAAACCAAAGGGTTACTGCAGAATTAGCAGTTTCTCACTGCACTCATCATTCTCTGAGGAATGGACAGTAGTGTGGTATACTGTAGCTTGTTCAGAGATCTAGCTTGTAACCATTTGCAAAACATGCACGTCTCATGGATATTTTCAGACAGGAAATGTGTTTGATTGAGTCCCCAAATTTGCTCTTTTAAAGAGCTTTGATTACCTTCAAATTATGTAAGCTAATCGAGAAAATGAAGTGCTCCAAACCCAGTTATCTTGTTGATCAAGTTTTTTGTCTTCTCATGCAGAGTAATGACTAGGGGCTAGTCTAAGTCCTCTTTATTACGGTCCTCCAGAGGCCAGTTAACTCTGTTGGCCGACGCCGTGTTATTGGAGCAGTATTTCATATTGATACAAACCTTGTCCTGGCCACCTAACTCCTCACAACTAGCCCTCACATTTCCTAACTGCACAGAGGGCTGACATCGACAACATTTTAAAGAGCCTCTAATGAAGATAATTAAACCTTACAATAGCTGTTTGTGTAACTCAAACAAAGACTTGGACTGTCCTCAAAAAACATCATGTGAAAGTGTACAGGTGGAAACATTACAGCAGCCTGAAACAGCTGCTAGAGAGAGAGAGAGAGAGAGAGAGAGAGAGAGAGAGAGAGAGAGAGAGAGAGAGAGAGAGAGAGAGAGAGAGAGAGAGAGAGAGAGAGAGAGAGAACAAGCACAACTGCAGGTTTACTTCTCTGCCACCAACAGATGAGCACTCACTCTATCAGAGCCTAAACCCAATTCACCCAAAGCATCCTGTCGCTCTCCAAGTAACAAGATGAATGCTTGTTACCCTCTTAAAGATAAAATGCTGAGCTGGAATCTGTGTTTGCACAACTGCTGGTGAGTCTCCAGCGAGAGCAGAGCAGCAATCAAATACAGGCAGAGTATGCACACAGGTCCTGGGTTCACCAGTCACTGGGGAGATGTTTAATGCATGAAAGTGTCATGACGTTGGCCTGGGCGTAGGTTTATGACAGTCATAAATACCTCTTCCCCCCTTTTTCCTCTCTGTTACATTTGCAAAACCCTTGGTTAACATAGAGATTGTAGGAACATCAGAAGGTGGGGGAAATGAACTATATTCTGGTAATCCGAACAATTGAACATATGCGGTGGTATTTAATGAATATGATGTCAGCTCGGTTGTCATCTGAGACATTCTCATGAATGATAAGATGACATAAACTCTACAGTGGAAAGTCTACACATCAGAGTTATCGGATTCACATGGAATTGTTATTCAATATAAATGTTTGAATATGAAATTATTCGTGATGGGATAAAATGTGATTTTAGTTTCTAAAATGTGAGATTTGGGTTTTCATAAGGTAGGTCTCTGCCCAATCAGTGGCCTGCCCCTGTGAAGGGACATGGGCTATAAAACTTTTCAAACACGCCCTCCTCTCCCTTCCTATATAAAGCCTTGACCACCATGTAAACTCCTGTTCCGGGGATGTGAGGACGACGGTCCGATGTCAGAATGGTTCAGATAATAGCTACAGAATGAAGCCAACATCAGCGTGAGCTTTGGTTGCAAATGGTATGAACTTTGAACTCTTATTCACTACAGAAGTGATACCTCCTTGCCGTTGAGTTAGCAACAGCAGCTGCAAACGCAGGTTAGGAAGGAACAGACAGCGTATCCCGTCTACCACACAACGCCGTTACTACAACGTATCCAATTGACAACCAGAGACATTCTTCAAAGGACAAAGGACTCGGTTTGGCAACACAGCCTTCCATCTACCACCAACCTACTGAAGCGCAGCTCAGAGTAAATATTTATTGCATTTTTCTTTTCCAAATTGGCTGTAATTTAGAATGCACAAGATGCTGTATTTACGATAGCACAGCTTCGCCCATTGTTCCTCAGTCTTCCCGCTCTTTCACTCAAACCCAGACCCTTTTGTGTAACAAGCTGTCATAGCTGTTCCGCCCGCCAGGGACGTTTTCCTTTATGACGTAATTTGTAATCAAGTTATGATTAATTATGTGTATGTGTGATTAGTTAGGTATTTAGTAAATAAATAAATAAACCCAATTTTGTATTGCTGATTCAACTTGTTAGCCAGGGTTCGTGCAGATAACCAAGAATGTAAAACTTTCAGATGAGACTGAATTAAGGTGACGATTAATATTGACTGCTACTAGGTCTTTAAGAGTTTATTCAGAAGATAACAGCTCTATAAATATTATTTCATGGTGCCCCGACTCTCTAGTTAATTACATTTACATGATTAGCTCAATCAGGTAATATTAATTACGGAGAAATTATTTTATAGAATAGCATGTCATATCACTTAATCCGGCATAGCCAAAGACACGACATAATCCTGAACTGACTTGGAAAGCAGGACCTGGCGACACTATAACGCATTCACTATTCTGGGCCTTGTGTGTCTTGTTTGTTTGTTTGTTTGTTTGTTTGTTTGTTTGTTTGTATGTATGTATGTATGTATGTATGTATGTATGTATGTATGTATGTATGTATGTATGTATGTATGTATGTATGTATGTCTGTATGTCTGTCTGTCTGTCTGTCTGTCTGTCTGTCTGTCTGTCTGTCTGTCTGTCTGTCTGTCTGTCTGTCTGTCTGTCTGTCTGTCTGTCTGTCTGTCTGTCTGTCTGTCTGTCTGTCTGTCTGTCTGTCTGCCTGTCACGTCGCTCTGCCCTTTGCTTTAGACCCGTCTATGTCAACACTGTATTCCTGTGTGGATCTCATGTGTGACGTGGGCCCTCGCTCCTCCAACCCACTTTGCATTTCCTCTCCATGATGCCTTGTCTTGCAACTATCACTGATCAAAATGGAGCAATGTCAGAGCATGACGACAGAGACAAATCAGATGGTGTTGTTATTCTCAGATAGAAGCAATCTGGTGATTGCTTTCTGATTGGCAGAGGTGGAATCAATACACTACTATTCGAGTCACAAGGTTTGAGTCTCAAGTCGAGTCCCAAGTAGAATGGGTCGAATCTCGAGTCAAGTCCAAGTCGTGCATTCTAAGAGCAAGTCGAGTCAAATCATACATTTTTTCAAGGCAAGTCTCAAGTATAAGAAATAAGCTATACATGCAATGAGTTGTCTATTTATTGAAGCTACCAGACAGCACTTTTCATTATTTTGTCTATAACATATTTTAATTATGTAATAATTCATTTTAACAACAAATTATAAATGCAAGCCTCATAAGTAAATGATGCATTTCAAGCAATTTTGAAATACTGTACCTAAAGACCAGTAGACCTATGCTAGTAATTGTTGGTTGAGGGTCCATTGCTGGTGAGTTTGCAAAGTAAACAGTTGATATTCTTGATCACATATTTTTTGTAGCTGCATATTTATGTATGGCAATGCTCTCCTTACAATCTGATGTTTGTGTTGCACCCGATCCTATAGGTGTATAGCAAATCAGAAATATGTTGGCTAGCTGAGTGATTCTCAATGTTTTTTACCCCCATTCCCCAAAAAGTAGTGGCTCAAAGCTTGCGAGCCCCGCGCACACACATGAATGCGCACACAATGGCTGTGCAAATGTAGCCTGTCAATACAGCCAGAAATGGCAATGCATTTTCTAAACTTAAGATACAGAAATAAACTATTTTTTACACCTGCATTTTGAGCTGAAAGTGATTCATGTTTGCAAAGTAGGGATATCATGCCGTCACTTCTCTAAGCAAGAAGAATCATACGGCCTAAGTACCTGTACACAGGAGGTTGCAGGATCAGATGGAAAGCATGGTCTGTCTGCACCAAACACTATCACTTTGGAGGGCTGCCTGCCCGCAGAATGCTTGTCAACTAGGTAGGCCGTTTCTTCCTCACAAATACTGTTATTAATTCACCAGAATATATCTTCATCCCACAATACAGAAGGCAGTGAGATATTACATCTGTCTTTAGACATATAGCCAGTAACCACCCAAACTTTCAGAATGTTTTAACTTATTGTGTGCATAATGTTGCTGCTACCGTCTCTTATGACCGAAAATAACTTCTGGACATCAAAAAAGCTATCACTCACCACGGACTGGAAGAAATGTTTTCCTTTAACTTTTTCCTTTAACGAGTCCAACGAGAAGTATATCCTGCTTTCACTGGAACAGGCCCAGATCCACGCCTTTTGCGTAAAGAAAAGACGCTGGAAAAGGGGACGCAGATTGGGAATCCTTCTGAGAAGCCGGAGGCGAGCGAGTAAACTCCCAACTCCATCCTCCTTGCTAACGTGAAATCGTTAGAAAATAAAATTGATTACCTATTATTAAGATTATCCTACCAAAGGCACATTAAAAACTGTAACATCCTATGTTTCACTGAGATGTGGCTGAACGAAGAAAAGGATAATATAGAGCTAGCAGGATTTTCCATGTACCGGCAGAACAGAGACGCTACGTCTGGTAAGACGAGGTGTGGGGGGTGTGTGTCTTTTTGTCAATAACAGCTGGTGCGCGATGTCTAATATTAAAGAAGTCTCGAGGTATTGCTCACCTGAGGTAGAGTACCTTAAGAAAAGTTGTCGACCACACTATCTACCAAGAGAGTTCTCATCTGTATTATTCGTAGCCGTCTATTTACCACCACAAAGCGAAGCTGTCACCAAGACTGCTCTCAACCAACTCTATAAGGCCATAAGAAAATGCTTACCCAGACGTGGCACACCTAGTGGCCGGGGAGCAGGCAAACTTAAATCAGTTTTATCAAATTTTTACCAGCATGTCACATGTGCAACCAGGAGGGAAAGAATCCTAGACCACATTTACTCCACACACAGAGATGCATAAAAAGCTCTCCCCCGCCCTCCATTTGGCAAATCTGACCACAATCATATCCTCCTGATTCCTGACTTCAAGAAGAAGCTCAAGCAGGAAGTACAAGTGACTCGCTCAATACGGAGCTGGTCAGATGACGTGGAAGCTACACTACAGGACTGTTTTGCTAGCACAGACTGGAATATGTTTGGGGAATCATTCAATGGCATTGAGGAGTACACCACCTCAGTCATTGGCTTCATCAATAAGTGCATCGACGGGCCAAACAGGCCCTCAATAACATTGACGGGGCTGTAGTGCAGTACATCACTGGGGCCATGCTTCCTGCCATCCATGACCTATATAAGAGGCAGTGTCAGAGAAAAGCCCATAAAATTGTCAGAGACTCCAGTTATAGACTGTTTTCTCTGCTGCCGCACAGCAAGCGGTACCGTAGCACCAAGTCTAGGATCAAAAGGCTCCTCGACAGCTTCTACCCCCAAGCCATCAGACTGCTGAACAGTTCATAAAAATTGCCACAGGACAATTTACATTGAACCCCCCTCTTGTACACTGCTGCTACTCGTACCGCTGCACACTGACTCGGTACTGGTACCCCCTGTAATAGCCTCATTATTGTTATTCGTATTGTGTTACTTTTTATTATTACTTTTTATTTTAGCCTACTTGGTAAATATTTTCTTCTTCTTGAACTGCACTGTTGGTTAAGGGCTTGTAAGTAAGCCTTTCACTGTAAAGTCTACACATGTGACCCTAGATGCCTCACAAGTCCTCAACTGGCAGCTTCATTAAATAGTACCCGCAAAACACCAGTCTCAACGTCAACAGTGAAGAGACGATTCCAGGATGCTGGCCTTCTAGGCAGTTAAAGTCGAGTCCCAAGTCTTGAGGCTCCAAGTCCATGTCAAGTTTCGAGTCTTAAGTCATCAAATTTGTGACTCGAGTCTCACTCCAAGTCATGTGCCTTGAGTCCACACCTCTGCTGATTGGTGATTATGGAACACATAGTTCATACTCTGTCACTATATTGGATTATTTTTAAACACCAGTGACCCTATCAGTTGTTCCACTTTTATATAACTGAAATGGTGTTGTGAAATTGCAGCTAATATTAGTCCCTATAGACTTTCCCTCTCCCCATCTCATATCTGTAGTGCTGACTTCCCGTATGTAATTTAATCCCATTGGCAAAAAATATTATTCATTAATTCTTTTCCCTCTGTCGGTTTGAGTATGCAATTGATGTTTAAAAATACAATTTCTAGCACATTAAAATCAGAGCACAGACACTGCAGTCTGTCATTAGATCAATGTATTACACCAATAGACCTAAAACAAAAACAAAGAAACCACATTTACTGTTTGAAAAGAAGTCTTCGAAACTACATCAAATCACATTTGATAACAGCGAAAGAGCTGTTATTGTGGGCACATGGGAAGTTTAAACAAAGAAATGAAGACATAAAAATCTGCTGTGGACAGATTGTGAAGGGTCCAGGCTGGTGATCATTGTGATTCAAGTAGTGGTCAGCTTGTCCGTGCAGCATCAGGGCTTTTAACAGTTGGGTTGGTGTTCAGCCCAGGCAGCGTACTGGCACTGATGTGTTCTCCTCCTCTCCTCCTCGGGGGGATAACAAAGGTTGAACACGGTAGCTACTGACAGCTGAGACTGCTTCATTCAGAGATTACAAATGAGCTAACAGAGTGAGTCCAATTTCTCATGTGAGTCCAGAGTTAATCCATACATTAGCAGTCTGTGTTGGTGAAAAGGGTCTGTCTTATTATGATGAACTGAGGCTCTGTTCTAATGTCCTCACTACTGACTTCACTGTCCTCACATGCCACCAACTGTAGCATTAACTAATGAATGAAGTAATGTACTGGATTTGCATTCTTAATGGAATGCCAGTATGGTTGTTGGAGCATAACAGTAGCCTAGATTTGACATGAAAATGAAGACCTGAGCATGCATTGTTAAGATTCAGGCTCACTGTTAGTAGTGGCTCCTATTCAAACAGATGACTGGCATATTAGTATTGATTTCGTTCAAGTGATTGACATGATATGTGTAGAAAACTTTTTTTTCAGGGTTATCAGTCAATGCAGTATTGACTATGCAGAATTTTTCCTAATCCTTGATTTTTCCTGATTGATCTTAGGGGATATGTTGTGAAAAACAATCTATTGTTGAGATTTGATTGATGCATAATTCTGTGCATTAATGAAAGTGTAATGCTGAATTCATTGGATATTCAAAGCTAGTTGAATCTCCAACTCCCTCTCTCCCCACAGGTGTTGAGCTCCACCTGAGGATGGCAGGAGATTCTCGAGTCCACATGGACCACGACATGGAGATAGGAGTCACACCCACAGCAGTAAGATTTTTTATTTATTTCACCTTTATTTAACCAGGTAGGCTAGTTGAGAACAAGTTCTCATTTGCAACTGCAACCTGGCCAAGATAAAGCAAAGCAGTGTGACACAGACAACAACACAGAGTTACACATGGAGTAAACAATAAACAAGCCAATAACACAAACAAGTCAATGACACAGCAGAGAAAATAAAGTCTATATACAGTGTGTGCGAAAGGCATGAGGAGGTAGGCAATAAATAGGCCATAGGAGAGAATAATTACAATTTAGCAGATTAACACTGGAGTGATAAATGAGCAGATGATGATGTGCAAGTAGAGATACTGGTGTGCAAAAGAGCAGAAAGGTAAATAAAATAAAAACATTATGGGGATGAGGTAGGTAGATTGGATGTGCTATTTACAGATGGACTATGTACAGCTGCAGTGACCGGTCAACTGCTCAGATAGTTGATGTTTAAAGTTGGTGAGAGAAATGAAAGTCTCCAACTTCAGCGATTTTTGCAATTCGTTCCAGTCACTGGCAGCAAAGAACCGGAAGGAAAGGCAGCCAAATGAGGTGTTGGCTTTGGGGATGATCAGTGAGATATACCTGCTGGAACGTGTGCTACGGGTGGGTGTTGTTATCATGACCAGTGAACTGAGATTTACCTAGCATAGACATATAGATGTCCTGGAGCCAGTGGGTCTGGCGACGAATATGTAGCGAGGGCCAGCCGACCAGAGCATACTGGTCACAGTGGTGGGTGGAATAAGGTGATTTGGTAACAAAACGGATGGCACTGTGATAGACTGCATCCAGTTTGCTGAGTAGAGTGTTGGAAGCTATTTTGTAGATGACATCGCCGAAGTCGAGGATGTGTAGAATAGTCCGTTTTACTAGGGTAAGTTTGGCGGCGTGAGAGAAGGATGCTTTGTTGTGAAATAGAAAGCCGAGTTTAGATTTGATTTTGGATTGGAGATGTTTAATATGAGTCTGGAAGGAGAGTTTACTGTCTAGCCAGACACCTAGGTATTTATAGTTGTCCACATATTCTAGGTCGGAACCGTCCAGGGTGGTGATGCTAGTCGGGCGGGTGCAGGCAGCGAACGGTTGAAAAGCATGCATTTGGTTTTACTATCGTTTAAGAGCAGTTGGACGCTACAGTGCACAGTGTCCAAGGAAGGGCCAGAAGTATACAGAATGGTATCGTCTGCGTAGAGGTGGATCAGGGAATCGCCCGCAGCAAGAGCGACATCATTGATATATACAGAGAAAAGAGTCGGCCCGAGAATTGAACCCTGTGGTACCCCCATAGAGACCGCCAGAGGTCCGGACAACATGGCCTCCGATTTGATACACTAAACTCTGTCTGCAAAGTAGTTGGTGAACCAGGCGAGGCAGTCGTCAGAAAAACCAAGGCTATTGAGTCTGCCGATAAGAATACAGTGATTGACAGAGTCGAAAGCCTTGGCCAGGTCGATGAAGACGGCTGCACAGTACTGTCTTTTATCGATGGCGGTTATGATATCATTTAGTACCTTGAGCGTGGCTGAGGTACACCCGTGACCGGCTCGGAAGCCGGATTGCACAGTGGAGAAGCTACGGTGGGATTCGAAATGGTCAGGGATCTGTTTGTTAACTTGGCTTTCGAAGACTTTAGATAGGCAGGGCAGGATGGACATAGGTCTGTAACAGTTTGGGTCTAGGGTGTCACACCCTTTGAAGAGGGGGATGACTGCGGCAGATTTCCAATCTTTAGGGATACGAAAGAGAGGTTGAACAGGTTGGTAATAGGGGTTGCAACAATGGCGGCGGATAGTTTTAGAAAGAGAGGATCCAGATTGTCTAGCCCAGCTGATTTGCACTGGTCCAGGTTTTGCAGTTCTTTCAGAACATCTGCTGTCTGGATATGGGTGAAGGAGAAGCTGGGGAGGCTTGGGCGAGTAGCTGTGGGGGGGGGGGATGGAGTAGCCAGGAGGAAGACATGGCCAGCCGTTGAGAAATGCTTATTGAAATTTTTGATTATCATGGACATATCAGTGGTGACTGTGTTACCTAGCCTCAGTGCAGTGGGCAGCTGGGAGGAGATGCTCTTGTTCTCCATGGACTTTACAGTGTCCCAAAACGTTTTGGAGTTAGAGCTACAGGATGCAAATTTCTGCTTGAAAAAGCTAGCCTTTGCTTTCCTGACTGACTGCGTGTATTGGTTCCTGACTTCCCTGAACAGTTGCATATTGTGGGGACTATTTGATGCTATGGCAGTCCGCCACAGGATGTTTTTGTGCTGGTCAAGGGCAGTCAGGTCTGGAGTGAACCAAGGGCTATATCTGTTCTTAGTTCTGCATTTTTTGAACGGAGCGTGCTTATCTAAGATGGTGAGGAAATTACTTTTAAAGAATGACCAGGCATCCTCGACTGACGGAATGAGGTCAATATCCTTCCAGGAAACCCGGTCTATTAGGAAGACCTGCTCGCAGAAGTGTTTTAGGGAGCGTTTGACAGTGATGAGCAGGGGTCGTTTGACCGCGGACCCATAGCGGATACAGGCAATGAGGCAGTGATCGCTGAGATCCTGATTGAAAAAACAGCGGAGGTGTATTTGGAGGGCAAGTTGGTCAGGATAATGTCTATGAGGGTGCCCATGTTTACAGATTTAGGGTTGTACCTGGTGGGTTCCTTGATGATTTGTGTGAGATTGAGGGCATCAAGCTTAGATTGTAGGACTGCCGGGGTGTTAAGCATATCCCAGTTTAGGTCACCTAACCGAATGAACACTGAAACTAGATGGGGGAGATCAATTCACAAATGGTGTCCATGGCACAGCTGGGAGCAGAGGGGGGTCGATAGCAAGCGGCAACAGTGAGAGACTTATCTCTGGAGAGGTACATTTTTTTAATTGGAAGTTCAAACTGTTTGGGTATAGACCTGGAAAGTATGACAGAACTTTGCAGGCTCTCTCTGCAGTAGATTGCAACTCCTCCCCCTTTGGCTGTCTATCTTGACGGAAAATGTTTTGTGATGATAAGAGAGGTTGTATCTCTGGATAAGCTGGTTATAATGGGTGAGATCATCGCATGTGTGGGAGGTGGGACAAAGGAGGTATCAGAGGTATAATGAGTGGAATTAGGGGCTCCATTGTAAACTAAAACAATGACAACTAACCTAAACAACAGTATACAAGGCATATTGACATATGAGAGAGACATACAGCGAGGCATAAAGTAATCACAGGTGTTGATTTGGAGAGCTAGCTAAGACAACAACAACAGCTAATCAGCAAAAACAACAACAGGTAAAATGGCGATGAATGTGCTGAGAGTCGGTTAACTACACTCAGAGCCTCTCCGGCTGGGGCCGGAGATAAACAAACAAACAAAATAAATATATAAACAGAATGGAGTACCATGATTAATGGGCAGTCCAGCGGGCATCAGCTATGTAGCCAAGTGATCATAGGGTCCAGTTGGCAGCAATAGATGAACAGGGAGGCCGCAGAGTAGTCGTTACTACGCTAGCACGCGGGTGACGCGGCGTTTAAAGTTAGTAGCCCGGGGCTAGTAGAAGCGTTTGCTCCGATGGAGGCCGGTTGAAGGCACAGCGGATGGAGTATTCGTCAGCAGACCTGTCGTGGTGGTGCAGCGGGCGCCGTGTCGACTAAGGATCCAAGCCAGGTGGCAAAAGAGGTATTGTAGTTGTAGTAATTTAGTTTTCTATCCGGCAGATGCGCCTGGCTCACGGCTAACTGGTGCTAGCTTCGGGGCAGAGGCGTTAGCCACTTTAGCCACTCGGTAGCAGCGGTGATCCGGTGCCAAGGTCCAGAGCTTACGGCAAGGATCGGGTGGAGTAGAGTGTTCTAGCCGTGTTTGGGTGGAGTCCGGGTGAACAACTGAGTAGGCCGGGAGGTGGGCCTCAGGGATAGCTTCGGTACTGGGTAACTTGGTGGGTGCTACATAGCTGTGAAGATGAGGAGAATGGACCAGGGATTACTGCAGGAATCCGGTGTTGTAGTGGAGAAACAGTCCGTTACTGGTAGGCTGGCGAGTATTATCCAGGCTAAAAAATATATATATTTAAAAAAAAGGGCTGGTACCTGTGCAGAAGGTAAAGGTCGCTAGCAGTGGCTAACAATTACTAAATAGCTTGCAGTTAATTAGCTGGTTAGCTTGTGATGTCAGGGGTTCTTGCTATCAGGTCTAAAAATGACAGATAATAGCGGTTCAGTATCACATTGGGTGAGGCAGGTTACCGGAAGGTATAATTGAACTAAAATGGAGAAGAGATTGAAAATACATTTACATTTACATTTACATTTACATTTAAGTCATTTAGCAGACGCTCTTATCCAGAGCGACTTACAAATTGGTGCATACACCTTATGACAACCAGTGGAACAGCCACTTGCATCTAAATCTTGTTGGGGGAAGGGGGGTGAGAAGGATTACTTACCCTTACTTACCCTATCCTAGGTATTCCTTGAAGAGGTGGGGTTTCAGGTGTCTCCGGAAGGTGGTGATTGACTCCGCTGTCCTGGCGTCGTGAGGGAGTTTGTTCCACCATTGGGGGCCAGAGCAGCGAACAGTTTTGACTGGGCTGAGCGGGAACTGTACTTCCTCAGTGGTAGGGAGGCGAGCAGGCCAGAGGTGGATGAACGCAGTGCCCTTGTTTGGGTGTAGGGCCTGATCAGAGCCTGGAGGTACTGAGGTGCCGTTCCCCTCACAGCTCCGTAGGCGAGCACCATGGTCTTGTAGCGGATGCGAGCTTCAACTGGAAGCCAGTGGAGAGAGCGGAGGAGCGGGGTGACGTGAGAGAACTTGGGAAGGTTGAACACCAGACGGGCTGCGGCGTTCTGGATGAGTTGTAGGGGTTTAATGGCACAGGCAGGGAGCCCAGCCAACAGCGAGTTGCAGTAATCAAGACGGGAGATGACAAGTGCCTGGATTAGGACCTGCGCCGCTTCCTGTGTGAGGCAGGGTCGTACTCTGCGGATGTTGTAGAGCATGAACCTACAGGAACGGGACACCGCCTTGATGTTAGTTGAGAACGTCAGGGTGTTGTCCAGGATCACGCCAAGGTTCTTAGCGCTCTGGGAGGAGGACACAATGGAGTTGTCAACCGTGATGGCGAGATCATGGAACGGGCAGTCCTTCCCCGGGAGGAAGAGGAGCTCCGTCTTGCTGAGGTTCAGCTTGAGGTGGTGATCCGTCATCCACACTGATATGTCTGCCAGACATGCAGAGATGCGATTCGCCACCTGGTCATCAGAAGGGGGAAAGGAGAAGATTAATTGTGTGTCGTCTGCATAGCAATGATAGGAGAGACCATGTGAGGTTATGACAGAGCCAAGTGACTTGGTGTATAGCGAGAATAAGAGTTGAAATATATACAAAAAAAGATGAAAAAATACAAAAGTACACGAGAGGACGAACAAAACACGTCTGCACTGTTACGCCATTTTGGATACATGTTTTCCATACATACACACATTCCTCTCCCTCCCCCAATTGTCCTGTGTGACATTGCTGGGAGGTAGAGAGAGAGCGAGGAAGAGGGAAAGAAAGAGGGGGTGGTGAAAGATGGAAGTGTCTGGGGACGAGGGGGAAACATATAAGGAGACGAGGGGGAAACATTGTGGATCATGAGTTTCCTATAAGAAGGGTGATCATGTGCGTGTGCCTGACTGTCTGCGGAAGATGATGGATGGTTCAGCTCACTACCATGGAGAGGGAAAGAGAGGATGATTGTGAGAAAACGACTCGCATGTCCTGATAATGGATGGTGAAATAGTCCAGGTTATTTGTCTTTATTCCAGAGGCGATTTAATTTATTCTTCCTGAGTGTAGTGAGGCAAACCAACTGTGGAAAAACACCAGCACACAGCAACTGCTAATTCATTTGTATATGGAGTATCTGCCCTGGGGACGTCATTGACTCTGGGCTGGCTGCACTACTGTAGGACTGTCTGTGATGGCTTCATCAATCACTCAATTAGGAATTTCTTTTGAATTTCTTTTTTTTTCTTTTGAATTTGTCTTTGATTTAGGACTGTACAGGTACAGATGTAGGATCTTAATTTGTTCACCCTGTTGGAGGATAACTTGCAATGCAGGAAATGTAAACTGTGTAGTGTAGTGTAGTGTAGTCAAGGTTTAAAAAGGATTCTGAAGTTTGTAATTTCCACTTTGAAATTTATTAAAAATATAGCAACCCCCACAAAAATGTCCATTCTAATCCACATAATAATTCACATTTCCTGTTGCTATATGATTAAATTGCTGCTGTAGAAAAATGGCTAAAATTAAAAACATTACATTTTCAAGTAACCCCTATTTTCTCTCAAACACATGTCACAGGATCCCAATGTCATTGAGTGACTAATTGCTGTATTGATCAATAGGTGTTGTCTTTCACTTCATTGTCAAACCTTTCATTACTGTATAATATATCAATAAAGCAACATCTGATACATGGAATACTCTCCTAATGTGCGTGTGTTTATAGAACTACAATGAAGAGTCCCTAGCTAGAATTTCAAACAGTAGCTATGTTTCCATTAACTTGTCCAGTGATTTTTTTTGTCGACATTTATAAAATGTTCATAGAAAATAGGTTTGACAATTGTCTGCTATGGTGCGTTTCCATTTAACTGTCTTGTGTCAATAAAAACAGCTGGCCAAAATGACGTCACAGCTAAAAAATAATCTACAGTGTTGATTACAAATGAAGTGCTTGATGTATTTCCATGACCTATTCAGGCAAATTGCCGATGAATAAATTGGTGACAGGCTGTATGCCCTCCCACTTATCGGTTTCATGTCTCAGGTAGCCCACAAAAGCCAGCATGGAATGCAAGAATTTAATCATATTTACCATATTCTAATAATTATTGTGTCAACGTATCGCCGCGGTCTGTGCCATGGTGAAACTTGCACACCTGTAGATCTGAAATAATTCAATGGTGAAACATGCATTCAACCAACCACAAAAGTCAAAGCAAATAAGCCATATTTGAAAGTCAGGACAAGGATCCTGCAAAGATAGATTTAATAGGCAGTAGGCATTTCAAATTAAATGTGGAGTGGTACCTGTTGACATCACATGCCCTGTGTACTTTCAAAATTATTCGGCAGGCATTTATTCGAAAACCCCTTTTTCCATCATAATTTGTCGCAATATATAAAGGTTATTGCTCGACCCCTGTCGATTGGATAAAAATGTTCCTCCTATCGCTGCTATTTCCATTAAGTATCACAATTGATTTATTTTGGGCTTTTGTCAAATAAACCTGGGTCAATGGAAACCTGCTTACAGTATTCAGATCTATATTTAAATAATTTGCAGTACTATAGCATGTATTTTCAAGGGCATGTCTTTCATTTAAATTCCTTCAATTGAACATCGGGAGCCATTATTTCAGTTTTGGTGCTGGATCTGAATGACTGTAAGTCGCTTTGGATAAAAGCGTCTGCTAAATGGCATATATTATTATTATTATTATTATAAAGAAAGACTAGATTAGCAGCCTCCTATGTTCCTATCTAGGCCTGCCAGTGTCCCATTGGGAGTGAGGTATAGGAGAGGTGCAGCTGTGGAAACAGATCGCCTGTCTGGAGCTGGGCCAACAGTGAGGAATGAAGGCCCCATACCCTTGTGGTCTCTCTCTCTTCTCCCTCCCACAGTCATGACGCACCATGTGCTTGGAGAGACATTCTCTCACACAATGTTATGGGAGCAGTGCAGCTACAGTATCAGGAGCCTTCACTTCAATTAGCCAGGGCAGCGGTTCCCAAACTTTTTATAGTCCCATACCCCTTCAAACATTCAATCTCCAGCTGTGTACCCCTCTAACACCATGGTCAGCGCACTCTCAAAAGTTTTTTTTTTGCCATCATTGTAAACCTGCCACACACACACTACACGATACATTTATTAAACATAAGAATGAGTGTACGTTTTTGTCACAACCCTGCTCATGGTAAGTGACAAAGAGTTCTTATGAGACTAGGGCACAAATAATAATATGATAATAATCAATAATTTTGCTTTATTTAACCATCTTATATAGAAAACCTTATTTGTTAATCGAAAATTGTGAATAACTCACCACAGATGAATGAGAAGGGTGTGCTTGAAAGGATGCACATAACTCTGCAATGTTGAGTTGTATTGGAGAGTGTTGAGTTGTATAGTTTTCATGCTAGTGAGGGCCAAGAATCCACTCTCACATAGGTACGTGGTTGAAAAGGGCATCAGTGTCTTAACAGCTCAATATGCCAAGCAGGATACTCTGAGCGCAGCCCAATCCAGAAATCTGGCAGTGGCTTCTGATTAAGTTACATTTTCACAGAACTGCTTGTTGCAATTTCGATGAGGCTCTCTTGTTCAGATATCTGTAAGTGGACTGGAAGCAGGGCATGAAAGGGATAACGAATCCAGTTGTTTGTGTCATTCGTTTCGGGAAAGTACCTGCGTAATTGCACACCCAACTCACTCAGGTGCTTCGCTATATCACATTTGACATTGTCCGTAAGCTTAAGTTCATTTGCACAAAAAGATCATACAATGATGGAAAGACCTGTGTGTTGTCCTTGTTAATGTAGACAGAGAAGCATTCCGACTTCTTAATCATAGCCTTCATTTTTTCCCGCACATCCTAGATTCAGAGCATTCAGGCGTGGAAAAAACATCACCCAGAGAGGCCAGTCATGTGAGAAACTCACCATCATGCAAGCGGTCAGACAAGTGAAAATTATGGTCTCTCAATTCAAAGAAACGTGTCAATACTTTGTCCCTTGATAACCAGTGCAATATGTTGTAAAAGTGTTACATGGTCGCTGCCCATATCATTGCATAGTGCAGAAAATACACAAGAGTTCAGGAGCCTTGCTTTATCAAAGTAAAGCATTTTCACTGTAGTGTCCAAAACGTCTTTCAAGCTGTCAAGCATTCCCTTGGTAGCAAGAGCCTCAGTGTACCCAAGTGGCGTCGGGAGCAACTGCTTGCATGCGCGTTACCACTCCACTATGTCTACCTGTCATGGCTTTTGCTCCATCAGTACAGATACCAACATGAGCAGAAGCTATGTTTGGCTACATATGGACCGTTAGTGGAATTCCGGTTAATGTGATTGGATGTTAATTATTTGACTAGGCTACCTGTATTTGACATTGTGTTGTTATCTCGCTGAACACTAGATGGTTTAATTTTATTTTTGCCAGTGAAACAAGGCTACTCAGGCAAGAAAAAAACCTTACCCAAATGTATAGCACCATTAAATGTGAATCACGTACCCCAATGAGGGTGGCAGTTGAAGGCGGTTGAGGATGAAGTCAAAGCAATTACTTAAAAGGGAGAATGTGTATTTTCTCATATATTTTCTCATATAACATGACAGTGTGACAGCACTGCAATTCACACATTGTGGCAACAAGGGCAATATGAGGAAATTCCACACAGACATTTCACACAGACATATGAAGACATTTCACACATTTTTAGCAAGAATGGTAATATGAGGATGTTTCACACATGGTAGCAAAAAGGGTAATATGAGGACATTGCACATGAATAGAGGCAGACATTTTTGCTGACCTTTTGACCTGACCAGGAAAAACAATGGCCTCAAGCGATAAATTGTAACGAGAGCCCAGTGTTTTTCCTGAACAGGTCACTCGTGGCTCCACACATCAAATACTGAAAACAATGATATTGTGACCAACGTCTCAGCGGAACTGTCTCTCTTCCTCTCTGTCTCTCCAGGTGCAAAAGCTTCCCAAACACATGCGGGAGGCCCAGATCTCCACCGAGCACACCCACCTCATCGCCGACCCAGTCAAGAAGCCCCGGCAACGCTATGTGCAGAAAGACGGCAAGTGCAACGTTCACCACGGTAACGTGCAGGAGACCTACCGTTACCTTAGCGACCTGTTCACCACCCTGGTCGACCTGCGCTGGCGCTTCAGCCTCTTCATCTTCACTCTGGTGTACGTGGTCAACTGGCTGTTCTTCGGCCTGCTGTGGTACATCATCGCCCTGATCCGAGGGGACCTGTGGCACAGCGACGAGGAGGGCTGGACCCCTTGCGTTGAGAACCTCAACAGCTTCGTTTCGGCCTTCCTCTTCTCCATCGAGACGGAGACCACCATTGGCTACGGCTACCGCGTCATCACAGAGAAGTGCCCTGAGGGCATCATCCTGCTGCTGATCCAGGCCATCCTGGGCTCCATCGTCAATGCCATGATGGTGGGCTGCATGTTCGTGAAGATCTCCCAGCCCAAAAACCGCGCTGAGACGCTCATGTTCTCCCACAAGGCAGTGATTTCTGTGCGGGACAACAAGCTGTGTCTCATGTTCAGAGTCGGGGACCTGCGCAACTCTCACATCGTGGAGGCCTCCATCCGGGCCAAGCTTATCCGCTCACAGCAGACCAAGGAGGGGGAGTTCATCCCTCTCAACCAGACGGACATCAACATCGGCTTCGACACAGGAGACGACCGGCTCTTCCTGGTCTCCCCACTCATAATCTCCCACGAGATCAACGAGAAGAGCCCCTTCTGGGAGCTGTCCCAGGCACAGATGGATAAGGAGGAGTTTGAGATCGTGGTCATCCTGGAGGGCATGGTCGAAGCTACGGGTACGTCCTCTTGAACCAAGGCTAATAGGTCACCAGAGTATAGGGCACCAGGTTAGTGGTCACCTGAGTGAAGTTCACTAGTGTATTGGACACCTAGCCCATAGACCCCTCATGAAGACCTGAAACAATTAGATAGGTATATAATATGGTAGCAATATGGTAGTAGCGCCACGTTGTCTTCTGATAGGGTTGGTGGAATTGACCAATAATTTTGTATCGACACTAGTGCATTGGGGGTAGGGGACAGCTAAGTGTTGTTTCTGAATAGGGCCTTGGTCAGTTCCATTTCAACTCTTGTCTGTTCAGTAAATCCATTGTGGTTCTTCATATTCATTGATAATGTCATGTCTTTCATTCAACAAACCAGACAATTTACAACCCAGACAAACACAATTTCTAAAGGTACCATATGGTTTGGATCTGCATATACAGTAATAAATATATTTACCAACTCAGGTAAATATGGCTGTTCTAGTTTCATAAGAGACCATTTAAAAATTAAAAATATAGCTTTTTGAGAGCATAGGTTATTTCCTGTTACCATGACCAACTGTCATTTTCCACAAAGACAAATGACCCAAAAATGAACAGTGGGCAGGGTCTTTATTTGGAAGGTTGTTGCAGGTAGGCAAATGTTTCCACATCCATACTGAGGCCCGCATCTCCCCTATGTTGGTGCATCAGGGAGGCCTCTTTGAGATGTTTGTTTGTTAAAGGAAGGAGTGTTAGCCTCCCACGCTGGTCTGTGTATAGGGAGAGGTGTTGCGTTAATGAAAGAAACAGGTTGTTGAAGACAGTACTGGCCTGGCTAACATATACTCTTCTCTGGGATGTTACCACCAAAAACACAGAAGCACCTTTTTATACACATCTGTAAAATAGCCAGGAAAGGAAAGGGAGATTCAACTTTTTTTGAAACATTTAAATTCAAACTATAAAAAAACTATCCCATGCCTAGTGAGTTGCATCCCAGAGACTTGAACTATTTGCACTCAAGAGATCCCCAGCTAGTTTCCTGGTAGCCTTGGAAGTCTTTGTATTGATTATTGAATGAGGAAATCTACTTATTTATCACAGTAGCAGAGGGAATGACGACACTTGTACAGCCCTGGCCACACTCCACTGCTAATTCCTTATTTGCTCCTAATATGTTCCTATGGTGAATTAGTCCACTCAGGTAAACACTGTATGTGCAAGCCTTACACATTGTGTATCGGCCTTTGTTCAAGGACAGATTATAATGCACTAATCTAAATACAATGCATTATACATGTCACTTACATACTTCATTCGGTAGGGTCATGATTTTTCTTCTTCCTAGTAAATATTAATGTTTTTAAAAAGAAAGGAGAAACAAGGCACTCTTCATGTAATTACAATGCCTTTACTTGTATGGCATGTTCAATGGAACAAATAATGAAAATCTAATTTAAGTGACGCATTTCGGCAGCATGGCCTTCATCAGGGAGTACAAAGATACAATGATGCAATTATTTCTTTGTGCTCCTTGATGAAGGCCTAGCCCAAAGGCAGGCAGATGGCGATATTGAGCCGCTTCATCTTACAGTCCAAAGGGAATGTATGCAGCCTGCTATACACTCGTATCCCCGTGGACCGGTTCGTACATAAAACATTCTCCATTCAGGCAGCAAATACGTCAATTTCCTCCTTAACTCGATTTAATGGCGAGAAGGTGAAAAAGAAACGGAGAAAATATGCATACTTTCTTCATGTATCAACTTTTTCCACCACCATACTGGAGTGGCTCAGCCAATCAGGTTGCAGCAGTCTGTTGATTGCCCTGAATACTGTACGCAATGTCAGGAAGTAGCATTAGCAACCCTAGCATATTGGTGGGAAATTGTTTAGAATAGTCCGTTTGTAACTCCACTTGCTACTTGTAGCGGAATAGTCTGTTTGTTTGAGTTGTTGGTTTTGGCTAGCTTATTGTTCCAGTCGGTAGCTAACTAGCACTCACCCACGTGGCTGCTAGCGCCGTCATGGAAAGGGACATGAGAGAAGCTCTATAATATTAGGTTTTTCTAAGTCCAGAGAACACTTGAGAGCAGGCAACCCTGAAAAGTAATATTTAGACCTGTTTTACTTTTCTTTAATGGAGTTTTATAATATTCTAAAACAAGCAGACAACAAGAAAATTGTGTTTGAAAAATCGAATGTTTTAGCTGTGAGGCAATTGGGTAACCTAGGTAACCACAGGTTGTTTTCCCCACAGGCGAACGGGTCCACGACGTTCTATCTAATACCGACTGGGACTACTGCACATGCAGCAACTACCCTTTCTAAAATGATTTTGACCAGATTTAATGCGTCACCCAGTTATTTATAAGAAACCAAGAGAAAACCAAAATACTATTTAGACACTATTCATATATACACATATTAATATTCCTATATGCAGTGCAGTTAAATTAAATCTTTAGAAAGAGGAGAGGATCTGTGATACAAGATGTCTTTTTAATCCGTTTTTTTTTAAGCTAAGCTTGCTTTTTGCCTGAGTAACCTCTGGTGACAGAGCATTACACGATAGCATGGCTCTATAAATAACTGGGTGACGCATTAAATCTGGTCAACATCATTCATTTTGGTTTGGGTACCGTGAAGAAATATCAAATAATATTATGTCAATATCTTTGTCATTGCAACAGTAACAGATGTAAAGTGAATACATCAAATCGTCTTGTACGATACTCTGATTATCATTCTCAAAGCACATGTATTATTAAAATGTCCATACACTATTTATTAGAACCTGCTTCAAATGCAATATCACAAATGAACATCTTATGAGACCCTCTACATTTAACATTCAAGCCAAACTAAGCTAATAACTGAACAGAAAACACACGTCAGCAAGTATTGCAATGCACAAGAGAAAACAAGGTGTTCTGTGTCCCCATACAGTCTGCATTGTGTTACCAGCTGTCATCCTGTGTGTGTGTGTGTGTGTGTGTGTGTGTGTGTGTGTGTGTGTGTGTGTGTGTGTGTGTGTGTGTGTGTGTGTGTGTGTGTGTGTGTGTGTGTGTGTGTGTGTGTGTGTGTGTGTGTGTGTGTGTGTGTGTGTGCACGCGCGTCACTGGTGTTCCGGACACCCCAGCAAGCTCTGTCGGTGAACAAATGCCATTGGCTAAGGCTAGGACAGCTCCAGTGCAATGAGTGGAGCTTACTCAGGTGTTCAAAAGTGCATATCAGACCAAGAGCCTAATGATTCTTAGGTAGTTCTTTACAAGTTTTAGTTTAGATAACAATCTCTCCACAGAAGTTGCAGGGATGATAAAAACAGCTTGACTGCCGTAGCAACATCAGGGAAACTGGGCAGAAGAGAGCTTCAAATACAGCAGTTCTACAACATCTTTAATTGAGCCTCACATTTGCCTTAATTGCTGGTCTCAATATGTTCCGGAAAGAGATTAACTGTATAGGAAGCTCCTGGGACAGGTTGTCTGGACTTGACAGCTGATAAATTAGCAGATGAAAACAGATTATCATATTTAGCAGATAACAGTTCTTTAGGACTTGAACACAAAAAAGCGGTTTGTGATTTCAAAACATTTTCACACAAAAAAAGCAGGACATCGGGAGACCAAGGGAGTCTCTCAAGTGGGATTTAATTTAATTTAATTTGCCTTGAATTGTCACGCCCTGGTCGAAGTATTTTGTGTTTTTCTTTATGTATTTGGTCAGGCCAGGGTGTGACATGGGGTTTTGTATGTGGTGTGTAGCTTAGTGGGATTGTAGCTTAGTGGGGTGTTCTAGGAGAGTCTATGGCTGTCTGAAGTGGTTCTCAATCAGAGGCAGGTGTTTATCGTTGTCTCTGATTGGGAGCCATATTTATGCAGCCATATTCTTTGGTTGTATTGTGGGTGATTGTCCTGAGTGTCTTGATGTCCTTAGTCTGTGTTAGTTTGCACCACTTAAGGCTGTTTCGGTTTTCACTACGTTTATTGTTTTGTAGTTTGTGTTTTGGATTCGTGTTACGTTGTGTAAATAAACATGGATCACAATATACACGCTGCAGTTTGGTACGACTCTCCTTCACCATTAGAAAACCGTGACAGAATCACCCACCTTAAACGGACCAAGCAGCGTGTCAACAGGCAGGAGCAGCCCAAAGAGGAGCTGCGTATTAAGGATTTCTGGACATGGGAGGAAATCCTTGACGGGAGAGGACCCTGGGCTAAACCAGGGGAGTGTAGCCGCCCAAAGGTGCAGCAGTAGAAGAGGAAACAGGAGCAGCCCAAAGAGGAGTACAGTATGGACTATACTTCTTGGGAGGAGATAGACATGTGGGCGGTCGACCCAGGGAGAGTGCCGGAGCCCGCCTGGGATTCGATGGAGCAGTGCAGGTTACAGGAGAGGTTACAGGAGAATGAGGTTGGCGAAGCAAGCATGATGGCGCGGACGGAAGCCCGGGAATCAGCCCCAAAAATGTCTTGGGGGGGGGGGGGCTTACAGGAAGTATGGCAACGCCAGGTAGGAGACCTGCGCAAACTCCCTGTGCTTACCGAGGGGCTAGAGAGACCCGTTATGCAGTGGTGCGCACGGTGTCCCCAATGCGGGTGCATAGCCCGGTGTGGTATATTCCAGCTCGCGTATCGGCCGGGCTAGATTGAGCGTCGAGCCAAATGCCATGAAGCCGGCTCTATGCATCTGGTCCCCAGTGCGTCTCCTTGGGCCGGCTTACATGGCACCAGCCTTGCGCTCGGTGTCTCCGGTTCGCCTACATAGCCCAGTACGGGCTATTCCACCTCGCCGCACTGGCAGGGCGACCGAGATTATTCAACCAGGTAAGGTTGGGCAGGCTCGGTGCTCAAGAGCTCCAGTGCGCCTGCATGGTCCGGTCTATCCAGTACCACCTCCACACCCCTGCCCTCCGGTAGCAGCTCTCCGCACCAGGCTTCCTGTGCGTGTCCTCGGCCCAGTACCACCAGTGCCAGCACCACGCATCAGGCCTACAGTGCGCCTCTCCTGCGCTGTCGGAGCCTTTCTCCTCTCCTGCGCTGCCGGAGTCTCCCGCCTGTCCGGCGCCAGAGCCCCTTAGCCTAGAGGCGCCAGAGCCCGTCAGCCAGGATCTGCCAGAAGTGCCAGAAGTGCCAGTCGGCCAGGATCCGCCAGTCGGCCAGGATCCGCCAGTCGGCCAGGATCCGCCAGTCGGCCAGGATCTGCCAGAAGTGCCCGTCGGCCAGGATCCGCCAGTCGGCCAGGATCCGCCAGTCAGCCAGGATCTGCCAGGTCTGCTAGTCAGCCAGGATCCGCCAGTCAGCCAGGATCTGCCGGAACCACCAGCAAGACAGGATCTGGTAGATCCATCAACCTGCCTGAGCTTTCTCTCACTCCGAGCTTTCTCTCACTCCCGAGCTTTCTCTCACTCCCGAGCTTTCTCTCACTCCCGAGCTTTCTCTCACTCCCGAGCTTTCTCTCACTCCCGAGCTTTCTCTCACTCCCGAGCTTTCTCTCACTCCCGAGCTTCCCCTCAGTCCCGAGCTGCCTCAGTCCCGAGCTGTCCTTCAGTCCCGATCTGCTCCTCAGTCCAGTGGGGTTCTGGGTGAGGACTACTAGGCCATGGTCGGCGGCGAGGGTGGTCTATCCAGGGACGCGAGGAGAGGGGACCAAGACAATTGTGAAGTGGGGTCCACGTCCCCCGCCGGAGCCGCCACCATGGACATACGCCCACCCGGACCCTCCCTATTGATTTGAGGTGCGTTCGGGAGTCCGCACCTTAGGGGGGGGGGGGTTCTGTCACGCCCTGGTCGAAGTATTTTGTGTTTTTCTTTATGTATTTGGTCAGGCCAGGGTGTGACATGTCTGAAGTGGTTCTCAATCAGAGGCAGGTGTTTATCGTTGTCTCTGATTGGGAGCCATATTTATGCAGCCATATTCTTTGGTTGTATTGTGGGTGATTGTCCTGAGTGTCTTGATGTCCTTAGTCTGTGTTAGTTTGCACCAGTTAAGGCTGTTTCGGTTTTCACTACGTTTATTGTTTTGTAGAGTTTGTGTTTTGGATTCGTGTTACGTTGTGTAAATAAACATGGATCACAATTTACGAGCTGCAGTTTGGTCCGACTCTCCTTCACCATTAGAAAACCGTGACATGAATATTGCAGTCCATTTGTGTAGGCTAGGTATTCACAAACTGGGGTATGGGTACCCCAGTGCCGTCGGGGGTACGCCAAATAAAAATGTGATGAATGTTTATTTTATTTTTAATCTTCACATTTTCAAACAGTCCATTTATATTTTCCAATGGGGCTCTACATTTGGGTGAGGTTTATTTCTCGCCTGACTAGCCTCGTTTCCCTGCCCCCCACAAAATCAACCATCTAGTGTTCTGCGAGATAACAACACAATGTCAAATACAGGTAACCTAGTCAAATAATTAACATCCAATCACATTAACCATTACTCCCTCGCGGGAATTCCACTAACGGTCCGTATGCGGCCAAACGTAGCTGCTGCTTATTTCGTTTGCTCAAAAATGTATTAATTGTTCAAAAAAAGTAAGGCCCGCGTCCGTAGAGACACATACCAGCTCTACTGGTAGTATTGCTACTACTGGTAATACTACACCTGCACCTGTCGATGACACAAGATGTACTACTTCCAAGAGCACATCCAATGCTAGCATCAGTAACTCTACATTTGTTGTTAGCCCAGCAAGTATGGACACTGACATTTGTGAATCTGATGCAGCCGAAGAGCTACTGCGCCCTTATCCGGGAAAGCACCGACCAACAGACAGGGATGTTGGACCATCGAAGAGGCGCAAATATGATGAGAACTACATTGATTTGGGGTTCACTTATATTGGGAGTAGTGCCATTCCTCAACCCCAGTGTGTTATATGTGCAAAATTATTATTATTATTACTATCTCACATATCAATGAAACCTTCACCATTGCGCAGACATTCAGAAACAAAACATGCCAATTTGAAAATAAGCCACAGGAGATTTTTGGGTGAGAATTCAAATGAGTTTTGATTAGTAAGACATGTATAAAAGCAGCAGATTGCATTAATAAGAAGGGACTAGAAGTGTCTTATATGGTGAGCTACCGAGTGGCTAGGACAGGCAACCCCATACTATTGTGGAGAACTTAATTCTTCCTGCTGGCGCGGATATGGCTGGGACAATGCTGGGGGAAAAGTCCCATAAAATTATACAGACAATGACTTAATTAAACAACATTGTTTCACAATGCATCAGTGACATGGCAGGAGATGTTTTGAAACAATTACTGCTACGCATACAAGCCAGTGAATTATATGCGTTACATCTGGATGAGTCCACAGACCTGGCGGGCCTGGCACAGCTCCTGGTATTTGTCCTTTACGTTCATGGGGGGTCAAATAAGGAAGACATCCTCTTCTGCAAACCACTGGAAACCAGGACAACAGGAGAGGATCATTTTAAAGTACTGAACTGCTTTGTGACATCAAATGGACTTTGGTGGTCAAGATGTGTTGGTATCTGTACTGATGGCGCAAAAGCCATGACAGGGAGACATAGTGGAATGGTAATTGTTTCATTGTTAATGTAAATGACTATTGTAGCTGGAAATGGCTGATTTTTAATGGAATATCTACATAGGAATACAGAGGCCCATCATCAGCAACCGTCACTCCTGTGTTCCAATGGCACGTTGTGTTAGCTAATCCAAGTTTATCCCTTTAAAAGGCTAATTGATCATTAGAAAACCCTTTTGCAGTTATGTTAGCACAGCTGAAAACTGCAAAATTATTGATTATTATTATATTATTATTTGTTCCCTGGTCCTATAAGAGCTCTTTGTCACTTCCCATGAGCCGGGTTGTGACAAAAACTCACACTCATTCTTATGTTTAATAAATGTAGCGTAAATTATGTGTGTGGCGGGCTTACAATGATGGCAAAAAACAACATTTGAGAGTGTGCTGACCCTGGTGCTAGAGGGGGTACGCAGCTGGAGGTTGAATGTTTGAAGGGGTACGGGATTATAAAAAGTTTGGGAACCACTGGTGTAGGCTATAAGCCAGAGAAACTCACAGAGTTCAACAGTAAATAGTGGCTAAATTTATCCTCAAGCCAACTACTTTTTTCCACACTGTTCGGCTAATTGATGTGTAATTAAAAAAAAAAAAGTTTATAAGTAGCAACTAATTACGATATATAGATATAGATAGTACACTGCATAATGAAACAACCCCTTCTAAGCTAGGGTTTTGAGGATGGACTGACTGTATTCTTTGGCATTACTAGACTTTGCGGGGGTCCAGAGAAACTGTGTTACCTAGTGGTGTGTGTGCGGGCATGTGTACGAGCGTTCCATTGTGTCAGTTGAACTCACTGTCAGGCAGCACACACACAGCTCTCTAGATAGAAATAGCCAGCGAAACCCTGATGTTGAGGTGCTGGCTGGTGTTCTTAAGGGGCCAGAAACACGTTCCGTTTTTTTTTGACTCTCAGGATTAAGAGGGATCCAGGTCCCGTATGTGAGTGAATAGGCTCTGTTATGCTGCTGCTGGATGCTAAATGAATGCTGCAGAGAGGTGACATCTCTCTCCCACACATGCCTCGTCAAGTTTGACGGCCCTGAGAAGTGACTGTGGATGGGGATGGAGGGGTGGGTAGAGACCACCGTGGCGTAGTGTTATAAAAGACCATGGATTATTCCAATCCCAACTTTGAGAAGAGCTGTAGAGAAATTGTGGTGAACAACATGTGACAGAGCCTTGCAAAAGTGTTCTTCCCCCTTGGTGTTTTTCCTATTTTGTTGCATTACAACCTGTAATTTAAATGGATTTTTATTTGGATTTCATGTAATGGACATACACAAAATAATGCAAGTTGGTGAAGTGAAATTTATAAAACAACTTCTTTCAAAAAATGCAAAAAAATTAAAAACTGAAAAGTGGTGCGTGCATATGTATTCACCCCCTTTGCTACGAAAACCCTAAATAAGATCTGGTGCAACCAATTACATTCAGAAGACACATAATTGGTTAAATAAAGTCCACCTGTGTGCAATCTAAGTGTCACATGATCTGTCACATGATCTCAGTATATATACACCTGTTCTGAAAGGCCCCAGATTCTGCAACACCACTAAGCAAGGGGTACAACCAAGCAAGTGGCACCATGAAGACCAATGAGCTCTCCAAACAGGTCAAGGACAAAGATGTGGAGAAGTACAGATCAGGGTTGGGTTATAAAAAAACACCCCATCGAGCACCATTAAATCCATTATTAAAAAGTGGAAAGAATATAGCACCAGAACAAACCTGCCAAGAGAGGGCCGCCCACCAAAATTCAGGCAAGGAGGGAATTAATCAGAGAGGCAACAAAGAGACCAAAGATAACCCTGAACGCGCTGCAATGCTCCACAGCGGAGATTTGTGTATCTGTTCATGGGACCACTTTAAGCCGTACACTCCACAGAGCTGGGCTTTACGGAAGAGTGTCCGGAAAAAAAGTAATTGCTTAAAGAAAAAAATAAGCAAACACGTTTGGTGTTTGCCAAAAGGCATGTGCGAGACTCCCCAAACATATGGAAGAAGATACTCTGGTCAGATGAGACTAAAATTGAGATTTTTGGCCATCAAGGAAAACTCTATGTCTGCTGCAAACCCAACACCTCTCATCACCCGGAGAATACTCTCCCCACAGTGAAGCATGGTGGTGGCAGCATCATGCTGTGGGGATGTTTTTCATCGGCAGGGACTGGGAAACTGGTCAGAATTGAAGGAATGATTGATGGCGCTAAATACAGGGCACTTCTTGAGGGAAACCTGTTTCAGTTTTGAGACTGGGATGGAGGTTCACCTTCCAGCAGGACAATGACCCTAAGCATACTGCTAAAGCAACACTTGAGTGGTTTAAGGGGAAACATTTAAATGTCTTGGAAAAGCCTAGTCAAAGCCCATCCAATTGAGAATCTGTGGTATCGACTTAAAGATTGCTTACACCAGCCGAACCCATCCAACTTGAAGGAGCTGGAACAGTTTTGCCTAATTCCAGGTTGCCATGGGGGGTAAATACTTTTGCAAGCCACTGTATAAGCACTGGTTTTCTTTTTGTGTATTAGTAGCTTTTGGAGTTACTACGCCCAAAGGCCCGAGTCATAAAATAACTTCCTGCAGTGTTTCTTGTTGCCTATATGCACTGCTGTTGTTTTTAATGTTCTCGGAAGAGTTGGGGGATGAGACAGTTTCACCTTATTTATAGACCAAATATTCCTGTTTTATTCCATTTACTGACATTTTTGTTGTTGTGTAAACGCTGAAATCTATATAAAGATGTCCTTGGGTATGCTTCCCTTTAAATGAGAGAATAAACTTAGTCCTATGTATAATGATAGGGAAGGATGGTAGGGAGAGAGATAAATACATTTTGTCTGTTTACTGAACATTCTTCTCCAATATCCCTCTTGCTCACTGTGTGATTTCAAAGAAGAGCGTGTCAAACATAAAACAGAATGACTAACTGATTCATGAATGTGTTAAATATAGAATCCTGTTTTGTATTATGTAACAAAATGTAACATTTATATGATAATATAACCACATATACTGTAGCCTGAATAAATTTGTATAATGCACACTGAGCCCACATGTAATGCATATGTTAACCTAGATGTTGGTATTGTATAGAAAACATATATTGTACATTATAAAGTGGATTTATTGCTTAATTTGAAACATGAACAAACACTGGTTGCAGTCAACCAACCACGTCTCAGAATATTTCATATTATTCTGTCAGTAAATCCGAGATATCCATTTAGTATGATATGTTAATTTTGGATGGTATGTATTAATTTGTGGCTGTCCATCACCCATTTCATATGATATTTCACAATTCGTATTATATCTTACGAATTTACTAAACATATAATATGTTATGAATTTACTAAACGTATAATATGTTACGAATTTACTAAACATGCAATATGTTACGATTTTGCAAAACGTACGTTATGTTAAGAATTCTAGCTAGGTGGCTAGGTGGCTAACGTAAGCAACATTTGAGTTGCTAGACATTCATGTAGTACGCCCACCAATTCCCCCCCGACCAACCACCCTGCTTTTATTTTTGTCTTAAGTAGCCATCTGTCTTATGGAACCATAACAAACGTAACATATCATACTAATTTGGTGTCCCAGATTTGTACTCATTTGGTATCCCGGTTTATGTTTACTATGTTACGCCTAGTCTATGAGACCAGGCTGAGTCAAAAGGATCATACCACATCTTTCTCTCTCTTCCCATATAATAGATAGTGTTTGTGTCTTCTTCCCACCCAGAGTAATGGATTTACTATGCCCTGATGTAATCACAGCAGGAGAGTAGCAGGCTGCTGTAGATGCTGTTATTTAGCTGTAGATCACAGCAGATAGGTGGGTCTTTGTTTTCCGCCAACAAACCAAAGGATGTTTATTCAGTGATTCACCAATAAAAAAAAATCCTATGCTAGTTACCAAAAGGAGCAGTTGGCTTCGCAGATCAATTGATTATGTATCAAGGATGCTGGGTGCTGTCAATTACAATGAGGACCCTCCAGTATTCTGCTCTAGCAAGCAAAAGAGCAACTAATTGACCGGAACTGAGAAGAATGGCTTTAAAGGGTTTTTATTGTCAAGCCAAATGAGTTGTAGGTAGATCACTGTAAATGTGGTTATTTGTTGTCTTACGAACAGGTAATTTTTTTATTCATATTGACCCTGACCTCTGACATGACCTTTGACCCTAAACGTCAGTTCCTGCATTTGTAACAGTTTTCTTCAGGGGAAAGAGAGGCGGACCAAAACTCAGCGTGGTTACTTGTAAACATCTTTAATAAAGATGAACAATGAACAATCTACAAAAAAATAAATGTGAACTGAAATTGAATACTCAATGTGGATAGATATTCCCCATGTATTATGTTGGACACTACAGCGAGGGCTGTATGGTTAGTGACATCTAATTTATAATACTTTGTAGAGCACACTTTGGATTCAGGTTATGAGACAGAGGATCCAGAGGCATGGACATTGGTGTAGACACACAGAGAATCCCAGATGGAGTACATCTTCTTGGACCTCTCACTACTGATGCTCCTCGAACCTTATTGTCACTGATCCTCTCTGACCTCAGACCGTTATTGACTCTGAAGTTGAGCCTTCTTTGTGAATAATTTACTATTCCTCCCTCCTTCTGGCTCTCATTTTCTCTCTCTGTGTGTGTGTGTGTGTGTGTGTGTGTGTGTGTGTGTGTGTGTGTGTGTGTGTGTGTGTGTGTGTGTGTGTGTGTGTGTGTGTGTGTGTGTGTGTGTGTGTGTGTGTGTGTGTGTGTGTGTGTGTGTGTGTGTGTGTGTGTGTGTGTGTGTGTGTGCGTGTGTGTGCGTGCCTGTGTGTTAACAGGGATGACCTGCCAGGCACGGAGCTCTTATCTGGACAAAGAGGTGTTGTGGGGCTGGCGTTTCACCCCAGTCCTGTCCCTGGAGAAGGGCTTCTACGAGGTGGACTACAACAGCTTCCACGACATCTACGAGACCAACACACCGTCGTGCAGCGCTAAAGAGCTAGCCGCTACGCTACGAGAGGGCCAGCTGCTCCCCACGCTCTCTCTGCTGACGCCCGAGCTCCCCAAACCCTACACCCTGGAGCCCATATACACCCACAACCCTCTCTCCAAAGAGGTGGACAAGGGGGAGGAGGGGGAGAAGGGGGAGATCAACGGCTCAGCTGCAGCTCTGAAAGACCAGCCCGGACTGGACTGACTACTTCAGATAAGCCAAACTAGAGACAAAGTTACTAAAGACTATGCTTAGTTTAGTCAATGGCCAGCTTGATCCATTGCATTGCTTGGAGATCAAAGATCCCCCGCCCCATGCAATACTTCTCTAGTGTCTATAGTATATATAGTATATATTTGTTTTGTAGACACAAATACACACAGACACACACACACATACTTACTCCAGATTGGTCGTATTGTCTTTATATATTTGAGGCGACCACATATATTTCCATTACACTAGTAATAGCTCAAGTGATATACTGTAACCTGGTGTGGAACAGGTAGCCACGATGAATGAATATCACATCTTCCAAATGATCCAATAACCTAATTTTAGAGGTTGTTGATTCTGCTGATCGAGTATTGATTCCATCTCTTGGCTAATATCTCCCCATGTTGCTCCCTGCTGCTCCTAACACAATGACAGAATATGTGCCGACCAGATCATTATCTTCAATAGAATCACGCTTTGTTATTACTCCACTACGGAAACTCTTAATTGAAGGCAATATGTACACAGCCGCGCTTTAACCCTCCTTCATTCCTGTAGGCAGGAAGTGGAGCTCAGCTCAGTTCAGCTCGTAGCTATAGATCAAGCTCTCTCTTTGTATTGGGTACGATCATCTCTGTTTCGCATTTTGTCCAATCACCCTTGCGTTTCCACTGTCATGCTTAATCACATTACGTGTGAGGAATATATTAGAGCAAAACACAGGGCCCAGAGAGTTTCTCAGTATTGGAACCAGAGGAATGGGCAGTACCTCATTTTGATACTCATGATACATAAGCACAAGTCCTGTGACCCTGATATGCCCCCCTTTCCTCCATCCCTGTCCCCCCTCCTGGTGCATATTTTAGTGCATGGTGTTATGTATAGGCTTCTGATGATACAAGCAGGTTTATAATGATGTCTACGCTCATGAGTGTTTCTTCCCTGCACTGTGACATAATACAAGCTATTAGTGCTATTCCTCTTCTTTAACCTTTGGTTATTTCTCTTTATATCCCAAAACAATCAAACTATTATTCGAGTACACAACTTTTGCAGATGTCCAGATTCAGTTCTATCATACCCATAGTCCTGGTCTGGACCCAGCTAGCTCCTGTTGTCTCTGCTTGAGAGAGTGTATGACCCTGTCACTTGTACCGTGTGTCACATTTTTTTACAGTTGTATTTTGAGGATGTGTGTGACAGAGCTTGCATGATAATGAACTGTCCCCTCGACATAGCAAGTTTAATACACTGCTAATAATACAGGGTATTTTCTAGGCATGCAAACATTTTTTTTACAGATATTGACAACCAATACATTGATGATAGCTAAGATGACAAATCTCTTCAACGTTAACCCTTCTCCCCCCTTCTATAACATTTATTTGCATTTTTCTGGACACTTGTTCCAACAATGTATTTTATTTCACTGTGAAATTGTAGCATCATATTTATGCCATTTACATAAAGATCATTTATCATTAGAGAAAAAAACTGCTCCCATAGCTGGAATGTCATCTGTTTTCTGTGTGTTCTCATGGGAATAAACCTAATATGGCCAAAAGCACATTAGAGTATGTTTCTGTTAGAGAACCATGTGTGTGTGTTTGCATGCTTGTGTGCATGTTAATGTGGGTATCTGTGTCCGCCTGTCTGTGCACACGTGTGTGCGTTTGTTAGTGTGTTAATTTAGTCCGCTGTAAGTATGTGTGGTTAGGAGTTATTCCCCTCACAGAGAGAGAGAGCTACAGTGGCTTGTGAAACTATTCACTCCCTTGACATTTTACATATTTTGTTGCCTTACAACCTGGATTTAAAATGTTTGTTTTTTTGTGGGGGGTTGTATCATTTGATTTACACAACATGCCTACCACTTTGAAGATGCAACATGTTTTTTTCATTGTGAAACAAACAAGAAATAAGACAAAAAAACTGAACTTGAGCGTGCATAACTATTCAGAAAGCCAATACTTTGTAGAACCACCTTATGCAGCAATTACAGCTGCAAGTCTCTTGGGGTATGTCTCTATAAGCTTGGCACATTTAGCCACTTGGATTTTTATCCATTCTTCAAAGCAAGACTGCTCCAGCTCCTTCAAGTTGGATGGGTTCTGCTGGTGTACAGCAATCTTTAAGTGTTGCTTTAGCAGTAGGCTTAGGGTCATTGTCCTGCTGGAAGGTGAACCTCCATCCCAGTCTCAAATCTCTGGAAGACTGAAATAGGTTTCCCTCAAGAAGTGCCCTGTATTTAGCGCCATCCATCATTCCTTCAATTCGGACCAATTTCCCAGTCCCTGCCGATGAAAAACATCCCCACAGGGATGGTATTCTCGGGGTGATCAGAGGTGTTGAGTTTGAGCCACACATAGCATTTTCCTTGATGGCTAAAAAGCTAAATGCTAGTCTCATCTGACCAGAGTACCTTCTTCCATATGTTTGGGGAGTCTCGTACATGCCTTTTGGCGAACACCAAAAGTGTTTGCTTATTTTTTTCTTTAAGCAATGGCGTTCTTCTGACCACTCTTCCGTAAAGGCCAGCTCTGTGGAATGTACGGCTTATAGTGGTCCTATGGATAGACATTCCAATCTCCTCTGTGGAGCGTTGCAGTTCCTTCAGGGTTATCTTTGGTCTCTTTGTTGCCTCTGATTAATTCCCTCCTTCCCTGGTCCGTGAGTTTTGGTGGGCAGCCCACTTTTGGCAGGTTTGTTGTGGTGCCATATTCTTTCCATTTTTTAATAATGGATTTAATGGTGCTCGATTGGGTGTTTTTTTTATAACTCAACCCTGATCTGTACTTCTTCACAACGTTGTCCCTGACCTGTTTGGAGAGCTCCTTGGTCTTCATGGTGCCACTTGCTTGGTGGTTCCCCTTGCTTAGTGGGGCCTTTCAGACTCTGGGGCCTTTCAGAACAGGTGTATATATACTGAGATCATGTGACACTTAGATTGGACAGAAGTGGACTTTATTTAACTAATTATGTGACTTCTGAAGGTAATTGGTTGCACCAGATCTTATTTAGGGGCTTCATAGCAAAGGGGATGAATACATATGCACGCACCACTTTTCAGTTTTTTATTTTTTTTATTTTTTCTAAAACAAGTTCTTTTTTTCATTGCACTTCACCAATTTGCATTATTTTGTGTATGTCCATTGCATGAAATACAAATAGAAATGCATTTAAATTTTACAGGTTGTAATGCAACAAAATTGGGTAAAACACCACGGGGGAGGAACACTACAGTGTCTTGCAAAAGTTTAAATGAAGTTTCTGCTTGAGCAAGGCCTGGTTTCACCCAAGGCACTGCAAAACAGTTTTACACATGCTACCTGACAACTGGATTAGAGGTGCATCGAATCATGAGTAACAGACATAAGCAGCCATTTGGCACACCACATTGGTGTGGAACAATCTCATCTTGCACAGAAGCTCTGGGCACAAACACACTACTCAGCACAGGCAGCTGGTAGGGAATACTGATACAAACAAGAAATAGAGATCCAAGGCTATGTATGAATTTAGCACCATCTGTACTGTACATACAGCGTGTATTAAACCACAATTCCTTGGATGACTACCAAGAACTGTGTGGGTGATTCAGTTTTCCTGTGCAAATCGGTATTGACCAAAAACATAATGTCATAGGTTACCAGGGAAAGGAGCCAAATCCTGGCTATATGATTTCCAGCTTTTCACTGCTGCCTTTCCAAATTATTTATGAGTAAGAATCCCTGGTAACATTAATAGCTATACTCACCACCCAGCAGCAAAACACCATCTCTGAGTCAGCTTCCTCAGTGTATTAGGAGATTCGTAAGGAGATTCATTTGGATGTGGTTCCCCCTGAAACAGCCTGCCAAACGATTATGAAGATGTCACAGCTATTAACCGGGAACAGAGAAATAACCCGCCACAAAAGTCACTGCCATAATCACATTTCTGCTTGGGTTCAAAGCAAAGGCTAGCACAATCAGATCAAGCTCCCAGCAAAAGCAAACATCCGCATAGAGAATTTTTTGGTGCGTCGGAGCCGTCAAATTTGTGAGCTATTGCAATCATTGCCATGTTAGATGTTCAGAAGGAGAAAGTGTAGGCTACATAGAACAAAAATGATAATAATGAGGGTTTCTATCATCATACTGGAGGTGTAGATCACATCTCATATTCCAGTGTTCAAACTTCGAAACAAGACTGCATGGGATTTCTCATAATGTGCAGTCAATGGCAATTTCCACGTTAAGTATAATGACAGGATCCTCTTGTGGATTTTACAGCTGTAACACAGTTCCACCTCAGACACCGCCATGAGGATCAGATTGAATAGACCCGTAGTCTTTTTTACCGTTATTTAACTAGGCAAATCAGTTAAGAACCAATTCTTATTTACAATGACAGCCTAGGAACAGTGTGTTAACTGCCTTGTTCAGGGGCAGAAAGACAGATTTTTACCTTGTCAGCTCAGGGATTTGATCTAGCAACCTTTCAGTCACAAGTCCCACGCTCTAACCTCTCTAGACTACCTGCCACCTCAAAGTGTGTGTTTGAGTTTGGAAAAATGCAGTTGTGGTTGAGACTTGGGTGCCATAGAAATACGTGACAGATCATTGCCAAGGCCGTTCATGGGTTTTTAAATCAGAACCTTGAACATCAAATATCTACTGGCTCCAATATGACTATAAATAACCTGAAATGATGACAGAAACAGAGGTTTCATGAAATTATGAATTACTATTTATATGAAACTGTGTGTGTGTGTGTGTGTGTGTGTGTGTGTGTGTGTGTGTGTGTGTGTGTGTGTGTGTGTGTGTGTGTGTGTGTGTGTGTGTGTGTGTGCGTGCGTGCGTGCGTGCGTGCGTGCGTGCGTGCGTGCGTGCGTGCTTTCAATTTTCAGAGTCCTGACAAGGCCGGAAAACAATACTTTTTTAGGGTTTGGGGTTAAGGTTAGGAGTTAGGGTTAGGTTTTGGGGTTAAGGTTAGGAGTTAGGTTTAGGGGTTTGGGGTTTGGGGTTAAGGTTAGGAGTTAGGAGTTAGGGTTAGGTTTAGGGGTTTGGGGTTTGGGGTTAAGGAAAATAGAATTTTGAATTGGAAATAATTTTTACTCCCCAAAAAGTCCTGAAAATTCTTGAGTGTTCGTCAAATAAAATAAAATAAAATTTTATTGGTCACATACACATGGTTAGCAGATGTTATTTCTAGTGTAGCTAAATGCTTATGCTTGTAGATCTGACAGTGCAGCAGTATCTAACAGGCGATAACTAACAATTCCACAACAAAACCTAATATCTAATACATTCCACAACAAAACCCTAATACACACAATCTAGTAAAGGAATGGGATGAGAATATATAAGTATAAAATATATGGATGAGCAGTGACAGAGCGGCTAAAATGCAAAAGATAGTGAAGGATACAGTATATAAATATGAGATGAGTAATGTGAGATATGTAAACATTCTTAAAGTGGCATTATTAAAGTGACCAGTGTTCCATTTATTAAAGTGGCATTATTAAAGTGACTAGTGTTCCATTTATTAAAGTGGCCAATGATATCAAGTCTGTAGGTAGGCAGCCGCCTCTAGAAGCTGTTTTCAATCTCTCTGTCCCAGCTCTGATGCACCTGTGCTGACCTCGCCTCCCAGATGGAAGTAGGGTGAACAGGCAGTGGCTTGGGTGGTTATTGTCCTTGATTATCTTTTTTGCCTACCTGTGACATCGGGTGTTGTAGGTGTCCTGGAGGGCAGGTGGTTTGCCCTCGGTGATGCGTTGTGCAGATCGCACCACCCTCTGGAGAGTCCTGTGGTAGTGGGCGGTGCAGTTGCCATACCAGCCTGACAGGATGCTCTCAATTGTGCACCTGTAAAAGTTAGTGAGAGTTTTCGGTGACAAGCCACATTTTTTCAGGCTCTTGAGATTGAAGAGGCGCTGTTGCGGCTTCTTCACCACACTGTCTGTGTGCATGGACCGTTTTCAGTTTGTCGGTGAAATGTACACAGAGGAATTAAAAATGTCTTCTCCACTGCTGTCCTGAAATCCACGATCATCTATTTTGTTTTGCTGACATTGAGTGAGAGGTTATTTTCCTAACACCACACTCTGAGGGCCCTCACATCCTCCCTGAAGGCTGTCTCGTTGTTGTTGGTAATCAAGCCTACCACTGTAGTGTCGTCTGCAAACTTGATGATTGAGTTGGAGACGTGCATGGCTACGCAGTAGTGGGTGAACAGGGAGTACAGGAGAGGGCTGAGAACGCACACTTGTGTTGAGGATCAGCGTAGTGGAGATGTTGTTTCCTACCTTCACCACCTGGGGGCGGGCCGTCAGGAAGTCCAGGACCCATTTGCACAGCGCGGGGTCGGACCCGGGGTCTCAAGCTTAATGATGAGTTTGGAGGGTACTATGGTGTTGAATGCTGAGCTGTAGTCAATGAACAGCATTCTTACATAGGTATTCCTCTTGTCCAGATGGGATAGGGAAGTGTGTAATGTGATGTAGATTGCATCGTCTGTGGACCTATTGGGGCAGTAAGTAAATTGGAGTGGTTGTAAGGTGACCGGTAGGGTGGAGGTGATATGATCCTTGACTAGTCTCTCAAAGCACTTCATGATGACAGAAGTGAGTGCCACGGGGCGATAGTCATTTAGTTCAGTTACCTTAGCTTTCTTGGGAACAGAAACAATGGTGGCCTTCTTGAAGCGTGTGGGGACAGCAATTTGGGATAGGGATTGATTGAATATGTCTGTAAAACCACCAGCCAGCTGGTCTGCATATGTGCATGCATGCATGCGAGCATGTGTGCCTGCGTGTGTGTGTGCTTGTGGACACACTCACTGTAGAAAAAAGGCAAAACTCTCGGACTGATGAATGTGCCTATACAGTACAGTTAGTATACATTACGTGGACTAAAGGGCTACTGTTCTTACCAGGGCCATCCATGGCAATGGAGGATCTCTTACCTTTCAATGACACATTCTCATTAAGAATATAAGTGCAATGTCCATTAACAAACATGTAGCCAAAGTAATGAAGGAAAATATATTTTTTAAAGCTATGTGTGTATATATATATATATACACATATAAATACATATATATTTACAAAAATATATATGGTGTATTGGAAATTATGCCGACAATTACATTGATGTAAGCTACAATCTATCTGCAGTATTATAGTTTTTTTTACAATCACTAACACAATAAAAGTGGTACTTGAGGCACACTCAGTGAAACCATTCACTCATGTACCTAATCTTCAGACCAAGTCTGCAAAACTGCAAGCACATTATCTGCTTTACACTCAGTTTGCAATTGTAAAACACACTTTTTGCAAAACACTAAACACAGTTCTCTACATAAGATACATTTTTCAAAACTAACAGGTCTTGTGTTTCGTTTGGAAAACACTGCCATTCAAAATGCCACTCTCATTTACCGATTACCTACACCCAGTGATTACCTACACCCAGTGATTACCTACACCCAGTGATTACCTACACCCAGTGCTCACGTGTCAAAACACTTATAGCTAATTTCTTCACTTAGAAATCAGAGCTTGAGCACTATAAATAGGCTTCAGGTTGGCTTTCTTGGTTTGGACAACAATGGAGGCCAATTTTGGAGAGAGAGTTAGAGGAAGAGGAGTGAGCGTAAGAGGGGGACAAGGACAAGGTCTGTGGTGACATAGACGAGGGGGCATGCCAGGGCTATATGTGTGAGTGCTATGGCAACTGCCATGGACTCCACTACACACTGCACATGCAAAAGACACGAGATAGTATTTTAGATAGTGTTAGTGTTTTAGATTTGTCACATCTGTGTGTAGTTGGCGTTTGTTTGTGTGTAGAGTTTTGATGTAAAAACAATTTTGAGAAGAGTTAAAATAGGTTTGAATGAAGTGTTTGGTTTTGTAAGAGATGTGCGACGTTTTGCATGTTGTGTGTGTTTTGGGGTTTTGTGTGTAGAGTCTAGAGAAAAGGAGCCATAGTTTCAGAAATCATGTGTAAGCCCCGTCCCAAAAAATAAGAAAATAAATAAAAGTAACCAGAACAGAACATCCTGTTTAAGCAAGATATTTTAACTTAGGGAAAAGCAAGTGGGAGGAATTCACTTGGCATTTGTTCCAAAACAATGGACTGGGCCCACTATCTCTGACCCTACTGAACAACACCCACGCACTACTGAACAAACACACACACTCCACTTTTAGAGATAGCATAGCATGTACCTGTAAATGTATTCATTTTGAATTAGTAGACATACTGTCTTGTGTTATTTTTTCTCTGAACTATACTGAACAAAAATATAAACCCGACACGCAACAATTTCAATGATTTTACTGAGTTACAGTTCATATAAAGAAATCAGTCAATTTAAATAATGTCATAAGGGCCTAATCAATGGATTTCACATGAGTGTGCAGGTGCACAGCCATGGGTGGGCTGGGCGGGCATAGGCCCACCCACTGCGGAGCCAGGCCAAGCAAATCAGAATAAGTTTTTCCCCACAAAAGGGCTGTTTTTACAGACAGAAATAATCCTTAGGTTAGTAATTTCTCCGGGTGTGGAGGTCCTAGGCTGGCACAAGTGGTCTGCGGTTGTGAGGCCGGTTGGACGTACTGCCAATTTCTCTAAAACCACGTTGGAGGCTTATGGTAGAGAAATGAACATTAAATTCTCTGGCAACAGCTCTGATGAACATTCCTGCAGTCAGCATGCCATTTGCCTCAAAACTTGAGACATCTGTGGCATTGTGTTGTGTGACAAAATTGGATATTTTAGAGTGGCCTTTTACTGTCCCCAGCACAAGGTGCACCTGTGTAATGATCGTGCTGTTTAATCAGCTACTTGGTATGCCACACCTGTCAGGTGCATTGATTATCTTGGCAAAGGAGAAATGCTTACTAGCAGGTATGTAAACAAATTTGTGCAAAAGATTTGGGAGAAATAAAGCCTGTGCGTAGGGAACATTTCTGGAATCTTTTATTTCAGCTCATGAAACATGAGACCAACACTTTACATGTTGCAATTATATTTTTGTTCAGTATTAATATCTACAGTCATCCACATAACCTCCTACAATGAGGCTTGTTTTATTTAGACCAAAACCTGAGACAAGAGCATCACAAAGCTTGAATCGCTTTAGGTCACTGCATCCACCCATAGCAATCAGATCATTCCCTTCCTCCAACTGCCCTCACAGACCTGGCTGATGTAAAGGCTGTGTAGATGTCACGTGAATGTGTTTGATTTGACGCTTTGAGCCCCTGGTTTCTTTGTTCTCCTCCAAGTGTTGAGGTGCATCTGATGGAGAGATGATCACATACACCGGTGTTATGTGATCATCTTTCCATCAGACAGGCCTTTGACTTCACCTCAGGGCCAGAGACGCGAGAGACTCTTTTATGCGTCAGGGCTATGGGATTTGATGGGATGACACAGCCCCCTTCTCCTAGCAGCGGGAACCATCTCCTACAGAGTTTTTGAGAGGCGAGGGTCACCTGCTGTGCTACATGACTGCACATCCCCAGGAACAAGATTGTATTTGGAACAACAAGTTCTACAGTCAACCCACAGGTAGGGATATCGGCCACTGAGGTCAAAGGCACTGTGAGATGATGTTTTTCATGCGAGAAGGACTTCTTGTTCTGTTTCGGTGGGAATATAATCCTAATGACAGGGTTGACATCTTTTTGGTGCGGGTGGTGTTTCATTTTCTGACTCAGACTTGAGAATTAGATACATTTTGGGGCGATGGAGGATATTTATCATAAACAGCAAACTTTTCTTGGGCTCTGGGGCTTTTATAGTGCTTTACTGAGCATGAGCTCAAACTCTGAAAGACAGATTATGATCTTATTTAGATTAATCTTGAGTCTGGAACATTATTGATGTGGTTGGGACTTACATTAGCTAGGCATTACTAACTACACTAGAAGATATATGAGGTGCTTATGGGTAGTGAAATGCGTCCCATTCTGCATTGAACACAAATAATTACATTTTGAATCATAATGTATGTAGTTTATGTCTGCAGAGTTTGAGTGATCCTTTCGCTGACTATTTGTGTTCCTTAGACAGGAAACAATAAAGAGCCGTCTGATGGTACCTTCTGTCTTGGAGCTTTTCAGTCTCATAACATGCAGTTAAGGAAAAGGGCATCCAGATGGTTATGGGAGAAATTATTACATCTCCCTAATGATTTGGACATCTTTAGTGAAGGAACATTCAAATGAGGATAAAACAAAAAAAATTAAAAGTTGACTTTTTAAACATCCTAATGTGCTTGAGGTCAATGGACTAGTTCAGCTACACTTTTGATTTGCATTAAAACTATGGAAAATGAAACAGGAACTGCTGCTTTCTTTCCCGTTTTGATTTGCATTAAAACTATGGAAAATGAAACAGGAGCTGCTGCTTTCTTTCCCTTTTTGATTTGCATTAAAACTATGGAAAATAAAACTTGAGCTGCTGCTTTCTTTCCCGTTTTGATTTGCATTAAAACTATGGAAAATGAAACAGGAGCTGCTGCTTTCTTTCCCGTTTTGATTTGCATTAAAACTATGGAAAATAAAACAGGAGCTGCTGCTTTCTTTCCCTTTTTGATTTGCATTAAAACTATGGAAAATGAAACAGGAGCTGCTGCTTTCTTTCCCGTTTTGATTTGCATTAAAACTATGGAAAATAAAACTTGAGCTGCTGCTTTCTTTCCCGTTTTGATTTGCATTAAAACTATGGAAAATAAAACTTGAGCTGCTGCTTTCTTTCCCGTTTTGATTTGCATTAAAACTATGGAAAATGAAACAGGAGCTGCTGCTTTCTTTCCCTTTTTGATTTGCATTAAAACTATGGAAAATGAAACAGGAGCTGCTGGTTTCTTTCCCTTTTTGATTTGCATTAAAACTATGGAAAATAAAACAGGAACTGCTGCTTTCTTTCCCGTTTTGATTTGCATTAAAACTATGGAAAATAAAACTTGAGCTGCTGCTTTCTTTCCCGTATTGATTTGCATTAAAACTATGGAAAATAAAACAGGAGCTGCTGCTTTCTTTCCCTTTTTGATTTGCATTAAAACTATGGAAAAGAAAACAGGAGCTGCTGCTTTCTTTCCCTTTTTGATTTGCATTAAAACTATGGAAAATAAAACAGGAGCTGCTGCTTTCTTTCCCGTTTTGATTTGCATTAAAACTATGGAAAATGAAACAGGAGCTGCTGCTTTCTTTCCCGTTTTGATTTGCATTAAAACTATGGAAAATAAAACAGGAGCTGCTGCTTTCTTTCCCGTTTTGATTTGCATTAAAACTATGGAAAATAAAACTTGAGCTGCTGCTTTCTTTCCCGTTTTGATTTGCATTAAAACTATGGAAAATAAAACAGGAGCTGCTGCTTTCTTTCCCTTTTTGATTTGCATTAAAACTATGAAAAATGAAACAGGAGCTGCTGCTTTCTTTCCCGTTTTGATTTGCATTAAAACTATGGAAAATAAAACAGGAGCTGCTGCTTTCTTTCCCGTATTGATTTGCATTAAAACTATGGAAAATAAAACAGGAGCTGCTGCTTTCTTTCCCGTATTGATTTGCATTAAAACTATGGAAAATAAAACAGGAGCTGCTGCTTTCTTTCCCGTATTGATTTGCATTAAAACTATGGAAAATAAAACAGGAGCTGCTGCTTTCTTTCCCTTTTTGATTTGCATTAAAACTATGGAAAATAAAACAGGAGCTGCTGCTTTCTTTCCCGTTTTGATTTGCATTAAAACTATGGAAAATGAAACAGGAGCTGCTGCTTTCTTTCCCGTTTTGATTTGCATTAAAACTATGGAAAATAAAACAGGAGCTGCTGCTTTCTTTCCCTTTTTGATTTGCATTAAAACTATGGAAAATGAAACAGGAGCTGCTGCTTTCTTTCCCTTTTTGATTTGCATTAAAACTATGGAAAATAAAACAGGAACTGCTGCTTTCTTTCCCGTTTTGATTTGCATTAAAACTATGGAAAATAAAACTTGAGCTGCTGCTTTCTTTCCCGTATTGATTTGCATTAAAACTATGGAAAATAAAACAGGAGCTGCTGCTTTCTTTCCCTTTTTGATTTGCATTAAAACTATGGAAAATAAAACAGGAGCTGCTGCTTTCTTTCCCGTTTTGATTTGCATTAAAACTATGGAAAATAAAACAGGAGCTGCTGCTTTCTTTCCCTTTTTGATTTGCATTAAAACTATGGAAAATAAAACAGGAGCTGCTGCTTTCTTTCCCGTTTTGATTTGCATTAAAACTATGGAAAATAAAACAGGAGCTGCTGCTTTCTTTCCCTTTTTGATTTGCATTAAAACTATGGAAAATAAAACAGGAGCTGCTGCTTTCTTTCCCTTTTTGATTTGCATTAAAACTATGGAAAATAAAACAGGAGCTGCTGCTTTCTTTCCCGTTTTGATTTGCATTAAAACTATGGAAAATGAAACAGGAGCTGCTGCTTTCTTTCCCGTTTTGATTTGCATTAAAACTATGGAAAATAAAACAGGAGCTGCTGCTTTCTTTCCCGTTTTGATTTGCATTAAAACTATGGAAAATAAAACTTGAGCTGCTGCTTTCTTTCCCGTTTTGATTTGCATTAAAACTATGGAAAATAAAACAGGAGCTGCTGCTTTCTTTCCCTTTTTGATTTGCATTAAAACTATGGAAAATGAAACAGGAGCTGCTGCTTTCTTTCCGTTTTGATTTGCATTAAAACTATGGAAAATAAAACAGGAGCTGCTGCTTTCTTTCCCGTATTGATTTGCATTAAAACTATGGAAAATAAAACAGGAGCTGCTGCTTTCTTTCCCGTATTGATTTGCATTAAAACTATGGAAAATAAAACAGGAGCTGCTGCTTTCTTTCCCGTATTGATTTGCATTAAAACTATGGAAAATAAAACAGGAGCTGCTGCTTTCTTTCCCTTTTTGATTTGCATTAAAACTATGGAAAATAAAACAGGAGCTGCTGCTTTCTTTCCCGTTTTGATTTGCATTAAAACTATGGAAAATAAAACAGGAGCTGCTGCTTTCTTTCCCGTTTTGATATGTGTACATTTGTAGTTGTGTAGAATTATATTGAATATAATAATAAACTACATTCATCAATCTGACTTTATTATTATGTGAATAAATGCAACAGGCCCCGTGCGTCTCTGGAAGATCGAGTCAAGGTAGCGAGCCATACATCACCTCTCAGTATTACTATAATGAACATGTGTCTAACTTGCACCATTATGCAATTATTAAGAGGGTAGATACAAATACTGTACCTAATCCTGGCGACCAATGTTCTAGCATTCATTTAGGCCTCTGGTGATTCAAGAGGGTGAGAGGGTTCTGTTCAAAAAGAGAAAACCTACATCAATGGTAAATCAATAGGCCCAAACCATGGCTACAAGTGGAGGCCTCAGTTAGTTGTGTCTTGAAGTTCTATCGTCAAAAGATACTTTGTTGTAACAAAGTTCTGAGCTTCTTCAGGGCTTGATTCTGCGCAGAGACAGTTTTCTATACCAATATTAAAACTAGGATGCAGCCTCCTTGTTCAGCCGAATCTGATATACAGACTTAAAAAGGCCGACAAATGGTTCTGGGCTATTTAAGATGTGATTCATAAACATCAGACCCCCCCCCACCACCACCTACCGTATACAGTACGACTGAGTCAGTAGAACTACCTGTAGTATGGCCTCTACAGTAGAATAATGTCCACTTTGTCCAAAATTGTTGTGAATAACTATCTGTAAATAACACTTGAATAACTGGCTGGCAAAATACCAACTAGGCACAGATGTCAATTCAACATCTCCCATGTTGGTTCAACGTAATTTCATTTAAAAGACGTGGAAACAACATTGATTCAACCAGTGTTTGCCCAGCTGGTATGCCCTGAGGTACCATTTTCTTGGCCAGTTTTAATGATAAAATAATATGGACTGCCTACTTTGCAATTTGCTACTTATTGGTATTGAATAACTGTAGGGACCAAATTACATTTCAGCCACATTTTCTTTCTTCTATTATTTGTTTACTAGAGTTCTTCACCTTGACTATGTGTTCCCCACATCCACCTACACACTAAAACACAGTGTAAAACACAAGCGGTATTCTGTTCTCACTCTCACTACAGCATAACTGGATGACTAAACAGTTTTTCCTCCTACTGACTCACACTCCTCACTACTGCAGGAGTTTAACATTACACATTTTTCTGCTCACCTGTACAAAACAACACCTATCGTCCCTCATAAATAGAATATATTTAATTTAAACTGCAACATTGAGTTTGATAGATTCCGCGCAAGGCAAAAAACACCCCATTTGTTATTTTATTATGCGGAATATCTTGTCTACTTACAACGCTGTATTGGGGCACATATCCATACTCCTGCGTTATTTTTCTTAGCATTTAGGTTTACAGATATTCTGAACAAGTTCGTGGACTCTGACAATTATAGGACTAAAATTGTCCCTTTATGTTCAATGGAGTTTCATACCATACATACTGTAGTTGAAGGGTATATTGACTTCTGGAACATTTGGTGGGTTAAGTCAGGCCACGGTAAAGGGTATTGAAGATAGATAAAAAATTAGTGTGGCCAAGGGGGAAAAACTCTAGTGAACATTCAGTGATTACTCATGTGATCCAATTGAAATCCTCGTTGAGTAAACCCTGGCTGACCCCTCTGGCTGTGAACCTTTGGCTGTAAGTTGCATTTGGATTATGAGGGAAGTGCCGGATGACAAGGAACAAATTCATAACAACCAGAACCATCCTTTTCCTTAGCCTCTGCAATTTATAGATTGACTGTACGTATGTACTGTACTGACTGCGTATGTGTACTGCCTATGCCTTTGCATAAATACTCTTGTATAGAAGCATGCTGCAAGATCCCGCTGGATGAGTCACCCTTCAATCGTCAGCAATAGTATAGTGCATTGTACTTACACATACAAAGCTAAGATGAAAGACAAATTACTCACACAATTGTCACTGCTCTATACAACTAAACAAAAGAGTTTGCAAGCCTCAGTCTCAACC